>NW_026067939.1:636202-693093 GCF_014885135.2 Alexandromys fortis
GAAATAATTACACGGAAACTGTATTCTTTCAAACACTGCCTGGCCCGGCTAGGTCCAGTTTCTTATTGGCTAGCTCTTACATATTGTTCTAACCCATTTCTAATATTCTGTGTAGCCCATGAGCTGGCTTACCAGAGAGGATCTTAACCTGCGTCTGTCTGGAGTGGGAGCATCATGGCGACTCTTCCTCTAACCTTCTTTCTCCCAGAATTCTCTTCTGTATACTCCGCCTACCTAATTTTCTATCCAATAAAATGGGCCAAGGCAGTTTCTTTATTAGTAAGAAATCATTCCCACATCACACATAGGTCTGCCTGCCTCTGCCTCCCAAGCACTGGGATTAAAGGTGTGTGCCACCGCTGCCCAACTGGCTATCCTTTGCTTTATGTCTATCATCCACTTATGAGTAAGGGCATGCCATGTCAGAATGGGGGAGAAAAATCTTCACCAGCCTCACATCTGACAGAGGGCTGATGTCTAAAATATAAAAAGAATTCAAGAAATTAGCTATCAAAATATCAAACAATCCAATTAAAAATGGGGTACATGTCTAAACAGAGAATTCTCAACAGAGGAATCTCCAAATGGCTGAAAGGAACTTAAGAAACTGCTCAACATCCTTAGCCATCCATCAGGCAAATGCAAATCAAAACAACTCTGAGATACCATCTTATACCAGTCAGAATGGCTAAGATCAAAAACACCAATGTGAATTTATGCTGGAGAAGATGCTGAGTAAGGGGAACACTTCTCCACCGCTGGTGGGAGTGCAAACTTGTACAGCCACTTTGGAAATCGGTATGGTGTTTTCTCAGAAAATTTCCAATCAATCTTCCTCAAAACTCAGCCATACCACTCTTGGGTATACACCCAGAGGATGCAGACCCACACCATAAGGACATTTGCTCAACTATGTTCACAGCAGCGTTATTTGTAATAGCCAGAACCTGGAAACAACCTAGATGCTCCTCAACTGAACAACAGATAAAGAAAATGTGGTACATCTACACAATGGAGTACTAACAATGACATCTTGAAATTTGCAGGCAAATGAATGGAACTAGAAAAAAAAATCCTGAGTGAGGTAACCCAGACACAGAGATATATTTTCTTTTTCTTTTTCTTTTTTGTTTTTTTCGAGACATGGTTTCTCTGTGGTTTTGGAGCCTGTCCTGGAACTAGCTCTTGTAGACCAGGCTGGTCTCGAACTCCCAGAGATCCGCCTGCCTCTGCCTCCCAAGTGCTGGGATTAAAGGCGTGCGCCACCACCGCCCGGCTCCAAGATATATTTTCTTAAAGGAAAATAAAGTTTATAGTAAAAGAAATGCATTTAGATACTGTAAGGGTCTCAGATTTGGGGCTTCGAAGGAGTCTCTCAGGAAGGGTTGTCGTTTTGAGTAAAGGGCTCATAAGGAAAGTTAAGAGTCGGGCTGCCTGCTTTTCCCTGTCTTCACCACCTGGGTGAGCTCTCCAGCATTGTCCTGGCTAGTTCAAACGAGGAGGCCGTGGTCAGCCCCCTCACTCTCAGGCACACAGAACTGTCTCACGGGCACTTCTGCCAACAGGTTGGGCTCTACTCTGCTGCCCAGGTGAGGAGCTGGGCCCGCTTTCCTGAGTGCTGCAGCTGGTAAGGAGGTGGGTCAGCTTGCTCATGTGTTGTAGGCAATACGGGGCCAGGAGTAAGGGGAGGGCATCTCTTCCCGGCCCACACTGCCCCATGACAGGCGTGTCTCTCCCACACACAACGTTGGGCCTGGCTCACCCACACGTCCACTACCAGGGCTGGTTCTCTTGTGCTGCTCAGGCAAGGTGCAGAGACTGCTTTCCCATGTGTTGCAGCTAGTGGGGAGCAGGGCGAGCTCTCTTGCTCTTCTGACCTCAGAGCCAGCTCTAACACCTGCCTCAGGTGTTGATGTGGGGGGATATTTCTCCCACACCCATGATGCCTTTGTGGCAGATGAGGGGTGAGGCTAGGGCTCCCACACTGCTCTTCTCAGGGTTGCTGTGGAGAGCCAAACATTTGAGCCTGTTTCCACCTTGTCTGAAGGTCAGAGTGTTTGAGGTTGCTCGAAATTGTTGATATCAACAGTAACAAGCCTGGCTACACATTCTGACCTAAGGTGTGGTTACTTTGTGTTTTGGACGTTAAGATGGCCCCTACAGGTAGATCTGCTCCATCCCAACCAAAGCTCAGAGAATTCAAGCCTACTTCTGCTCCTTTTTAATTAAGAGGTTTGCCCTAGGGAGTGGCTGCCTTCAGGATACTTGGTCTAGGATGGGTTCACTGCCTAAACAACAGAATAGTTACCTCAGGAATTAATGAATTGATTTCCTAAGTATTGAAGCAAGTAACTGTTCTAGTTGTCCTTTGTATCGTGTTAAAGCAGTCTTTTGTCTTCTTCCCCCTGTTGTACTGGGGTATAAATGTTTATAAAATTAAATGCTGGGAATTTCAGTATCCACTCCCTCCCAGGACTATCCGGCTTCTGTTTTATTATTTTCACTCACGCCTTTGTACTCTCCACTCATTTTTCTAAACCCCATGCGCCTACCCTGGTAAGGGGTATACTTGTCAGAGCTGGTCCCTGACAGGTTTTCCCAACTGTGCCCTCATCAACAAAGTCATTTCTCCTTGCTGCCCAGAAGAGGTCCAGGGCCTGCTTTTCTGAAAGCTGCAGTTGGTAGAGGGGTCAGGTCCCTTGCCATCTGGAGGCTGTAGGAATGAGGAAGGAGGTCATCTTTGCTTGGCTCCCACCACCATCCTGCAGATGAAGGAGGTAGTGCCACTAGCTCTGCCCCTCTCATGCCCTCAGGGATGGCTCACCCAAGCCCTAACCTACAGGGTCAGCTCTACTTGTGTTGGGAGGCGCAGGGCCCATTTCCAGAATGTTGCAGCTGGTGAGAGGTTGGGTCAGGTCCCCCACCTGATGGGGTAATCTTAACCTCCCCCATGTTACCACATGGTGTAAGAGGGGTGCTCCCTGCTCTCCCCTTCTCACACCCTCAAGGCTAGTTCACCCCTGCCCTTGAGGACAGGGTCAGCTCTATTGTTCTGCCCAGGTACGATGCAGAATCCTCTCTCCTGCGTGCTTTAGCCAGTGAGGAACAGGACCAGTCTCCCCAGTTTTATAGCCAATGAGGGGCAGGACCAAATTTGTGCAGCCCTATCCTCTCTACCTTTGGTGGTATCAGGAGCCAGACATCAGCAGAGAATGTGGCTGCATCAGAGCTTGACCCCAGTCATGGGCCCTAGCAGAAGCCCAGGCCCAGAGGGATCACTGGGGCCCTGAACCCACCCACATCAACCCACTCCATCTCTTTCACCTCATCAGATAGACCTCTGTCCACAAGACATGTACCATTTTTTCTCCCTTGCTTCCACATCACACTGTTCATTTGCTCACCATGGTAGCAGTCTGCTGGTGCTGCAAGGTTCCCAGTGGGCCAGTGTTTTCTTCTGCTTAGACAGATATGGCCCTGAGTGGGACCATGGTTCCTCATCACAAAGGGCCAAACCATCCAGCCTGGTTGGTGTGGAGGTGTTGCTGGAGTCCTCTTATATGCCTGGGTTAGAAAGCCTGGGCTGCCATCCACTGAGTTCCACTAACCCCAGCTGCACGGTGTGGCGTCGGGATGTTTCTGGAGTCCTTTCATGAGCCTGGGCTCCATTCAGTTATTGTCAGATTTTAGAGATTTGTGGTGTGTGTGTGTGTGTGTGTGTGTGTGTGTGTTTCTGTCAGCTTCAGTTTCCAGAGAAAGCTTGCTTGAGTCTCCTCATCCATGTTGGATTACATGGCCCCACCTAGACTTAAGGGGAGGAGCTTGGTCCTGCCTCAGTTTGATGCGCCATGCATTGTGCAAGCACATGGGAGGCCTGTCCTTGTCTGAATGGAGATGGAGGGGAAGTGGATGGAGATGGGAGTAGGTTAGAAAGGGGAGGGGGCAGAAGGAGAAGAGGGAGGGGAAATTGGTTGGTATGTAAAATAAATGAAAAACAAAGTTATTTAAATAAAAATAATTTAAAATATAAAGCAAATATTTATGAAACATCCCATGTAACACCAAGGATGTAAACCAGGCCAACAAAGGTCATGTGATTGCATGTATTAATGTTTATGTACATATATATGTATATATATATAAGTATATGTTTTTTAAATTATTTGTTTAGAGTATCATGTGATCAAATCAAAGCAAATGGTTTTATATTACAGAGAAAAAAATGACTGGTTATGTAAAGTCCAAGTTTATGTTGGCATTTCTGCCTGAGAGGCATAGCAAATTCCTACCAACAGTATTAGTCAACATTTTATTGCTGGCTTTCCCTGAATTATCAACTTTTAGAGTAACCAGTCAGACATTTAAATGGCTTTTGTAAGTACAATATTTTTATTTCGGTTTTTATTCCTGTTATGAATTTGCATCAAGTGCAATCTTAGGCCATGAGATGCAAATGAGAATCACAAGGGAACAGGAGGGATGAACACAGGGTGATACAGTAACCCACAGGCCCAGTGATGCAGAGGAACCTCACGGGAACACATGGTACAGGAGGCCTCATGGGTCGGTGGGCATATTCAAGTGTGTGCTATGTGTTTATTCATGTGTGGTACAATGAGAGTCTGGTCTCATTTGTTGCTGTTTACTGATAGGTATCCCTCTCCCTTCCCTTTTCTTCTCGTTTCACACCTGAGAAAATTGATCTAAAAAAAAAGCCATAACTTTGATGCCTGTGGAATGTTTATGCCATACACAGGAATTCTCATTGTAGCCTCATTCCCTACCCACCATTAAAACTGCAATCTAGTCTTCCCCCTCTTTTTCACATCACTTTTGGGCCTGTGTGGAGGACACCTGATATTCCCCACATAGCTTTATTATGTGAGTATAGTGGGAGGGGCCGCTTGTTTGTTCCCAGCTGCCCAGAACCAAAATAATTACACAGAAACTGTATTAATTAAATCATTGCTTGGCCTATTAACTTATGCATATTTCTAGATCACTGTTATCTCTTGATTTAACCCATTTCTATTAGTTTATATTTTAGCATGAGGCTCATGGCCTACTGGCAAGGTTCCAGCTGGCAGTTCATGCCTTCCCTCCCTCCCCCCACGGCTACATGTCTTCTCTTGGCTCTGCCATTTTTCTCCCAGCATTCAGTTTAGTTTTCCCCACCTAGCTATACTCTACCCTATCACAGGCCAAGGCAGATTCTTTATTCATCCAATAAAAGCAACACATATACAGAAGGACCTCCACATGTGAGTGATGAAACTTTTTCATGCCTTTCAGCATAGTAATGTTCGAACTAGGATGTCATTATTCATTCAGCTTCTGTGTAAGGTGACTAAAATAATTCTGTAAAAACATTCCAGTATATTCACACTACAGAATACAAAGACATACACACAGAGAGACAGACACACACACACACATACGCACACAGAGAGAAAGATATATAACTTGAATTTATAGTACAGAGGCTTACTTAAACTCTGCTACCAGAAAGGAAGTGAGGGGTAAAAATCTCAAAATTCACAATAATGAAGAAGAAATATGAATAATCTCTATATTTACCTTGTGTCCTTATCCAATATACACTATATTATTCACTCTTCTCTAGAGGAAAATATCTGATAGAATGAGAATATATTAAAAGGACATTTATTAGATTGGATTACCAGGTATGTTTTGGATAGTCAAGCAATGATTGTCTTATTGCTAGAGAGACTTACAATCTGGTAGCTTCCTAATTCATAAACCTGGATGTCTCATAAATCCTAATTTGGTAATCCTAGTACCAAACTAATTTGGTACTAAAGGCAATGATGATTCCTGGAGACCTCAGTTTATGTTTTGATATTAGTTTTGCTATCACATTTTAGTATCAGTGGAACAATGCAGCAGCAACAGGGTAACTAAGCTTGCCAACAAGAAAGGCAAAAATCCCTTTTTATCTGGATGTCACCAGAAACTTCAGCACACATTTATCTGGGTCTGCATACTACAAATAATATCATCAATAAATTTCCTTATGGTATCTAAACTGATTCTGGATCCAGTGAAATTGTCAACCAAGATCCTCTCTCTCTCTCTCTCTCTCTCTCTCTCTCTCTCTCTCTCTCTCTCTCTCTCTCTCTCTCTCTCGATGTCACCAGAAACTGCAGCACACATTTATGAAAATGACTACCAAAATGGCCTTTCTGGCTCATTCTACTTGTAAAGAAATGTCTGAGATTTTGCTTCTCAGATAGATCATCCAATTTAAGTCTTGGTCTCCTAGAGAAATAATTGTTCCTTCTAAACTATATTAAAACATGGCCAATTCCCTCAGGCATTATTAACATCTTGTCACTGTATAAATGTTAAGCAGAAGCAGCAGGAATAATTTTATCCTGGGAGTCAGTGTGACAGATTGCAGTTGGAGGTCTTAGTAAAGGTCATACAGAGAATTAGAATGCCTTTATCCAGATGATTTATCCAGCAATGTAGGACTGACTATACCAAACAGCTATAATAAGAATGAGAATTTCCATTTTAATTACACGAGCACCAGATTGCTAAAACCCAGACAATTTTAATCAATACCCAGTGGAGGTACTTCAAAGTACTTTTAAATACTAAAATCCTTCATGTGATTCAAAAGTAGCTAGCCTTAAATATTTCTGCTTAACATATTTCTTCTGCTTACATGAGATACTTTTTTACCCTATCTAAGTGAATGAACAAGTAGTTAAAGGCATCCTAGCTGCTAAACATGACACTTCTGGATATTACATTGTCATTAAAGACAACAAATATAGCAACTTTAGTTATATCAATGGAGTTTGAATAAATTGGGCAGCTGGATAGAAATATATTGCATCAAGCATGTTTAAAAAAACATGAAATCAGAAGCCTACAATAAAATTACTTCCAAAGAAGTCTTGATAGAACCATATTGGATTAACACTAACACTCCACCATCCCTACCTCCTTTGGAGAGAATACCCCTAGATAGTGAGCAGAATCAAAGTCAAGATGAAGTTGATTGTGTTAAAAGAAAAAAGAAAGCACTTTCCAGGAAGATAATTAGGCTCATGAGAGTCAAAATCCAATCTTTTAAGCTGTTTGAGTTCTTCATTCTTTTCCTCAATCAATTATTTAAGCCCATTTCAGGAATTTACACAATGAATGCTGCCAAGGCACAGAGATTTTGGAGGACATTAGAGCTGCCTAGAGAAGGACTGAGCACAATGTAGTCTATTCTGAAAAAGCCCCAACATGTGAGTATTTGCTAGAAGGGCTAAAATGAATTTTTTCCTCCCAATTAGAGTTTTGGCAACATTTAAGCACTTAAGTGACTTTCAGTTTGGTAAGACCCAGTCAGTCACCTGGAAACACTTGACATACTATAAATACATTCATTCTTATCATTGAAACACAAATTAGCAACCATCTATTAAGCACCTACTGAAATACAAAGCACTGATAGGTCTTTTACATATGTAACCTAATCTGCTCTATCAGAAGCTTTGCATTCTGCTTCTTTGAAGATGGAATCACTTTTCCTTTAAGGCCTTAAATAATTATTACAGATCATTAAGTGGATTAATAACAAGATGGAGGATTAATCATACACCCAGCTTCAACTCTATCTAGATTAACACTGAGAGTAATGAAACTGTCTTAAGTAATTTCAGCTCTACACTTATGATTCAGCTGTAAACTTCACATCCATTTTTTGAATAGATAGATAGATAGATAGATAGATAGATAGATAGATAGATAGATAGCTATGTCACAAGGTACTATGGACTGATTGTTAGTATCTACCCTGTGTTCCTATGCCTATTCTTATTAATATATGCATATTCATATATGATTTGTAATCATTCCACCAACTCTCAGGATGATGATATTTGAAGGTAACATCTTAGAAGATGAGCAGACTTACATCAGCCTTGAGGGTGGGGCCCCTAGGATAGGATTAGTTACTTTAATTGGAGAGGATAAGATAGAAATTAGAGTATACTTCCACAAGTGAGGCTGTAAGGAGAAGATGCTTATTTGTAAGCCATTGAGAGACCCTAAATGAGAAAATAAATATAAACTTTTATCTTGGGCATTTAGCTTTCAAAACTGTGAGAATTAAGTTTCTGTTGTTTAGCCCCTCGGTCTTTGGTGATTTTGCTGTAGCAGCTCAAAAGGAGACAAGGTAAAGATAAAGAAATTTAGTAATGTGACTCCGGCCATTTTCCAACACCTTCCTCAGACAAGATGATTTATACTTCTTCCTGAATTTGGTAGCTTGAATTGTAGTGGTCGGATATGTAGAGACTAGTTTAGACTTTGTTCCTGTCATGGGGAGCCAACATAATTGATGAAATATTTTTTAGGTAGGTTTTTCTGTGGTATTGGCGAGGAGAGTGAATGTGAGATGGTGGGATGGGTGAGAAACTGCTCTCAATCAGAGCAGGCATCACCTAGTCAAATAGGGACTGAATAGAAAGACATAAGCGAAGGATTCCAAAGCAGAAAGAGCAATGCAGAGGGGCATCACGATACTCGATCTCAAACTATACTACAGACCCATAATAAAAACATCATCTTGGCCCCAAAGCAGAAAACAAAAGGGATATGCCTGTTCTTCATCTGTGATTATAGTACCTCCAACCAGGATCCAAATGGACCAGTATCTAAAAGTCTATTGGCTGGAGGAGTTCCCACAACATCAAGGAACTGACATCAGAAGACAGTATCATGAGGATGGGGGACCCTGAAAGACTTTGTGGGTCATATTCAAAGCAGCATGAACGTAAAAGGGTTTTTCCCTTAAAACTCAGAGACATATGTGTAGTCTGAGGCTTACAGAGTTTCAGGAGGCACATAACTAATCTGACAGAGCCTGCCTAGCAGGAGTCTCAGAGCAGAACAGCACTGGGGAACAATTGTAAAGCCTCCTTGTTTGGGGGGAGATAGGATGAGACTGCTCCACACACTTCCCAAGCCAGAGTGCTCCGTCAGGACCCCTTCATTGTTTAGTGGCTTCTGGGATAGAGAAAGAGGCAGCTAGAGAGTCTTTAATCTAACACTAAAGGAAACTGTAGAAGGATAAAGCTAGGTAGGTGTATGTCTCAGACTCTGCACCAAATCGGCTGAAAATGGGTTGCCATCTGAGTGAAGGGCCTTGCTGACACTCTGAAGCTATGAGAGGAAACAGAGGTCAAACAATGCAGGTCCAGGCGTGCTTTCCGTCAGCGCTTCAGCAGCGCAGGAAGCAACCCACAAATAACAGAGGCAAGGGTCAAATTAACAAGCTTCTTTGCAGCAAAAGGAACAAAAAGACAGTTTTCCAAAGAAGAAAAAAAATGTCTATGTTCCTTTAAGAGCCATCCTGGATATGTCAGTTAAAATGGCTTTCCGTTTTCATTTCTCTGAGTCAGAATGATTTTTATCCTGGAAACAAACAGACGCCAGTGAGGATGTGATGGAGGAAAACTCTTATTCACTGTGGCTGAGACTCAAACCGGCACAGCCACGTTAGAAATCAGTATGAAGATTCCTAAAACGATTAAAAGCAGAACTACAGAACTTCTATGTGATGAAGCTATGTACTCCCAGAAATTCAGTCATCATCTGGAAAATATTATATACCTTTACATCCATGGCTTCTGCTGCACTATTCTCAATAAGAAATTGAACAGCTTAGCTGTCATCAATAATAGGTTTATGGATGAAACAATTTTCATACACATATGAATTTGTATTTAAAATTAAGAAAAAGCAAAGTCATGACACTTAAAGGAAATTATAGTGACTGGAGACATATATAAAGTAAAAATATTTTTTATTATTTTGTCTCTTCATTTCTGAATACGCAAATGTTTGATATCATCATAAAAATTGAACAAAAGAGAAGTAAGTAGATGATAAACAAAATAACCATATATTTCTCTTTGTGATAAAAATGGAGAAAAAGTCACAGTAGTTTCTTTGCCAGAGATTGCAACCAAATACTCTGGATATAGACCACAGGTTAAACAACAACAACAACAAAAAACCCAAAAAACAAAACCACAGAAAACTCTGAAAAGTAGAAGCACTGAATATATGGAAGAAAAAAATCCCAAATTTGAAGACATTACTTAATGATCGAGTTTCTGATTACTTTCACCTCCTCCTTTTTCTTTTCTGTTTTTATCCAAAGTATGGAGCTGTGCTCTTATTGCAGGTAGCAAATGCAGAGAGGAACTATTCGTGCCGAGAGAGGAGTGAAAGGGGTCCTGCTTATCAGATGAAAGTTCAATTGTGGTTACCAATATAGCAGCAAGTGTGGCTAAACACACACACACACACACACACACACACACACACACACACACACACCTTTTAAGTCAGAGGACTTGGCAAAGAGATTGTAGATAGAAGGGAACTGTCCTGGGATATAATCTGAGCTGTGCTTATTTAGGGCATACAAAGGAGACAGATGTGGCATAGGCTAAACAGCCTTGGAGCCGAGGGTAAGATAGAAAGAAAGGGGTAACTATGGAAAAATGAGAAAGGGAACTTGGATAAAAAAAAAAAAAGAGGCCCTTGTTTCAGCAACTGGCCTCTTTCTGTAGACAAAGGCAGAAAGTTCATGTACCACTGATAAAACCCAGATTTCCCAAGTGGACAATACATGTTTTCCAAAAGACCATTGTCAAAAAACAATAAGGAAAGCATGCTTACTTAGGCCCAGGAAAATCGATTTTCTCAATGATACCTCAATCAAAAGTGTCAAAGTGGCTAGGAATGTTTGAAAGATCTGTGATGAGTTGGGGGAGAAAAAGACTAGGATCAAATTATATTGTATAAAAAAATCAGAAAATACACAGAAAGAAAAGGCCATAAATTTGACTATGCTGAGAGAGGTCTCCAACTGTATCCCAGGCTGGTCTGGCATTCAACCTGCCTCAGGTTTCAGCTGGACATCAACACCACTCTTCCCTCCCTCCCTCCCTCCCTCCCTCCCTCCCTCCCTCCCTCCCTTCCTTCCTTCCTTCCTTTGATACTTTTTGGAAGACTTTCATGGTGTTCTGACTTCTTTTTATGACATGCAAATGCTAGTCAGGTCCTCTTGACATCATTTTCCCAATCCATTTATATGACTTCCCTTTACGTTCAGATTGTTTTGTTTTGTTTTGTTTTTAGTTTTGAGTAGTTTAACGCTTTTGAGTCATACACCCTGCTTCCTCTGCCCCTGGAGATTCCTCTGAAAATTCCAGATGGTCTGCTAACTTCGAACTCTTTTCTCTGTGTTTCTAGCAAGAAAAACTTGTCATTTCTTTTCTTGGTTGCCATGGGAGGGTAGAAACCCATGCAGGGAAAGCACAGTGAACTCACGAGCCCACTGGGAAAACTTGCAATGCTGGCTCTGAGCGAGTCAAGCATGCTTGTGTTGGAGGTCAGGTGGGAATTTCTGTAAAACTACATAGGCAGATAATTTTCCTCACCACATCTGCTCCTGCTTCACAAGAAGGAACTCATTGTCTGCACCTCTTGAACACAGTGCTGTTCTTTTTCCTTGGACTGTGTAGCCTGTGGTTCTTCCTCTTCTTTATCAATTAGAAGTCTTTAGAAGAATATCCTGCTTTATTGTCTTTCAGTACAACTTTTTTTCCAAGAATAAAATTCCACTGGCTTTTCTTTGGACTTGAGTACTTTCTCTTAGTTTTTGTTTATTTTTGTCTTGATTGTTTTNTGTGTGTGTGTATGTGTGTGTGTGTGTGTGTGTGTGTGTGTGTGTGTGTATCACAGGTATGTTTGGTACTCTAAGGGACTCCTGAAACTGACTTACAACCACAAGACATGAATTTTGACACCAAACCTAGATCCTCTGCTTTTAATTGCTGAGCCATCTCTCCAGCCTCTTAAATAATTTTTTTAAAAAATTATGTCTGAGTTCTGCAACTTTTCTCTTTGGAAAGGTCCATATACCATCCCATTATCAGAATTATCAAGAATCTGTGTGGCACTTTCCCAAACTATCTGTAGTCCCTTTCTGAGCCAGTTACCGCAGGTATTTTGACTTCCTTGACTGTAGTGTTGATGAAGCTTATAGTCTAAATAACCGGTGTTAAAGGATTTTTCCGTTAGGTTGACTTTGAAAAGTCCATCTCACCAATAGTAGATCTGTGCCCTAGTTTCCTCCAATTAGCATTGCTTGAGTGCCTTGTATCGTAGTGCCCTTGTATGAAATTTAAGAAATTGCATGAGGTATAGGGCCATTTCTGTATTATTTTCTCCCTTGTTCAAGTCAGAAACAGCATCTCTACCTGCTACAGGCATAGGAGCTCCCTCCTCCTGTCCCCTCTTCCCCAGGAGAGAAGCTTCTTGCCAACTGCCATTTTCTCCGGAGCCTAATAAAGCATTTTATCAATTTCTCTGTGACTTTGTACATCCTGTTTTCAATTTCAAAGCCAAAATGGTCAATAAGCACATCACTCCCAAAATGAAATCTGCAATGTTCTCAAATTTCCCAGAGTGCCATGCCTTGCTTTCCTTGATTTGCTGGCAATTGTCCTTTTTTTCTTCATATCCTTCCTATCACTCAACTCTAATTTCCAATTCCTTCTCAGGAGTTTTCTATCAAGTTGCATTGTTCCTAAACAAAAGAAAAACTATCACTGCCGGTCTTGACACAAATAATTTTTGCTCTGCACAATTTAAAAGATGGATGCCGAGCAACATATTCTCTTCTGAATGACAAACTCAGCAAAGCAAGAAACATGTCAAGAAAATGTCCTTAGCGGGAAGTAGGAAATAGCAAAATGAAACAGCACTGGCAGAATCCTGTCACAAATACACTCACGAGCCTTTAAGAATAGATTTAAGTTATTTTTATGCTGTAGACATTGAGGAAGTAATATTCATCTTATGGACTTTTACATGTTTATGCGCTCAACCAGTTCTAGTTTATTGTAATGATTTAGTATTGTTAAAAATATATTGTCATATGCCATAATCCTTCCTACTCATCTTTGACACCACACAGGGTGGCAACAAGAAGCTCTACTGAGAGTGTCAGCAATGACTGTTAACAAGCTAAAAGTGACTCTAACACAGCAGGGCAGATTGTTCCTCACACAAGGAAGTGATTCAGTCATAAAACTCCTCTGTATTCACCGTCAAGGATTGATTAATTCACCATGTTTATGTGTATGGGTATGTGCTTGAACGAATTCATGTGAGTTCAGGAGGCCACAGAGCCCAAACAAAGGCATTTGGTCATCTGGAAGAGAAGTGGGAGGAAGCTGTGAGCTTCTGAGCCAACATGTGGGTGCAGAGCACAGAACCCAGGTCCTTTGCAAAAGGGCAAGAGCTCCTACCCACTGAGCCGTCTCTTTATCCCTGCCTCTTATATTTTTTTTAAAGATAAGAATATGATCAATAAGACAGGAAAGGAGTGATCAATGAGAGTCAAATATTAATTTTTCCCTTTTTACTGAATCAATTACTAAAATTTACAGTGAAATTTACTAACACCTCTTTTGCTTTCTTATTTGTTTTACTTTTGAGGTATAGCCCTGGCTGTCCGGGAACTAGTTGTGTAGACCAGGCTTGCCTTAAACTCAAAGATCCCCCTGCCTCTGTCTCCTGGAGACCTGAGATTAAAGGAATGCCCTTTAATGACTGGCTTTATTAACATCTTATACCACAAAAGAAATACCTACTCAGCTTTATAGTTCAAACATCAGTAGAATTTGAAATTATATTTTACATTCTTTTATAAAACCAATGATTTTTGTGCTGTTGTGTCAGTAATAGATGACTTAATATATTTTCTTTTATCTATAAGGAATATGGAAGGAATACATTAACCTAGGCAATACAAATAATATACCAAATATGTTAAATTTTGTTCTTAGATTTATTTATAGTAGGCATTGAGATTAATATACATATATTTATACATATATTATTGTATTGTGTGTGAATGTATAATAAATTTAGCAAAGAACTAACATTTATTAAGGAATTCCACTGTAAAAGTCATAAAAGAATAATGTGGAAAAATAGTTTATTGAGAATTTTCCTAAAATTAATTTTCTTGTAGCATTAGTAGTTTAGAATAATTTGGCTTAGGATCTGCTAATGTATGAAGATGATTTATAGTATGCTGGCCTCTCACATATTATTTAAAGAAATTACTTGAATCATGAATATTTTAGGTAAACAGGGTACCATAATTTGATTTAATATGAAGTGTGGGGAAGCGGGAATAATTGAATATGCTTGCTTCTACATAATATACTGAAGATAAACCAGGGACTATCTTTCCAAACCCTTTATTATTCCAATCTTGTTGGTGAGTCTCATGAGGCCGCTTGTTCATTTGCAACTGCCCAGAAATAATCACTCAGAAACTATATTATTTGCAATACTCTTTGGCCAGTAACTTGAACATATTGCTAGCTAGCCCTTACATCTAGAATTAACCCATTTTCATTATTTTATATTTCACAACAAGGCTCGTGGTCTACTGGCAAGGTTCTAGCTGGCAGCTCATGTCTTTCCCCTCTGGTGGCTACATGGCATCTCCCTGACTCTGCCTTCTTTCTCCCAGCATTCAGTTTAGTTTTCCTGTTCTATTTTGCTAAGCCACTGACTGAAACTGATTTACTTATTAACCAATAAAAGCAACACATAGGCCAAAGGACTTCCCATACTAAGAGATGAAAAGGGAAATGGGAATTTCTTATCTACAGCATAAACTGGTAACTTAAAAGAAACGATTCTCTTTTTTTTTTTTTTGAAAAGGTTGACCCTATTTAAAAACCAGATATTTGATAATTACACTAAAACTACTAAGTTGTATTTTCACTTTCTTCTGATTTCTAGGAATCTCTTAAACTTTCTCTATGATCCCTTGAGTAAATTATTCATTTTAAATGTTTGTATACTTGATATTGATGTTTACATCTAGAATTATTCCATTATAAAATGTCATAAATGAATTAAGTTTATTTCTATTTTTAAAATTTGACTTGTCTCAAAATGTGGTCTATTCAGCATGGGTTGCTGAGCAGAATTTGTATGCCATAGTTATTGAGTAGAAAATCCTAGGGATGTCTGCAAAATCCACTTGTCTATGGTGTACTTTAAACCTGAAGTTTCTTTTTTGATTATTTTAAGTGGGCAATTTATTGATGAGATTCTGTAATGTATATTACCATAATTAATTTATATAGAACGATCTCTTTATTTCAGTAACATTTATATTAAAAAATTAAGTAAATCATTAATCATTATAATTTCTTGTTGGGATTAAATTGTTCTCTTCATTAACATGCAATGATATTTAAATATCCTCTGAGAAATTTTGACTTGAAGTCTATTTTGTCACTCACAGAAAGATAATTTAGCCTCTTTTCTCTTTTCCTTTACTTGATAAAAAGTTTCCCACACTTTGGCCTTTAAACTTTTATATGTGTATGTCTTGTCTAAAATCAGTTGGCTTTTAATCCAATCAACTAGTCTGTGTCTTCTAAATGGAAAGTTAGACAATTAATATTTAAGATTACTCTTGGGGCATTGTCTGATACCGTAATTTTTGTTTCTTTTCCTAGTTGGCTTGAATACTGTTTGTTCTTTTCCTTCTTTTATATTCGTCTTAGATCCTTGTTGATTTACTGAACTAACACATTTGATTTTTTGATTTGATATTTTCCCTTTTCTTGCTTATTTATTCAATCCTCTCAACATATTTATTTTTTCCTGTGGATTTATGACACTTCTGTTCTTACTCTTTCCTACCTATAATTACTTTAGTTTTTTTTTTCTACAATTCTGGCTTAGTGGTCATGAATTTCTTTAGTTTATACTTTGCTGAAAAAGTTTTTCTTGTCCCAGCAAACTGAAAAGCCAACTCTGAATCTTGACAGTAATTTCTTACTTTTAGAGTGTAAAATGTATTATTTCTCGATTTTGTAGCTATTAAAATTCTATTCCAAGCTTAGATGGTGTTCTTATAAGTTTGTATTTTCTATAAAAAATTTAATATTTCTTATTTTTTCTGTAGTCTTATTGTTTGAAAGCACCCAATCTTAGCCACTAGACGGCCAAAGACAGTGCACCTTCCATATCTGAAAGACTATCTTGGAGTAATTTTTTTCTGGTCATATCGATTCGGGTTCCTAAATGTCTTGTGTACTTTGTATCTAGATCTTTAGCCACATTTGTTACATTTTCTGCTGTAATTGCACCTGGTATGTTTTTGGTGCCTTTAGTTCCCACTACTCCCTGGCTCCTTTTTACTCCTAAATTGTCTCCTGATAATATCCCTGTGTTTTTGAAGGCTGTGGTCATGCTTGAAACATTTTTCGTCATGATATTTGTACAATGCTCAGTCTTTGTAACCTCATTTTCCCTTCTTAATAGCCTTTCAGCTGCCTGATCTGGTTTGATGAATTCTACTGCCGACTGGCTGGTTTCTAACATGTCTGTGGCTTGTTTTACAGAAATCGAGATTCCCCATGAGTTTGTTTCTCTGTGACTTCTAAATTTCTCATCCATGTTGCTGATTGTCTTTCCACATTCATGACTTTCACGTCTAGGTTTTGAGTTTATTTCCTCTCTTTGTGGTTGAAAGCTGGTGATGTGATGAGAATCCATCTTCGGTGACCAGTAAGTCTGTAAAGGCCTGTCAGGACTCTGAAGATGGGGGTAGGGGCCATTGGTCTTCTTTATTTGTTGCCTCACCACAGGTCACCATGTGTCACCACATGAAATCTTCATGTCTTTTAGTGTCACTCTTCTTTTATAAAATTTACTTTTTTGTAAGTATGTATGTATGTATGTATGTGTCTCTGTGAGAGTATCTGCATATATGTGGGTGTCCGTGGAGGCCATAAGAGGGTACCAGGTACCCTTGAACAGGAGTTTCATATAGATGGTTGTGAGATGCCTGACTTAGGTTCTGTGAGTCAAACTCAGGTTCTCTGGGAGAGCAGGAGGTGCTTTTAACCACTGAGGAATCTCTCCAGCCCTTACTACTTAACCCTTTAATTGGCATATTGAGAATGGGTTGCTGAACCTACCTTATTAGGGCTATTAGTGCCCACATTTTGACCTTCAAACTTCAATAAAACTCAAGAATCTGTCAGTGTTTCAGACATTCAATGCATAGGTAGTAAACAATCAGCCAGCTTAGTAAAGTCAGGATCTGGGTGGATAGACTGGCTGACATTTTTTTTTCTTTTTTTTAACTGATTTTTATTGAGCTCTACATTTTTCTCTGCTCCCTCCCTGCCTCTCCCCTCTCCACTTCAACCTTCTCCCAAGGTTCCCATGCTCCTAATTTACTCAGAAGATCTTGTCTTTTTCTGCTTCCCATGTAGATTAGATCTATGTAAACCTCTCTTAGTGTCCTCACTGTTGTCTAAGTTCTCTGGGATTGTGGTTTGTAGGCTGGTTTTCGTTGCTTTATGTTTAAAAACCACCTATGAGTGAGTACATGTGATAATGTGATAATTGTCTTTCTGGGTCTGGGTTACCTCACTCAAAATAATGTTTTCTAGCTCCATCCATTTTCCTGCAAAATTCAAGATGTCATTATTTTGATCGTATTTTTCCCTATCTCAATTCCTCCCAGATTCTCTTTATGCACCCAACCTTAAGTATTTTTCCTTCTTTCTCTTAAAAACAATGTAACAAGAAACCAAGCCAAAGCAAAATGCTGCCTCTTCCACAACAAACAGAAAAATGAAAATCAAAACAAGCAAGCAAAAAAGAAAAGAAAAAATACACTTAAAAGCAAAATGAAACAAAAGTTCACAAAAATACCATTGAACTCGTGTTGTGTTGGACAACTACTCTTGGACACGGGGCCTGCTCTCAAGTGTGTTTGCTGAACACAATCACACTCTATTGGGGAAAAAATGACTTTCCCTTTGCCAAGTGGTGTTAATTGCAGACATCTTCCTGTTTAGGGGTGGGCGCCTATGTCCACTTCCTATTTTCAGAGCTGACATTCTGTCTGGCTTAAACCTGTAAAGGTCTTTTTTTGCTTATTTGGTTTTTGAGACATGGTTTCTCTGTGTAGCTTTGGAGTCTGTCCTGGAACTTGCTCTGTACACCAGGCTGGTTTCAAACTCACCAAAATCTGCCTGCCTCTGCCTACCAAATGCTGAGAAGAAAGTTGTGTGCCACCACTGCCCAGCAACAGGTCTTGTGCTGTGAATTTATATGTGTGTCAGTCCTCCTGTGTTTTGATGACAGTGTTTTCTTGGAGTCCTCCATCATACCTGCCTCTTACAATGTATCCAGCTCCTCATAGATCCCTGAGCCTAGGGGGCAGCGGTGGTGGTGGGGGACTTTTGATGATATCTTGCTTAGGACCGAATGCTCCGAAGTCTCTCACTTTCTGCGCTTTGCCCAGTTGTGGATCTCTGTGCTAATTAACTTTAAAGGTTCTTTCTTCTTTTTCTGCTCATCTTCTAGAGCTGTCTTCTAAAGGCATTAGGTGATGATTCTGACTTTTCTGCAGTGAACCTGATAGCCTCAGACAAAGAAGAACCCTGTTAGCCTTTCCTCTTCAACACTGCTTTTTATGAATCTGCTTCATAGCGTTAATTAAGGGAAATCTAACCATCTTCTCCTTGGCACTCTCACTAGAAGATGGCTTGAGAAAAGAGCTTTTATAACTCTTTTCTTTTATAATCTCCTCAAGGCCCAAAGAGGAGATTTTACATTGCATGTTTCCCGTTTTATGAGAAATTAAAAAGTCTAGCTGTTGTGTGTATTGATGACTTTAAGCTTTATACCAAACAGACAATGAAAGGCACCTGGTCCTGGTAGGTAACTCTAAAATTGGTACATTACAAATACTTATTGAAGAAAAGAAAGATGTTCTGTGACTAATTAATGGGCTGTGTTGTTTCCTCCAAGAGGAAAGCTGTATCCCAGATTGGTATTGGGACAGGCAGTTGGTGCCCGATCAAGGAATCTATTCTTTTATCTTTCCTTTGCATTTCCTTTTTGGTGCATGAGCAAGCAGGAAATATAGTTTAGCCTCACTACAAATTATAAGGCCAAAAGCTTTGGCCTAAAGTGATATTGAGGAAGGCATTTATATCTATAAACTTACCCCTCCCTCTGTTACTTAGCTCTAAAAGTCAAGTTATTGCTACATCAGTCTTCTCCGTGAGATTAAGTTACAGAATCAGACAGTGGTCCAAAAATTCCAAGGTTACATTCAAATTTCACATTGGGAGTTTTCCATGGCAGACATAAAAGAGAGATGGTACAAATAGCTTAGGGAGAAATATTACAGGCAAGAGAACAAACTCATCTAATGTAATAGCTTTAGCCCTAAGCAATAATGCATTTATTCAGGAAGATAACAACCAGCTAGTTCAGAGACTTCAAGCTAAAGAAATTATTTTGAAAGTATAATATTTACCAAAAACTATGGAGGATCAAGGCACTCAAGAAGATCGCTCTCAGTGGGGCTCTAAAATAACAGGGCTCTGCTCTCTCTACATCAAGATGAACCACTGTTAAGAGATGATGTCCCACCCTCCAAATGAGGACCTGGCCTTCAGTTCCAAAGATGGCTACCATTAAAAATACTGCCCAAGGTTCCTTAGTTAAATCCCTACTATCTGATCACTATCAGGTGCCTCAGATAATTCTTGATTCTTACAGGTAAAAGTTATATTTAATATGAAGTGTTAAATACAGTAAACGATAACAATTAGTAGTGGTGTAAAGTTGGGGAGTAGACTTGCATCATAGTTACTGAGTCAGGATTCAGGTGGATAAACAAGATATTTATTGACATGTTCAATAAATACATAAAAATAAATAAGATGAAGTTCTATAAATAAATGAATGAATGAATGAAAAATAAATAAATAAATAAATAAATAAATACTCTTCAGGCTCCAGGTAAAAAGGAAGGAAGATGTATAAACTGAGTCTCTTGGGAGAACAAACAAAAGACATACTTAAGTAGCATTTTTCCTGGAGAGGGGGTGCTTTAGTATAATATATGGTCTAGGTACAAGAAACATGGCTCAAAGGCATGCTGGGATAAGGGAAGCTTACATTCTTCTGTCATTTTTAACATCTTCTAGTGATCTGGAGTTCAGAAAAGCATGTGACTGGGTTTCCTATGTCTTGGATTTGGGTTTACTCCCCACACAACCAACATGGGACTGTTCCCATGTACTTATTCTTCTCAACAGGCCATGGAAGTTCTAGGCAAGAAACTTGGACTATTCCTCAAAGAATTTTTTTCTCTGCTTCCATTTATACCCAAGTACCATGTTATAAACAAATTTGCATAGTAACCAGCTTCAGTGGATGTCACTTAGTTTTGGAATTTTCTCTTTAATAGTAAATTTAAAAGCCTGTAGTTAGGATAGGCACAATACTTCTAGCTTATAGCTAGGGTCTGAGGCTACAGCCATGACTTTAAAGTCTTGTACCATTTTAGGTAGAAGCAGGAAATATGGGTCATTAAGTAAACATAGAACTAACAGAGACAATAATATTCGTTTGCCTTAATTGATGAAACAACCAAGGTAGTTTATGACTCAAGTCACCTGGAAAGGAAGATATGAACAATTCCAGTTGCTTGTGTTTTTAAGGAAATAGGAGTATAAACTCTACCATCAGGAAAAATGTCTTAATCACCTGTCTTCTGTAATAAACTGAGAAGAACTAAGCCTCCAGCCTCCCCTTAACCCAATACAATAGACACTTGCACCCTCCCCCAAAAGAGTAACAAATACTTCCTTGTCAAGGATGTTCGTATTTTCTGAGGTCTGCTGCTGACACCCCCTCAAGATGAACAAAAGCCTTTTTTACCCGAACTAAAAGAACTTAAGACATTTCTTTCTTCTCACTCGCCAAGACTCCAGGAGGTCACATATTCCTGGGAACCATTAAGAGACTTAACATTGTCTTTAAACAAGAAAAACAATGCCAACTTCATTACAAAGAAAAATCCCATTAAATATCAACAGTTGTTCATTACTTTACCAGCATATAATCATTGAAATGTTTATTTTTCAGTACCTGGTAGATGATGGGTATATTATAAGATCTGCTGACTCAGTATTCTGACAGCGCAAGGAGAACCTGCATGGTTAGTAAAATGACACACATATTTAGTTGATGACTGAGCTGCATCAAAAGTAAGTGTAGAGCACAGCTAGAGTTTCAGGGACAGTCAGTGAGTCATTTGTTTGCTGACTCTACACACACACACACACACATACATACACATACACACACATACACACATATACACACACATACACACACATACACACACATACACACACATACGCACACACATACACACACATACACACACACATACACACATACATACACACACATACACACACACATCAGGTATGAAATGATAGGTTGGTGTGGAGCCATGAAATAACGGTGTTATTTCCATCACTTTTAGAGGTCTAGGCAAGGGATTTGTGGACTTTCCTTGGTTTTCTGTATCTGATACATTCTAGGGTCTGATTTCCCTAATATGATTTAATATATTTATGTACCCTTATAGCCTCAACTCACCCTATGCATATTTAGTGTGCCTCCTTTCTAGTCCCAGAAAAAAAGTCACTTAGTCTACACTGGACAGATAGTGACTGACAGATCCTATGGCTTACAGGTCTACCTAGAGGCTGTAGCCATTCATTCTGCTCCCATAAAATGGAGTCTCCTAAAACAAAGCATACTCTAAGAAGCACTACTTAAGCGATACCAAATAATTCTGGGTAGAACATCTTTATCATAAGAGCATGCTTTCTCTGTTATCCCAGACTTTCTCAGTCTGTATATTAACTCAGACTACATCTAAAAACAATTTTCAATTTTTTTTTTGCATTTTTTTAAAGATCTCTCTTGAAAATGTGGAATGTTTTAAAAGTGATGAGAATGGAGCGAAAATGCTACAGGAAAGAAGAATGTCTGAAATGCAGTGAAAAATTCTAGATAATGAATCTGCAAATTGTTACCAGAGCAATTATGGAAGTGAGGTTGGCAAAGTCTGTCCTGGGCTACAAAGGACATGCTGGGTTGGGGCCCTAATACATAAAGATCCTCTGTAGAGGGGTGTGCTGAAGCCTGCAAATGTGACAGCTGTTTTAGAAACTCAAGTAGCCAATCTGCAGACTACTTGTATAGTAGAGGTCTTACTTATAAGACACAGCCTGTGGCACTTCAATGACTTAAAAGTCTCTCCTGTTGATGTAGAAAAACTACTAGCAGGTTGAGGAGTATAATGTCATGATTACTTGTTTATCATCAAAGTTCTCTTGATACAGCAATCCAAAATAGCCATCTTATGTTCCCAGCTGGGAACACTGGCCTAGAAAGGCCGCAAAATTCATCTGACTCAAGTTATTACTGGGAATGGAATACAATAACTGTTTGTATAAACAAATACAGGATAAACTATACTCTACTTATAAGTGACTGTAGAGGTGAAATATACATATCTATATAATATATAGTTACTATATGTATAATATTATGATGTGTTTTATCATAAACATTGAAGAAAATTGACTGGGGCTAGAAAAAGATAACTAGTTAGGGGTTGTCAGTGTCTACCGAGCTAGAATTGACTTGACAGTCTCTTCAGGAAGATGCAACAAGGATTATCTTTCAACAACTTTCCAGTTTTTGTTGCTCATAGGTCAAAATTAGGGCATATGGTTTCCCACGGGCCAAGGTCAGCACAAGTACCTCTTACTCAGAGGAGGAGACATCCTGTGTCATAATCTCACCAAGAGAAACTTCAAGGCTCCACAAGAAGAGAGTTAATGTTATAGAAGACAATGGCTGTTAGCTTGGTAATTATGACAAATAACTAAGTCTTATTGTTATTATGTGTCTTTTTTTTCTATGAAGAACCATAGAGCAATTCCAATGGGTGCAATATATCACACATCATAATATCATAAGCAATTTGGATACATGCATCTGAAAGCTTTAAGGACTGTAGCTTACATATGGTTGAAATATATTTCTCCCACATAAAAAAGAAAAGTACCCAGTGTCATTTTACAGTTATCTGGCCTTCCTCCTTATATTTCTTTATACATAGTTTCTAGATTTTCATCCATCAAGTGTGGTGTCGAGGAAGTCTATGAAGGAAAGGAAAAGAAAAAAGGACCTTGCTTTCCAGTAAAACTAGCTTCTGACAAACATCCTTCTAGAAGTTCTCCATAAGATACCTCTTGAGAGCATTGCCATCTAACTGCAGTGAGGGTGGGATTTTAAAGTATTCCCTTGCAAGATGATGTCACAGCTCGAGTCTGATTGGCTTTCATTACAGGATGAAGAGTGGACACTGCTTGTGTTGTACTTAGGAATAAACTCTGATCTTCAGACAACAAGATTAATTTAGGGTAGTCAAAGTGATCTGAGGGTTTTGAACCACTCATTTTTTTCTAGCAATTAGTAAAGCTATTATGTCTAAGTTTTAATATCTTTCATTTTGCCATCCAATTTTTTTACTTTTTCTCGTAATTGGCTGCCCTTTTCAATCAAATACATTTTCCCTAAAGTAAAGCTAACTTCATATTCCACTGATTAGAGTTGTCTTCTCATGATTAATGAGTCAGCCTGAGGTTCACATTGTACTTGTTTTTATTTTTATTTATTTATTTATTAAAGATTTCTGTCTCTTCCCCACCACCGCCTCCCATTTCCCTCCCCCTCCCCCAATCAGGTCCCCCTCCCTCATCAGCCCCAAGAGCAATCAGGGTTCCCTGTCCTGTGGGAAGTCCAAGGACCACCCACCTCCATCCAGGTCTAGTAAGGTGAGCATCCAAACTGTCTAGACTCCCACAAAGGTAGTACGTGCAGTAGGATCAAAACCCAGTGCCATTGTTCTTGAGTTCTCAGTAGTCCTCATTGTGTACTTGTTTTTAAACACGATAGCTTCACTCGGTGATGAACTTTAAAGACATTACCTTTTCTTTCTCATTGCCACTCTTTTAATCAAGGGTTCATATACATAAGGAAGGCTTCAAGATAGATTTGCCTTCTTTTGACCTTACTCGTAAACCCTGGAAATGTTGAGGTAGATTTTCTCATCAGATCTGAACATGAGCTGCAATATTTCAAGTAATTGTTAAGCCAGTAAAATTTTACCATCTTTAAAGTTGTACGAACTTGGTTGGGTGAGGGTTTTTTTTTTTTTTTGTGATTCTTTCTCTGTAACCCCTGATTAGATGCCATGAATCTAACCACCAGTTGTTGAAATAGGAGCAGCGGGGCTGCGTCCCCAGCACCCCGGCTGCCTGGCTAGCTTATGCCCGAAATAACAACACACAAACTGTATTCATTTAAACACTGCTTGACCCATTTCTATCTAGCCTCTTCTAGGTTAATTCTCACATATTAATTTAGCCCATTTCTAATCATCTGTGTAAGCACCCCAAGGTGCGCTTACCGGGAAGATTCTAGCCTACATCCATCCTGGGTTGGAGGAGCTTCCTTGCGTGCATCTGCCCGGGAGAGCAGAGCATGCCTCTCTGTCTGAGGCATCTGGCATCTCTGCTCCAGAAAGCAGAGCTGTCAAGTCTACCCGGGAGAGCTGAGCATGGCGTCTCTGCTCCAGAGAGCAGAGCTGTCGGGTCTGTCTGAGGAGTCTTACCTCACTTCCTCTTCCTCCTGTTTATTCCTCCCACCTATGTTTTAACCTATCAGGGCAAGCAGTTTCTTTATTTAATTAACCAATGAAATCAACAGATTGATATATGATACTCCCACATCAACCAGTGGTGGTTCTTTGAATGGCAAGCATTTCTTGTCAATACCTTCCAGGTTGCCCTAGAAAACTATTGTACTGAGCCAAACCACATTCACCTTCCTGGTCGTTCGCAAAAGTTGTTCTTTTCTTCTGTATGTGCTGGGTATTCGCTTTTGACAAAGTATTATGAACTCTATATTATCTTATTCCTAATAAAATTATTTCATGTGTAGGATATTCATGCAGAAATAATCTGCATCTTATGAGAAATGTGATTTTTTTTTGCCTTGTGTTCTGCTTTACACTTCATTTATTGTTTTATTGAAGTCAGGAAACACATCCACTTTGGGTGACACCATTTCCTGACTGAGATCCCAGATTATGTATAAATGCAAAAAGGGTGCTAGTCAGTGGCATGCATTTGTCCCTCTCTGCTTTTAGTGAGAATGTGACCAAATATTTTGTGCAGATTTTATTTGCCATGCAGATGCTTTTTCTGGACACATCTCTCCATCATGCCAGAAAGGGACCATTTCTGCGATTCAGATCATTTAAAAGTTCTTTACCCCAACTTCCTATGATTTTTAGTTTTGTTTTTCAATGCTCACAAATGGTCTTTTGGTGAGTTCTGTTTATTTGAGTCCTTATAAACCAGCAAACTATCCAAACTGCAAAGACTATTCTTTGTTTTTAATTAATTAAGCATTTAAACTTATTGAGTATTCTTTGCTTTTATTACATAATTTTGAATACAGATTTAAAACTTTTTGGAACCGTTAGAAGAAAAGCATAGTCAACAAATGAAATGCATATGGGAGGACACAGTATTTACTTGCTTTCTGAAGCAGCGCCTCTCAACACAGGCAGAACTGTTGGCCGGCTTTCGGGCTTCGCTAATCCTCAACTATTCTGGTTTTTACGTGTGTTTTTTTACATTTTAGAAAAGGAATTCTAACCACATTTCTTACTATTGCTTGATAGAATGAAACTCTACTAAGAAAGAGAACACGAGAAATGACATTCAGATAATTTCCAAGAAATAGTGTAATTTATATTTCATGAAGTTTTAAACAATTGCAATTTACTAACCCCAATGAGTAGTGACTTACAGTCTCTTGTTATTTGCACCTCTGGTAGAGTGAACTAGAATTGAGATCTCATTCGAAGTCTGAAATTATATAAGTTAAATTAATGCCTTTCTTAATGTTCTGAGACCAGAGCCTCGTGTAGTAATCCAGGCTGACCTTGAATTCTTTATTCTCCTGCCTTTTCTTCCCAAGTGCAAGGAAATACATGCCTATACCGTCATACCTGACTTGACAGCCCTATTCAACAGTCCAATTCTATTCCATACCACAAATGTCCCAAAGTTATGTTGGATACTATTTTATAGTGAAGCTGCAAAGGCAGTTTGTTAATCTCATTCCTCTCAGTGCACCAAAAACTATTCCCAAATTTTAAAATGTCATGTTCCAGCTAGGCTACTGACAGATTTGACTTGCCTTAGAATTTAGCATTACTGAGCTTGTTCCTGAAGGATATACCTTTGTGTCTCTTTCTCAGGACAAAGCACTCTAGGCCTTCATAGTAACCTTGGTTGTTCCACGGAGCTGGCCCTTTGAGTGTTAGGCAAATATTTCCATCTGTGCTATATGTGGTGTGTGAAATCATTACCTCTTAGAGATTGTCTCATCTTGGAAGCTATGCATGGCACAAGGGATTTTGCAGATGTGAGTAATGTAATGTCCTTGAAGCAAGATTATCTGTGTTAGCCCTATGTTGTCATGAGTTATTAAAAGGTATGTACATGGCCGGGGATACAGCGTATTGGCAGGTCACTTGTATAACCTCACATGCATGCATGGATCCTTCAGTTCTATAGAAAGTACTACAGAAAGAAAGGGAAATGTTGCAGTATATATGGTCACGCTGTGAAACCTGCGTTTGCATTTGCATTAATTAAATAAAATCAACCTTGGGTCAGGAGGTGGAGCCAGCAACTAGTTGACAGAAAGTAATCAAAGAGAATCAGAGGGAATACAGAAAATGGATAGAGAAATGCACAGAAAGTAGTAGGGAGGGACTTTGAGTCTGGTAGTCACTTTTGGTTCAGAGTGACCGAGGAGACACTCTCTTTCTGAGACACCAGTGAAGAGGGGAGGTCAGCTAGTTGCTCCTCGACCTCTCTGAGCTAGCATGTTTTAGTCCTGGCCTCTGACTTCTGAGTCTTTATTGGTGAATAGAATGATAGAGATTTAGTTTAAAACTACTTTTGGTGGCAGCAGCAGGCGGTGGATCCAGCAGGATATAGAAGTCTCCTGGGTCATTGAGAAGAAGGCCAGTAATTGTGGAGCCATTCATACTGACTGAAATAGTGGTAGAGTCAGGAGCAGCCACAGTGCCAGTGATAAAACACTTTGGTTCTCCAATGGGGCTGCAGCAAATATAGAATGGGTGTCAGTTGACTTCTGATGGCAGAGACTCCAGACAATGGAAACCACCAGAGGGAGTTGACCCTGTTTCCTGCACCAATCTGCAGACAAACTGAGAAGTCAGTGGATTTGGTGAGTCCTTAAGGAGGGAGCTAAGGAATATTGAAACAAAAAATCTTCCCCACATTAAGGATTGGAAATATCATAATGCAGGGTGCTAGGACCATTTATTGTGTTACTATGGATGGCTTGATAACGGAGACAGTAAGGCAAGGGATAAGTGACTTAGCTGGGATTAACATAATGCCAATTATAATTATTATCAGTCTAATAATTAATAGCCACAGTGGTTTCTTGTGTCAAATATAAAAATGGTCTAATAATTATGTGCAATATGAAAATTAGATTGATAAGAGACAAACTTTAGAAAGACTTATTGATGAAAATAAGAAAAAATTGACTATTAAAATACAAGTCTTAGAAAGACTTCCAAATAAAAATAAGAAGAATACTCAGACACAAACAGAGGAATTTAGACAAGAACCTACCACACCACTGCACAAGAAAACTGAAGAGTGGTAACCCAAGGTTATTATAAAAGCAACTTTAGTTTGTCCAGTTACTTTATAAGAGTGACCAGTAGATGATAGGTATTCCCAAGGTTATACAGAAGTTAAATGGAGTCTTATAGAAATATTAGGTTTGAGAAGATTTAAGGAAACAGTCATTTCATATAATACACATTCATCCTCTGTGAAGCAGATGTTAAATTCTTGAGTGAATCTGAGTAGAATCATCCTCCCAGACTGGAAAGATTTAGCTACAGCAATATTGGATGCTGGTCCTCAGTTACAGTGGCAAATATGGTGGACAGAGTAAGCTAGGGGCATAGAACAATGAAAGAGGGTTAGAGGCCTTAATATTTCCTAAGATCAACTTCAGGTGAAGGCCAACTGCTGAGTTGCAAAGACAGCATGAATTTGATGATCACAACTTGGCCCTACATCATTTAGTAGCCTAAAATGCTTGGGAAAAGGTTGAAAAAAATCAGAAAAAGGTCTAAGAGGTCTAAGTCATTTATTAAAACTATACAAGGCCCAAAAGAAGCCTTCACTGTTTTTTGTAAAGATTAATTTTGACTGTAAATAGAATAATNTTTTTTTTTTTTTTTTTTTTTTTTTTTTTTTTTTTTTTTTTTTTTTTTACAAAGATTGAGTTCAGCTGTAAATTGAATAGTATCAGATACAGAAGTCAGATGAACATTAATTTAATCTTTGGCTTTTGACCATACTAATTCAGAATATAAAAGGGTGATCAGGCCTTTAAAAGCAAGATAGCAAGATCAGCACCAACAGACAAATGGATTAGGAATAAAGCTGACTTGCGTCTAATATCCACTTAAGAGTGCGTACATACCATGTTTGTTTTTCTGAGTTTGGATTACCTCACTCCGGATGATTTTTGTCTTGTTACATCCATTTGACTGCAATTTCAAGATGCTATTGGTTTTACCCCTGAGTAATACTCCATTGTGTAAATGTACTATATTTTCTTCATCCGTTCTTCAGTTGAAGGGGATGTAAGCTGTTTCCAGGTTCTAGCTATTATGAATAATGCTGCTATGAACATAGTTGAGCTCACAGCCTCAGATAACCTAGGTAACAAAGAGGACCCTAAGAGGGATGCGTGGATTTTTCTGGTAAGAGGAAATAGATGATATCTCCTGGGTAAACTGGGAGTGGGGGTGGAGGAGAGGGGAGGAACATGAGAGCCTGAGTTGGTAAAGTTGGGAGTGAGACAGAGGAGGAGAATAATGAAGAGGTATCTTGACACAAGAGGTCTTTGGGGGGTTAAGGAGAAATCTGGTGCCAGGAAATCTCACAGGAATCTACAAGGAAGACCACAGATAACATCTCTAGTCACAGTGGAGAGGGTGCCTGGAGTGACCTTCTCCTGTAATCAGATTGCTGACTACCCTAGTTGTCAACTGAAAGTCTTCAGCCAGTGGGCTGACAGATAGGGAGTCTGCATGATGTGGTATGGTTAGTAAAACTCCAGAGACAGATATGGGAGTTCAACCTGAAGGTAAGAAAAGCAAAACAGCCAGCCGCTGGCTCAGACCTCTACTTCAGTAAGAAATGATGATGATCATGCCTCCAGGAATCCTCAGAATAAAACTGACTTAAAACTGTCTCCTCCTGTTTTATATTCCTCTCTAGTGCTGGGATTAAAGGCACACACCACTTACTACTGTCAAGTTTCTATGGCAAACTAGTGTGTCTACTGGGATTAAAGGTGTGTGTCACCACTGCCTGGTCTGTAAGGCAGACCAACGAGGCTATTTTACTCTCTAATCTTCAAGCAAGCTTTATTTATTAAAATACAAATGAAATATCCCTACACATGGGCCTGCCCTAGGCTCACTGCATGTGGATGACAGTTGTGTAGCTTTGTTTGTTTTGGGGGTCCCTAGCAGAGGAATCAGGACTTTTTCCTGGTGCATGATTTGACGTTTTGGAACCTATTCCCATGCAGTGTCTTGCCCACTTTTGATGCAGGGGAGGAGCTTGGTCAACATCTAGAAAACACACTAGCAATATGTTACCTTATGATCCAGATGTCAAATGGCTTGATCTGTTTCAGTTAAGAGGGCCCAAGACTCATTAACCCAGAGAAATGAGCACACATCCACACCTTTTCATGCTCTCTTGCTTTTCCTTGTTAGGAGAGGTCTCACCGCTCATCACTGGGTCTGCCGCTGTATATGTGAAAATTTCTATTTTCCACTTTCTACATTGTTTTGTGTGTGACAAACAGCTAACAATTCAGAATGCTTATGATAGCAGAAAAGGAAACCATCAAATTAAAGAAGCTCACTGGAAGGGGCACAGGACTAGTAAAGTACAGGGTAACACTCGGTGAGCTAAGTACTCACTGGTGCAGTGTGAGACCAGATGAGCCAAGGACTCGCTAATACAGGATAAGGCAAGGTGAGCTAAGTACAGCTCCAGTCATGGGAGCTGGTACATGTTTACTACTTAAGAAAGGATTCATTTCTTACAGCCTGTAATCCACTATGCAATTCTCCAGCACGTGTTTAATATCTAACACAACTTACAATGTGACACTGAGGTTCAAGTCCTTGGAGTCAAATACTGACGGAAGTCCACAGTTTTTCATTAGGTAACTATGACCGTAGCTGTGATGTAGTTTCTGCTTTCTCCTTGGTGAAATAGAATAACTATCTTTTGACATAGAAGTGCGGTTATAGGCTAAGTACCCCACATACTCTATGGAACAGAGGAAAGATTTAGGAAACACTGCCATTTACGCACTGGCATGATCTCTGGTGAAAGGCAGGCTAAGAGGGCAATGGAAAATCACCCTGCCCTTGGCCTGCCCCTGGGATTTGGAAATCCCCACCTCGGTGACTCAGCATTATACCATCCAAACAGTAGTTTAGAGCTAAAGTCCTATCGGTACTGCCAGCAAAGCTGTACTTTCCCCTAGATCACCGAGCACAAACTGCAAAATGTTCAGAACAACCAGAACTGTTACACAGACAAGCCCTTTCTTGAAAAACAAAAACAAAAAGAAAGAAAGAAAAAAAAGAAAAACAAAAAACCCTATATAAGTCCGTCCTCCACCCAGCACACTCCTATCTCTGCTTCTGGTCAGAGACAGTAGCCATTCTGCGTTTCTCTCCAATAAATCTCTTGTGTGAGATTTGTTGCTTGGTTGTTCGAGCCCACAGAAGTAGGTCTGTTCCGTTTTGACTGCAGGTCAGAGAATTCAGGCCTATTCTTACTCCTCCAAAGCTAGTGACAAGAAGTTTCACTTAAGGTGTGGTCACTAACAAGATGTCTTGACCTAGGGTGTGGTTACTTGGTGTTTTGAGTGTTAAGAAGGCCCACAGAGGTGGATCCATTCCACACTGACCAAAGGTCAGAGAGTTCAGGCTTCTTCCTGCTCCTTCAGGGAGATAACAGGAGGCTTGGCCCAGGGAGTTGCTACCTGCAGTATACTAGTCCTAAGGTGTGATCCCTGCACGTCCTGCCTAAACAAACAGAATACTTAACTCAGGATGCTTGATGCTTCCGGTGCTGAAGAAGTAATTACTCTGTTTGTTCTTTGTGCCAATTTAAAGCAATCTTTTGCCTTCTTCCCTCACTTTTTGGATTGGGGTACATAAGTATATGGAAAATAAATGTGGGAAAATCCAGTATTTACTGGGTTGCTCTCCTGACTCTATTCTATGTCTCTGTATTTCCACTGTATCTCTATTCTGTCTGGCTGGTGTTTCTAATCCACTTGACCCTACCCTGGAACGTACGAACCCCATCAAGCCTGGACCCCAACACTTGGTGTGACTTTATATTGCTTAACTCCCAATTTCCAAGATATCCTTGTGTCAGAAAACCCTTTCAGAAAACTATATACCTCTAGATGCCCAGAGTTCTCTCCCACCACCACAGTCTTCCTACCTGTAGCCGACACCAGAAAACCAGTAACTCTCACTTTTAATTAGTAATTGCCACTTAAATCCAGAAACTTTTCAAATATATTTTGTCCACAAAATCTATAAACAAGTTCCTTTTTTATTCATTGATATTTAGTGATTGCCTTAAAATTCCAACTGTTTAATGAAGGAGAAAGAAAGAAGAGAAAATTAATAATTCATAAACTATTTTCCTTTAATGCGTTGAAGAAATAAATGGAAATCACTTCGCGGAGATTTTCTTCAAAAATCATCTCATGGAGAATAGAGTGGGAAAAGGAGTCAAAAATCTTACATTATGTATCCATAGCTTCACCTAGCTCCTTGGTCTCTCCAGGACACATTGTCACTGTTGTATACTGGAGCTAGAGAGCTGGGTGAAGGTGAGAACACAAAGAATGGTGGTCTGGCCAGTATCGTCGGGTGACAAAACCATCAATGGACAATTCTTGTGAACAGAAAGATATGTATGTACACACACATACACACACACATCAAACCAAGTTTCACTTTACTATTTACAAAAAGATGAAATAAAGCCTGAACAAGGTAAAAATATCCAATAAAAATAAATAAACATACAAATAAATAAAAAAAATAAAGAAGCGCTTTGGTATTTAAAAAAAAAAAGGAAAATCCTAATTTTGACAAGTAAGGTTTACTGGAGCACCTGATCATAATTAAAGCGTGCTTTCTTAAGAGCTATCATTCAGAAGTCACTGCCTTCCGTCCCATGCTGCAATGATCATCGTGACTGACAATCTTCTCAGGGTTATCTACCCACTGCTCCTCTTGGGAGCCAGTTTCAGTGAGTTCCTGTGAGGTGGTGGCACAAACACATTGGTATGAGGTAGAAATGCTGGTTCCTTCTGTCTACAGTTTCCAAAGGGATTTGTAGAAGAATCTTGCTGAGAACTTCATAATACTGTAAAAAAAATTTGAGGCTGTGCACAAAAATTGAGAACTGCAATTCTTATAAAAGGCCACAGAACGCCAGTACTGTTTATATTTAACCATACTGAATTTTCCATCATTGTGAATTAGTATTCGTTGTTAGAGACAGAGCACTGAATACTTGAATAGCTGAAAAAGCCATATGTAATCCCATTATTTACACTGCTAATACTTCTTTGAGCATGGCTTAGAACTAGTCATACAGATGGAGTACTTATGCCATGAAAGCTAACATTAAAATGATGACTCTTCCATAAAGAATGAGCATTATATATTTACCAGTATTTGTGTGTCTTCTGATATTTGCAACTACATTTTCAATGTTTTTTTTTAAATCTTTCGCTGAACTAGATGCACTAGGTTGTCAGTATGCACTAGATGTTTTAGCTCTGAGATGAAGAGGTTTTTGATTTTTTTTTGTTTGTATGTTTTTCTTTGTGTGTGGGTGTGTGAGCACACACGTGTGTGTATGTGTCCCCAACACCTAGAGGGGATGGCAAATCTTTTAGAAGGTAGTCAAGATAAGGAATTTCTGTATCTTTCCTCTTGGACTAACATATTTGTTTGCTTTCTCTTAAGCCTGGGGCTCTCAGAAAAGGGAAAGGTAGAAAGAAAAAAAAGAAAAGAAAAAATTCTTCTTCGCTGCTATGCTTTCACTCTTTGGAAAGTCAAAGTGAATGAAGTATATTAGGAAAAATATGCAAAGATAAACAGAAAATAATCTAGACACCCCTAATATTTTAGACTTTTAAAAAAAAACAGCTACAGTGTGACTCTTTCTCTCTTTAATGTTTTTAGAGAGCCTCAGTTATTAAAGCTAAATTTATTTTTTTCCCCTAGATTCCTTTCTTTTTGCTTTTACCATAGTGTACAAACCTCTTTCCCCACCACCTATGTGGAGTTTGAAATGGAGCTGGACAGGTCTGTAAGAGAAAACAGTGTAACTATGAAGTTCTTTGGAGAGACAACCTCCAAACTGAAGCCAAAAGTCAAGGCAAAGTGTCATCTTCCTGGGGAACAACAACAACAACAAAAAACAAGGTGGTGTATGAAATCTGAATGAAAAATGAAGACAGCAACAAGTGAACAAGTTAATTGAACAAAACACAGGATATAAGGGAAGCAATTCAAATCTTGAACACGTGTGTAAGTTCACACATGTGAGTCTGTTTTCTCAGTAGGTTCATATATACGTGATGGCTTCTATATAAAGATTCATGTTTCTATCATCACCTAAGCAAACACCACATCTTGCCATCATCAAACTCAACTTTTCATAATGCTCAGTTACGTAAAAATAGCTGAAGCAACCATAGCTTTAATTATTGCCATAGGTTAAATATTGCCTTCATTTTGTGCTACACAAAATGATATACACCTACTTCTTGACATATGTCATAGTTTCCCTTCCTGTTTGTGTAAGAAAATATCCTGCCAAAAGCAACTTAGGAGAGGACAGGTTTACTTCAGGTCACTGTTCTAGGTTATTATTGTGCAGTGTAACAGAAAGCCCACATCATCAGACACTCGAGAGAACTGGTCACAGCACGTCCTTGGTCAAGAGCAGCGAGCAGTAAGTTAAAGTATGCATGCACATATTCAGCTCACTTTGTCACTTTTAAATAGAGTTCGGGACCCAGCTCCAGAGAATGGTGCTCTCTGTCCACATTTAGCCTGGTTCTCCCACATCAGTTTGCATGATCAAGGCAAAGCCCTGCAGACAAGCTGCTCTAGACAGACACATTTTCCTGGTGATGGTAGGTTTTATCAAGTAGCCATTGCAACTGTCTATCAGGCAAACATTGGATTATAAAATAACTCAAATGCTGCTGTTCTTTACAGATCTGGCTTGAAAATTATCTCTCTTGCTGGTGAACAACCTCATCTTTGCCATTTAAATCCCCACCCAGGACAGAGTTCATTTCCCTTCTCTCTTTCTCGTCAGTTGTTTCTGAAAGGTCAGCTGAGAAGGGCTTCGCTTTTCATGCATCCTATTACAGCACTGCTCACTAAAACACCTAACGCTACTTGTGGTTGTGCTTTTTCCCTCCACCATCCTCAACTCCTTTCATCACAAGGAGCTCACAAATGGGTAGCTAAATTAACACAGTGAGTGACTGCCTTTTGAAGTAGCTGTTCACAAATGATTCCATTTAATTGTTTAGATGAAGTCTTACTATGTTGGCAAGGGTGATCTCCACCTCCTGGTCCCAAGTTCTGTTCCCATCTCAGGCTCTAAGGTGGTCAGGACTACAAGTGTACACCATCCCAGCTGGCTCGTGTAGTCCTTAAAATAAACGTGTGGTAGAAGTTCTTCTACTCTCAATGAAAAGTTACCCAAGGTCTCAAGGCCATGATTTAAAGCCATGTTCAAACCACAGATCTTTAAATTCTAACTCTTCCTTGGGGCCAGCAAAAGCTTCTTCTTCACTATTAACCACTCCGTTTCTCTATACTTCCATTATCCCATAATGAATAATATTTATAATTTTGTCTTAAAGTTCATGATGTTCTTAGAATTTAAAGGTTTGTTTGATACTTGAAGGCTAGCATGCTCATGCAGAAAAGTCTCAATACATTCTAGCCTAGGTTTGGAACCATTAGACTGCCCCCTCAATCCCTTACACATCTTGGGCAAACCATGTAATGTATTTCTTTTGAAATACTCATACGATGGAAGAACTCTGTAGGAAATGAGAAACAAGTGGAATGTCATAACATTTGAAAACCATCCTGATGAGTGTATCTTCAAATCTTGTTGGCATAGAAAACAAAATACTAAGTCACTCGAAACAAGAATTTGGAATTACTTTCCACTTGAAGCTGAGAGCTGCGAATTGCCACATTCACTGAGAATGACAGACCGAAAACTGGCCTACCAGTTTAAAAAGCAGTAAGAAGCTGTATCAGTGCTGGTGGACACTGTGGGTCAAAAGTATTATCGGACTTCTTTTCTTGAATCCTGGGATCCCAAGCTAGACAAATAACTGTGTGCAGGCAAGGAACTGTGTGGTAGGTGACAGAGAAGAGCTGAGCTCTGCAAGCACAAGCACTTTCCAGAGAGATGACAGCCAAGAGCGGCCACATTACAAAGTCTAATCATCTGTTTTAAATTCATGATTCTGAATTTTCCCACCATATGAGAAATAGCAGTAAGAGTCAGCAAGATGAAGAAGAAAGCAAATCAGATCACGTGGGGCCTTGGTTATTCAAATGATTGGATATGGAGTTTTATGTATGTGTATATATTGGGTAGAAGAAATATGGTGGGATTTGGAGATTTCCTGATGGTTTTATGATGAGAATGACAAAAACTAGTTGTTGAAGAAAGAGCAGTAAAGGTTTTTGTCACACACAGCTCTGTGAACTAATTGAAATTTAGTATTTTAAAGCATTAGTGCAAAGGGGGAAAATATTCACAAAACATATGGAAGTCATCTTTGAAATTGCAGATTATGGTTCTAACATCCAATATAAATTTAATTTGAAAATTATTAGTTTTTTAGTTGGTCTCTGGCTTGCCTGGTCTTCCTGCCTCTGTCTATAAAATGAAAGTTTTAGGTCAGACTATGGGGGAAGGGGAAATGCTTTTCTTTCTCTTATGATTTCATCGACAACCTTGAGGGAGAAAGTGCTGAAAGTGTTGGTATTTCTTAGAATTAAACAGCTTTTCACAGTAGTAAGTTGAAAATTTCCATATAAAGATAGATAAACCAGATCTGTCACACTAATATGGAATAATCTGTAAGGGATATTGCTAAACAAAAATATAAGGTTTGAAAACTGTTCAAATGCTCAATTCTGCAACAACTCTCATAAGTCTATCTCTCTAAGAGTAGACAGTTCTTGCAGAAATGTGGAAAAATACTATGGCATTCGTCTTAATTTCTTTTTTGTTACTAGAAAAACATGGTGAAGAAGTAAAGGCCTCTATCCTAAATCCCCTGACTCTATTAATTCAGTTTTAGCAATCTAGTTACCTACAAAATCAATAAATTTCCTGTGCAATCTCCATTTTGCTGTGTAACTTAGACTCTGTATTACTCAGCATGGATAGACACTGTACAAGTGAGCCATATGACTTCATGATGATCAGCTTTGTAAATTTGTAAAAAATCTATAAATTGAGCCGGGCGATGGTGGCACACGCCTTTAATCCCAGCACTCGGGAGGCAGAGGCAGGCAGATCTCTGTGAGTTCGAGAGCTCTGGTCTACAGAGCTAGTTCCAGGACAGGCTCCAAAGCCACAGAGAAACCCTGTCTCGAAAAACCAAAACAAAAAAAAACCACAAAAAACTATAAGTTGGACTTTCTTCCTTCCTGCTTAACGGCCATAATAATAGAGTGATTTTAATAATTAAATGATATAACCCATGCAATTGTTTTCTACCATAGAGACATGGGGTGGGTGACTACTGAGTCTCTGCTCATTTTGAGATTTTAATCTTCTTATCACGTTTTAAAGTTCCTACATTTTATATATGTTTAATACTAGAAAACCCAAATGAAAACAGTCACTAATCAAAAACCAAGGTTATAACACATCATTATAGTTGGCACTTAAAAACTATTCATTTTTAAAGTTTTTGTTGGGAATATTTTGAAAATAATGACAAGACATACAGAAATATCAGAACACGACTGATACCCTTGACTGATGGAATGTTGTTCCTCAGGAGACCATCTGACAAACACTTTCACAGATACGTTGTATCTCACAGTTTTTCAAATATTTCATATGACTGTTGGGAGTGGAAGTGAAAATAAAATATGTATTTTGCTTATGAAATCATATTCTGACTTCATTTGAAATCACACATATCTGGAAAACCTTAGTGCCAGCTGGAGAAGGCTTAGCTTCCAGAGAATTCCAGATTACTAGTTTTCAATGAGAAATAGAATTCGTTATTAAACAGAACAAAATACCAGACTTCAATGATGCTTGTAATTATCGTCCCAGGAGACTAATTGGCATTGGAAACCATGTTATAGCAGGATGTTCGACTTGTAAAATGTGTTGCCATGAACCAGGGTGGGGGCCAAGTTTTCTGCTGGATGATTATGATTACCCTTCCCCTCATGGATGATATTCTTTAAAATAACCATTCACCAGAGAGAGATACACACCAAGGGTCAAATTTCAGTCCAGAGACTTTGTTCCTACTATTTGACTTTAATTAAAAACTGGTGTTTTATATGTGGCGATATATACTTTGCCTAGGTTAGGCACATAGAACCTCACAAACTTTGCAGCAGAACGTTCAATAGATGATTGCCTTAACTACATAGAAATCTCTTACCTAACAATCCTTGTTTGTTACTGTTGTGTAATAAATTAATTGTTGGGTAGTTTCTATGTGTGGAAGACTGGAATCTCACCTTAGCCTCGTAGAACTTGCTGGTTCTTGTCAGCATTCACTTTCTTCTTTCCGGACTTGAAGTCTAAAGCTCTCAAGGGTCTGCCATTCCTTACGCGTCTCTCTACAAGATGGCCGATTGTCACTTTGAGCCATCAGGATAACATCTGTTACCCCTTGGATCTGCTTTCTCCCATCTGTCACCACAGATATGTTCCAACCAATATCACTTAATCTCAACAAGGAAGGGCTGGCTTTCTATTCATAGGTGCATCCTACTCTCCTGGAGAACAGCTCATGGAGGCCTCTTATCTGTTGGGTCTGGCCCAACTTGTCCCTCCGTTCCTGAGAAGAAGAGTGGGGATTGAGGAAAGAAATACACAAGAGACAGAAGATAGAGTCGAGAGGGCTTCCGGGGAATACTGTAGCAAAAAGGAAAAAGGCAAAAAGTCCTGAGTTTATTACTCTCTGTCTTTATATACCCAGACAAAGGGGAGGGCACAAGATCTGCAAGATACAAAGAACAAGCAAGTATAGTTAGCTCCTTACGTCTCAAAACACCTTGTAACCATGCCGTAGGTGAGAACTTCCTGTTGACTGGCCTTTGAGGAGCAAGACTTCCAGGTTCCACACCTTTGTTCAAACATCTTGTCGGTTTTTTTTTTTTTTTTTTTTTTTTTTTTTTGAGGAGCAAGAATAGGTCTGAACTCTCTCCCTTTTAGTCAAGATGGAATGGATTCAAAGCTGTGGGCTCTCACACTTATCAGGAATGTGAATCTCAGGGGTCAATTTAGAATTCTGCCTACTACTTACTATTATGAAGGTGAGAGGCAAGGAGGGGATATGTAGTTTCTGGACTCACTGAAAGCAGAATATCAATCTAACTGTGGCCAGCTGTGCCGGTCCTTAAATGAAATTGCATGAAAGCCAGATTTGAAGAGTCAGCACTGAAGATGTGATTTCACAAGGGACACAGGGCAAAGTGGACAGGTACCTAAGATGAGGTTGGACTTAGAATCACTAGTGTCCACATGTCTTCCTTTTCTAGCTTCAGATAAATAAACCACCATAATTGTGAGTCAATAATAGTTCTCTAATTCACTCTTCTTTTATTAATAAATTTTGATCTTTGACATTCATTATATCTATATCTCTATCTATCTATCTATCTATCTATCTATCTATCTATCTATCTATCTATCTATCTATCTATCCATCCATCCATCTATCTATCTATAGAGAGAGTATTGTTCTCCTTCAACTTGCTCTTATTTTTCTCTATCTCTTAGACCTCCTTCCTTATTAATATCTTTCTTATATTGGTTCTTTTTGTTTTGTTTATTGTGCCATAGTATTTAATAAGGACCATGTGTGTTTCCTGGGTTTGGAGCTAACCACCAGAGCCTGATGGCCTCACCAGTGGGTATAGATAGAACTGGAGACTGCTTTTTCCTCTCCCAGAATCTTAGTTGCCAATAGACCATGTATAAGTGATAGGGATCATGAGCCCATTATCCATCCATTTCTGATTGTTTGGCGAGCTCAGACTGTGTGGGTCCAGTGTAAGCAGGCATATAGGTTGTGAGTTCTTGATTGCCGTGATCATGTCATGCTTAGGTAACAGCACTTTGCAGCCCCTGTCCCCATCTTCTGCCTCTTCTGCTCTATTTCGTCTTCTGAAATGATTCTTGGGCCTCAAGGTAGCAGTGTGAGTGTCTGGATTAGTGCTGATCCATCTACCGTACTTCATTCTCAGCTCGTTGTGTAGCCATGGATCTTTGCATTCACCTCTATGCACTGCAGTGAAAGGCTTCTGTTATGAATGCTGAGAGCAGCCTTAAGAAGATGGGTTAATGCTATGTTAATCCATCTAAATAACATGCCCTCAGATCTCTTCAGTCACGGGTTTTGGATTAGATTTACAATATTAGGCGTGAATGGCCTTTTGTTAGGATGGGTCTTCAGATCAGTCACGGAACAGTTGACAACCTTCTTAGGAACCATGGCAGTATTGTATCAATGGGACACATCATGCCTGGCAGTTAGTATTATAGCTCACAGGGTTCGCATCTGCTTAAGAACATTCATGCTTTAATGACATGCATAACATCATCTAACATCAGGAATACTTGCCACCAAGGAGGAAGTGTTCAGCTCGATTTCTCTATACCCTGCATCCAAGGTACACATTCATTCCTCCAGTCTTAATATGGGAACATTAAAACACAGTGTTAGCAAAGAGGAAGTGCTGAAAATTTAAAATTAATAAAGTGATTGTATCTAATATCCACAGTGAATGTGTATCTCAGCCAGCATTTCAAATCTAGTTCCAAAAGAGAATATTCTCTAAGCCCCAGAGAAACTAGGAGCCTCATATACTGCTATGCACCTGGTCCACAGCTTTCACTGGTATCTGCCAGACTTCACGTATTGTTCTAACAACCACAGGAAATACAGTGTTGAACGTGGCTTCCGTTTCTCAGAAGAAAAGCTCAAGTTTCTGCCAGTATCAGAGATATCCATTTCCTATACCAATAGGAAATACCTATGCCTATAGACTTGTCTTATTAGTATTATTAGTAAGGCTGATTATCAATATTTGTCACATGATTCCATATATGAATAGTTAGGCTTGGATTTTATCTATGTTCATGGTGAGTCCAAACAATTTATTTTGAAATAATAATAGAGTACCAAAACAGCTTATTAATTGCTTTTACTTTACTTTTACTAAGTAAAAATGTAACCTTTAACCCCTGCCACCCTCCTCCGTGTGAGAGAGAGAGTGTGTGTGTGTGTGTGTAAATGAACTTATTTCAATGTAAGAAGTCAAATAAATACATGTATAAAAAATAGGGAAAAAGTCAAAGCATTGGGAAGGAGATTGAGATCAATAAATAAATTCATCCAGAATTTTGCAATATTTATGAGAGTGAAAGAACTTTTTTTTTGGCATTTTTAAGTCTTTTGAGACAGGGCCTCATGTTGCCCAGGCTGGCCTCAAACCTCCCACTTCAACTCAATAGTTGAGATGCCAGGCATGAATCTTGTATTTAGTGTAACATAAATACATATGATCAAGTGTACCATAACCATTTCACTGTTGTAGACATCTAAAATTATTAATCCATCCTGCCTATTTTAGATCAACTTTGTCACTTTGTGGGACATCATTAAAGCAAACTAGACTTTTTATCCGGGCACAATAGTGCACACCTCTAATGCCAGCACTTGGAAGACAGAGGCAAGTGGATCTTCCATCCAAGAATTCAGTCAGAAACCAAATGTTAAACAAAAGAAAAGGACAGAAACTGAAACAATCAAATAAACATAAAGAGGGACCTGGAAGTGGACGGATGCATACCAGGTTTACGATTGTGGATAACAGAGGCAGTACTGCCACCTACTGGTGAAAATACACACTGAAGGATAGGTTCTTCACAGAAAATCCTCTGATGCTCTCACTCCACAATTTTCCCACCTCCCTCTTCTGCCATGTCTCCCTTAGGTATGGGAATGTTTTGTACATGTGCCCACTGGGACTGCGACCCATACCTGTGCCCTTTGATTGGTTGTGGTTTTCTGTCTACTGTTGTGAAGCGAAGTCTCACTGGATGATGGGTAGAAAGACAAAGAGTTATAAACTGCTGTTAGGAATTATGCTGGTTTTAGTAAACTAGTTGCTATGGATTCTTCTTTAATAACTATGATGATTTCACTAACACTGAGTAGTTAGCTAGGTTTACAGGACCAGACATGGTTTCTGGTCTTAACAAGAATAACACTAATGTGCCTGCCAAACTGGACAGAAAAAAAAAAAAAAGTTCACTGGGCTTCAGTCCTACACAAGGAACTATAGGCAAATGGAAACAGGAGAGGTGGTCTTCCCCAGAGAAGGGCAGTTGTCCAATGCTAAGGGATCAGCCCTGAGAAACATAAATACAAATATCATCATAAAAGTTTATATAATGAGCAGGATATATTTAGGGATATGTGGATATGTATGTAACCATATATACATATATATTTATGTTCAGTAAGAATAGATGAAAAGGAAGATAACTTGAATTTGGAGGAGAATTATAGGAGGGTTAGAAGAGAGGAAAGGGAAGGGAGAAATATTGGAATTATATTACTATTTCAAAAAAATTTTAAAGTTCTTTCTTTACTAAGTATCTGCAATCTTTATAGCACACTGAACTTAAAAAAATGATGTTATTTGCCTCAGAGACATGACAGGAAACTGCACCCATGAAATTTCAACAATATGGTTGTCAACCAAGACTTGCATAAAGATGCCAACTGATGCACCAGTGTAGATGGGGGAAATTTCACAGGGCCCCTTTCCTAGATGAAAGGTACGGGCAACCGACAGCTGCCACGAATAAAAGAATCAGTTTTCTCTACAGACAAGAACCCCCTCAGATGTTATTCAAACCAAAGTGCTCAACAGTAAGCCTATGTACATATGAATAGCACCAAATGGATGCAATGCATATGTATGTGTATATACAACTATATATATGTAACATTGATAGTTAAATGGAAGAGGTCATGAATTTAAGAGGGATTTTGGGAGGACACTGAAGGGGTAGGGAGGAATGAGAGACAGAAATGATGTAAATACAGTACTTATATATAAAGTACTTATATATTTCTAAAGAAAATAATTAAAAATGGCATCAAATTTATATGTAAGTGGAACCCAAATAAAGTAACTTTACAATGACATGAATAAAATATGTATTGGTAGTAATATACACATAATAATACAAAGTGAATCACTTGGGGGTAAAACCTAAGGTTTGCTAGGCAGGCCCCATTCCAACTGCCTGTGCCCTGATGCAGATGGTGGTTTCTTAAGCTGTCAGTCAACTCTTCAAAAGGAAACTATTTAATTGGGGTGGCTTGTTCACAGTTTCAGAGGTTCAGTCCATTATCATCACGGCAGGGACCATGGCGGCATGCAAGGAGGTGTGGTACTGGCTACATCTTAACCAGAGGGTAGCAGGAAGTCAACACTGAGCTTGGTATCCTGAGCATAGGGAACCGCAAAGCCTGCATCCACAGTGACACACTTCCTCCAACAATACCACATCCCTCCAACAAAACCATACCTCCTAATAATGTCTTTCCCTATGAAATCATGGAAGCCAGTTACATTCGAGCTACCACATTCCCTGGACCCTATAAGCTTATAACAATATCATAATGCAAAATGCATCTAGTCCAATTTCGAAAGTCCCCATAGCTATCACAGTCTCAAGAACGTTTTAAAGGCCAAAGTTCAAAGACTCTTCTGAGATCCAAGCAATCACTTTACTGTAAATGCCTGTAAAGTTAAAATAAAAAACAGCCCACTTACTTCTAAACCATAATGGCAGAGGATATACATTAGCATTCTAAAACACAGGGAAGGGAGCATAGTGACGAACTACTACACCAAAGCAAGACTGAAAACCAGCTGAACAAACTCCAAACTCTGCATCTTCATGTCTGATGTTGAATGCTCATCAGATTTCCAACTCAGTTCAGCTTTGTTGCCTACAACACAACACATTTCTTTGTCTTAGGCTGGTTCCACTCATTGCTAACAGCTTTCCTTGGCAGTCATCCCCCGGCTCTGGCATCTCTAACATCTTGGGTTCTTCAAGGCAATCCAGGCTTCAACTTCACAGCTTTGTGTAATGGCCTCTCTATTAGGCCTCCAAACAGGCACATCCCTGACTCATGCCTAGCATCTGTGGCTTTATTCCGTAACCCTTTCTTCTATCATTAAAGTCAGAACCATGTGCTCTAAGCTGCCAAGTTCTGCTGCTTCTTGGGGACAAACCATGCCTCCACCCATAAGTTACATCTTCTCCAACTTTCTGTCTTTCACTTCCTAAGCTTGACTCTCCTGCAACTTGCTCCATAAACCAGGCTGGCCTCAATCTCGGAGATCCGTCAGCCTCTGCCTTCCCAGTGCTAGGATTAAAGGTGTGCCCCATCACACCTGGCTAGAAGTTTTTCTTAGTTCCTTTTCACAAGTTGGAATTTCAGCTGGGTGGGATCTTGCACTGAGGTCATCGCTCCATTTGTTCCATTTCTAAAGCCATTTACCTCTTTGAACACAGGATTAAGCTCTATTACACTTCCTGATGTTCTTTTTCTCCACAAAGTTTTCAGTTTGTAATTTACCCTGCTCAGCTTGCTCCTTTTCATTGTGCATCTTTATTAGAGTTATCACTGAAAACCACATGACAGTCTATATGTGGATATGTTGAGATTTCTTCGGCCAATAGAATTAATCCAAAACTCTTCACTATAGCCAACAGACTCTTTTGACAAAGGCAAATGGCAGTCACTTTCTTCACCAAAATATCACAAAAGTGATCTCTATGCAACATAAAACAATTCTTCTCCTCTCAAACCTCTTGAGTGAGCCCCTGATAGTTCAAATAACTCTTAGCCCCTCTGTCCACCATGTTCCTACTAGTATAGACCATTAAGTAGTTCTTAAAACATTCCACTGCTTTCATAACCCAAAGTATCAAAGTTCAAATTCCTCCAAATACATGGTCAGATCTTAGCAATACCTCAGGCTCTGGTATCAACTTCTGTCTGAGTTAGGGTTTTTATTGTTGAAAAGAGACAACCGTGAACTCTTATAAGGTAAAATATTTAATTAAGGTGGCTCACTTATAGTTTCAGAGGTTCAGTCCATTCTCATCATGGCAGGGAAGATATTGGCATGCAGGCTGATGTGGCGCTGGCTGCATCTTGATGGGAAGGCAATAGGAAGTGGACTGAAATACTGGGTGGTATCCTGAGCATAGGAAACCTCAAAGCCCACCCACACAGTTATACTCTTCCTTCAACATGGCCATACCCACTTCAACAAAGCCACATCTCCTAATAGTGCCACTCCCTATGAGATTATGGGGGCCAATTATACAATTATATTCAAACCGCCATACCCACTTAAATTCTTCCTTGCTAGCTATTTGGGAATAGCAATGGGAAAAGTAACTATTATAGATGTTCTCACAGCCTTGGCTTGGTTATTAATTAACCTATACATCTTAATATATATATATATATAATATAAAATAAAAACATTTGCCTACGCATGCACATTAATAGGGCATGTCATAGCTAAGTCTTACTCTTCCTTTTATGAGTTAGACTATAATTAACCTGTATATTGCCACAATGACTAAGCTAATTGCATACCATTGTCTTAGGTGAAGCCAAAATTGTAGAATGACTTGGGATGGAGAGAGCTTTTAATTTTTTTAAGTGGAAGCTTGCTGAATAGATGAAAATCTGGTCGTTATGACATACAAGTTGGATTGGCTTCTGAAGATAACTAATCCTAAATAATGTAAGCTGGAAAGTATCTGGTTTATATTTCAATCGTTGGTTTTTGTTTTTTGCAGCTACATTCTCTCTGCCAGGCTCATAATATTTATTTGGGTTCTGATACACATTGACAGGGTTGGATAATTTTTGCCCCATATATACTGATGTTGTGCCTGGTAATTGTACTGGAGTATATGAACAGCATGGTTTCTCATTTCAGACTGGAAAGTACTTTCTTTTCCATGGGCAGCTGTGGAATGATGACGTGCTAACTTGAATGACGAAATTCCAGTGTATTTTATTTATACTTAGGTCATGTTACTAGTGCCTTTAAAAGTGTAGGTTTCATGTGTTAATATATTTGGTGTGCATTTCATAAATATGTGGGCAGAAAATTGATGAATAAATCCTGAATGAAAAAGATCATGAAAAATTCCAAAAATACATTAGTATAAGGACCAGAAACTATAATGTATTTGATCACATTTTCTTAATGGTCTTAAAAGGAATCAGCAAGATAGATCATTAAATATAGATCTCATATGTTTCTATGAAATTTAAATTGATTTTTAGGTTGTTGCAAATGGAGTTTTTCCATTTGTTATTTGATTATAGGAAAACTATTGTACTTTCTATATTGATTTTTTTAAGCAACCCGATAAAAATTTAAGCTGTTGCTAATATTTTTAAACTAGTTGTCTAATATCTTTTCAAGTATACAGATAGGTCTATCATAGAAATAAAATTTTAATCTAATATTTTCAAGTTTTAAGCCTCCCATCTTTCAATGGTATAACTAGTTGTCTAATAGCTCTAAGTCCTAGAAAGTGGCTCATTGCTTGCTTTTTGTTTGTTTTTTTGCAGTTGGTAGAGTTTAATCTAATGTCTTGAGCATGCAAGTCAAATTCTCTACTAATGAGCTATACCCAGGCTTGTTTTCTTTTCTCATGTGGTACGTATCTAAGTCTTTTAATCCAACAATGGCCTTGTGCTTGCTAGTTAAACTTATCAATTTTTATTGATAGAAATCAAACTCTCCAATTAGTCTTTTTAAGCTGCTAAATATGAGTTTGTACAGTTAGAACTTTGAGTGTTCTTCCATTTGAACTGAACACCAACTATTTGTTGATAAAAATTGAGCTTTCCCTCTAAGTCGTGGTTCTCAACCTGTGGGTCATGACCTCTCTGGGGTTGCTTATCGGATATTTCCATTACATTTCATAACAGTAGCAAAATTACTACAGTTATGAAGTAGCAACAAAATAATTTTCTGGTTGGGGGGGTCACCATAAGATGAACTGTAATAAAGGGTCACAGCATTAGGAAGGTTGAGAACCGTTGCTCTAAGTAGTCCTAACTTCAGCTTGGATCAAGTCATGCCAAAACCCATGTTCAAAATTACCACAAGAAAATTAGGCTCACAACTCAGAGAGTGACCAGAGCTATTTTTATTTCCAAGTTTACCACATGACAGGAACGTTGTGAGTTTTCTTCCCATGATAATACTTAGGATTAATGGTTAAGACTTCCAGTTTGATTGACAAGAAATATCCTTGGACAATAGTACCCACTCCTGAGTGAGTCATTGCGGGCCTTTTCTGAAAGAACTGAGGGAAGTGGAAAGCCCTGCCTGAGCATGCCAGCCATCACTTGCAGGGTACAGCCTGGAAGCCATAAAAGGAAACAAAAACCCATAGAGTGGCTCCCCTTTCTCTGCTTCCTGGTTGTCTTGTGAGCCGCTTCCCTGCCATTCCCTGCTGGCTGCTATGGGCTGAAGCCTCTGAAGTCATGAGCTCAACATTTCTTTCTTTCCTTTAAGTTCTTTTTGTCAGGTATTTGTCACAGTGATAGTCTTTCTGCCACCGAGGAACTGGCCTTTTATTTTGTTTTTATATAAAGCAATCGAAATGTTTTTATACTATAGATTCTGATTTGTTTGGGGTTGTATAAACCCAAAAGAACTTTTCTGGAACTGGGCATTTAGTTTTGGCTGAACAGTGCCAGTATTTTCCTGGATTCTGGATCCTTGCTGGTCTTCAGTTGAGGACATTTCTTTTCATGCAGAGTGTTGACTTCTTGTTAGCATGATTGTATGTAGTCAGCATAGATAGGACAGGAAACAAGCAGAATTCGGTATAATATAAACGTTTTTGCTTCTTAGTTGAGTGGAACTGTCAATTTAATTGAAAGCTTTTTCAATCTTGTATGCATACAACATAAGTTTAAAAAGTAGAAGTAGAATGAAAGACACCAGTAGATCTGATAGGATGGAGAGACAGCGTTTCTGACCACTGTATCAGCCAGAGTTCAGTGGAGAACAGGACTCATAAGAAAATGACCAAACGACACTGGGAATGTTTAGATTGGCTTGCACACTGAAGACTGAGCGGTCCAACAATGGCCTTGTGCTTGCTAAAGAAGCTTAGAACTTTATAGTAGCTCAGCCCACAAATCGAGATGACTCAGCAGTGCCACGCTGGCACGGAACCTATCTGGAGGACTCCCAGAAACTTTCTATTCTTATTCAGGGTTGGAAGATTGACGTTCTGGTGTCTGTGAAGAATGACTGCTTTGGCAGCAGGAGGGAAGTTGCTCTCAACAGCAAGGAGGGATGGTGAACTGCAAAAGTAGCACTGATTTTCCTTCAGATGTTTGTATTTTTCTTTTAGGCAACTATGGAAGGTGCTGCCCATCTGGAGGAGGGCCAACCCTCTGTTAATCCTTTGCAGACACACCCAGAGGTGAGTGGCTTAGTTGACTCTAGATCCAAACAAGGTGGTAATCGAATAACAGGAATCACTTAAGGTATAATAATATGATGTCGATATATCTCTGAAGTACGTACCACAATAAATATACCAGAATGAAACTTTCAATGTAATTATAAGTATACAGTCACCTATCCCTTATTGATAAATTAAACATGGCTATTAACAAATGAATTCAAGTTAAATACAGAATTTTTGATAAATAGTGCTTTATATAAAAAGGTTGATATGATTTTGGTAGTATGTAACCTTAGCACATACCTGTAATATACATAATCAATAGCTATAACTAAAACTGATGAGACTTTATTTAATTTACTTTTATTTGTATTATTCTTTTTAACATTTATTATTTCATGGTTTAAATTATGTTTGTTCTGGTCTGTGAAACTCCAATTCCATATTGTTTCTATTATGAATGAAATGAATAAATTAAAACAAATTAAAATTTTTTTATTCTTGATAAATTCATACATGTATACAAAAAAAAATACATTCATATTTGACCTTCTTTCTCCTTTCTCCTCTCCAGCTCTATGGATATGCTCCCAAACACATCAGGCTCCCTAATTCCTGTGATTTTTTTTCCTTATAATCCACTAAGTCCAGATAGTGCAGCCTATGCGTGCACATTAAGGCCCTGTACTACAGCACATTTGTAGAGGTCTGAGGATGACTCTGGAGAGTTTGTTCTCTCCTCCTACCAAGGATCCTACAAATAAAACTCAGGTTGTCCAACTTCCATGGCAGGGACTTTTACTCATGGAAGCATCTCTCCAGCCCAGAAGATGTAGTATTTTCATTTTATCTTTAGCAAGTATAGTTTTGAAAACTGAAATAAAACTATTTTTAAATGTCTGCAAGATAAGAAAAAAACTAAAAACAAACAAGTCAAAAACATGTTCTTATAAGCCAAAGATTTTTCTCTATCCTTTCTGTCCTTGCACCATCACTAACAGAATATGTATTTTCATTGGGTCTGTTTCTTATACCATAGGATTATTTTGATAAATATGCAAATTTTCTTTATGTTGCTTATTGAAAACTATTTCTTCCTCCATTTGCTGAGTAAAAGGTTGAACAAAGAGCATTGTTCCCCTGTCCTCAGATAGTGATGGATGAGCAATGCTCCTCTTTATACCTTCTCTCCATGTGGAATTCAGAAACGCGCCTGCTAAATTAAGCAAGAAAGAATGATGTTTGGATGGGCCATGAGGTGTATGGTGGCGTGACTCTTCTTTTTCTTTGTCCTCTGCCTTTAGGCAGCTACAAGTTCAAGTAAAACCTTTCTGTCTCCCCCACAAGGGAGCTGTGGTCATCATGTCTGTTATTTGTTATTGCATACAGATTTTTCTAGTGTATAGGTCAAGGAATAATTCCTATGAGGTCTTTTCGGCGGATCTATTTCCATTAGAAATGAAATGCTGCTTAGATTTAGGATGAGATGTTTCTAAAAACAGTGGAAATGGTTATTTGACAGTATTTTACCTGATGGTCCTTGAAAAAGGATCCATCGTCGACTACCCGCAATATCAGGTCCTGTCAAGTCTCTCTGCACTCAACATTAAACATAATGGAACAAGACATTGGTGGATATATGATTCCAGAGAACCGATTGCAAAGAGGGAATAATTCAGCCATTATGATTTGGTGGAACTCTCCAGAAAAAAAAGTACACTTAGTTTAAAAAAATAATTGGCCATTTCCCGGGACTGAGCCTCCTTCCAATGAATGTATCAAAACCATCTGTATGTCTAGACACAGCCAAAGACAAAGCGTTCCCAATAGCATAATAATAAAAATGAACAAGTTAGAAAATGGATAGATTCTGGAGAGTGTTAGCAATCCAGCTAAATAGCTGAAGGGCTAGTTTAAATTTGCAAACTTCTTAGAATCGTAGTACAGCCTCTCTTCCAACGTGAGTAAGCTGTTAAAATACTAATTTCAAAGAAAAAGTTAACAAGGTATAAATTTTGAATGTCTTTGATTTATTTGGGTACTCTAAATTTCTTCAATTTTTAAAAAGAACTTTCAATATGCAGTGATTTTATTTTGTCAGTTATACCCATATTGTTTAGTTATTCCTGATTCTTTAAAAACTTTAGCTATGTTCTTAATTAATTTCGTCTTTGAATCCTCCTTGCTACAATACAGAAATATTACTGTTTTATATGTTGATATGTTTTAAATTCTTGCTAGACACCTCGGTTTTTATCTTGAAAGTCCATTTTCTGTATCTGAGATGACTGCATAAATCTTGCTCTTTAACAATATAGCATATTATAGTAATTTTTTAAATGTTGCAGTAAACTTGCATGCCTGCAATAACTTGTTCTTGTTCATGACATGTAATTTACTTCATATATTGCTAAATCTGGCTTGCTAGTATTTGTTTGGAATTTTTCAATCCCATACTCATGAGATTTATTGGTGTGCAGTTTTCTTTTCTAATATTACCCTTTTCTTTCTTATTTAAAGATATATCTATATCTAATATGTATCCCATATATTCTGATTATGGTTTTCCCTTTCCCAACTCCTCTTGATGCTCTCTGTACTTCCCTAATCCAAACCAAAACCCTTTCCTCTTCTCTCTCATTAGAAAACAAACAGGCATCAAAAAAATAATAAGATAAAAAACAAACCAGAATAGGAAAAAACAAGCAACAAATGAACAGAACAAAAGAAGCCAGAGAAGAAGCATAAGAAACACATATAGGCACAGCAATACTCCCATTGGCAGAAGTCCCATAAAAAACACAAGACTAGAAACCATAACATATAGGCAGAAGATATGTATGGTAAAAAAAAATAGAAGTAAATAAATAAAAGATTTAGATAAAGCACTATGAGACCAAAGAAAAATCCTCCAAAAATACCATAGAGTTTGGTTTGCGACGGCTATCTACTACTGGGCATCCAGCCTATTCTTTTGTGTTGTTTGCACATGCAGTGAGACTTCATTTGCAAGTGATTACCAATTGGAGATATATTCCTTCTGGATTAGGGATGGGAACTTATGTGCACTGCCCCTCTCAGTGCTGGGATCCCATCGGGCTTATCCCATGCAGGTCCTGTGCACACTGCCACAGTCTGGGTGAGTTCATATGTACATCCGTCCTGCTATGTCTGGAAGACACCGTTTCCTTGGTGTCTTCAATCCCCACTGACTTTTACAGTATTTTCTGCCTCTGAACCCTGAGGGGAGCGATTTGATGGAGACATCCCTTTAGGACTGTGTTCTAAGGTCTCTCACTCTCTTTACATTGTCCAGCTGTGGCTCTCTGTATTTGTTCCCATCGACTTCAGGAGCAAGCTCCCCTGATGCTGGCTGAGCAAGGACCAGATCTATGAGTGTAGCAGAAGGTTGCTTTAGCTGAACAGTAGTACTTGGTCTTCTTTTCTTGTTTTGGCAGGATGATATATTAACCTCAAAAATAAATTAAGAATTTCTCTGCCCTCTTGAAGTTTTGAAAATTTTTTATAAAGAATACTGTTTATTGTTTAGTTTCAGGAATTTAAGGAAGTCATCTAGTACTGAACTTTATTTGCTTAGAGATTTTGCTGTATTTAATTTAAGATTCATCATCATCATCACCATCATCATGTCTGTGTGTTGTGCAAATATGCATCCCAGAGGACAAATTTAAAGAGATTGTTCTCTCCTTCCACCATGGGTTCCATGGATATTGTCACGCTCGCATGCCAAGTGCCCCTGAGCCTTCTCACTAGCCTCTCACTTTCAAGTCACTAATTATTTATCCATTAATCAATCACATTCACAGTATCTATCTCTTTCTTTTCAGCTGTTCTTTCTAGCATTTTGTTTATATAATTTAAATTACCCAATTGGTTTTTCATATGATTAGTTATATTATCTCTTCAAAATATATTCCTTTCTATGTGACAAACAAAAATATTTTCCAATTAATATTACTAGAGTTTTGTTGGTTTTCTTCTTCAAAAGCACCTTTCTAAAATTAGACTTCTATATTACAATTTTATGTTCTTTTTTTTTTTGTTCTATTTATTATATTTGCTGTAGGTTCGATGATCCTTTTTTCTGGTGTCCTAACCAAAGAGTTTACCTTATTTATATTCCTGGTTTGTCTTCACTTGTATATAGATGGATAGAGTTCCCTTCATGCTGAGGTGAGGTGGGGTGAGGTGGGATGAGGTGGGTGGGGCCACAGAAAATGTTAGATAAATATTAGTATCTCTATTTGACTAACAAATCAACCCACAAATTATCTCTCACACACAGTAATCCCTTTAAAATGTGTCATGATAATTTAATTAGCTTAATCATTGTCCTCTATTCTGTTTCAGCGGTCACCCAATAGAACTAATTTTTGTTGGATTTTTTTTTTATTGAGAATAGGAAAAAAAAAGTTTCCGCCTCCTCCCAGCCTCCCATTTCCCTCCCCCTCCCCCCACTCTTCTCCCCCTCCCCCCACTCTTCTCCCCCTCCCCCCCCTCTTCTCCCCAAAGAAGGCTCTTTGTTGGATTTTTAAATTGTAAATTCTTGAAATTCTGTTTTTTGAGTGTAACTTACTGTTGAGCTGGGGGAGGATTTTGCCCTGGACTTATTGGGTAGTTCTAAACCCAACCATCTTCTGCCTTCGTCAGCATTTACAGTTACCACTGCCCAGGTCCCTTATAATTACCCCCAAATTTGGCTTCCTCAAAATTGAAGAAAAAGAAAACCCTTTCTTTTAACAACCCAGCTTTATTTTCTTCCCATAAGTTTTCCCTTTACAGTTTGTCTCGAGGGAGCAGGACAGGCATCATTTTTTTTTTCGCTGTGACAAGACAGTAGAAACAGAAGAGATAACCGTCATGTGTAGATTCCTCGGTCTTTTCTTTCATTGTCTTCACTTCCCCCTTCTGTAACAATCTCCTGTCTGCATCCACCAACAATCTTAAGCTGCTATTCCATGCATAAACAACCACTATCCAGAAGAAAACTCAACTCCAAAGTACAATTGTGGTTTTCACAGAACTTACAAAACTGTTTTGAAACTTAGAGAGCAGAGGCTCCAGAATATTCCATACTTTTCCAGAGAAAACAATGAAATATTAAACTGCAACTGCTAATCCATATGAAGTTTGGATATGGTGATAGAAACTGATAAAAATAAAACCTGGAGCACACAGTCTTCATCTAAACAAATAGTTGAACCATAGAAATTTCACTTATGCACTAGCGTCCATTTTCTTGCTGGCTGTGGTTGGTGTCACTTCCATGTTTTAAGGGATCTTAGAAGTCCCCTTTCCCAAAGAGCAGCCTTATCTATCAAGGCTAGTAGATACACAGTATGGCTGAATCTTTCATTGTGGTTCTCCGGCTGGAGTGAGTAGTTCGAACATATTTGAGAATAAAATAGAGCTCATGTTTTCATGTCAATAGGATCTCAGTGGACCTAGGCATTCTGTTTATAGTCATTTCCCTAGTGGTAGCATTTCTTTCTGGGATAGAGAGTGACATCTAAAACCATCACATTCATTTCCTGGCTGTTGGAAAGAGTCATTATGAGAAGAATGGATTAATTTAATCAGATATTAGGCCAGTTACAGCTGCTTTTCCAGATGTGGTGTCTGGCATACTGCCCTGGGCTACTGTTGAATGATGTTCATTTCTTCATTTTTGGGAGTCAGGAAGCACACAGGAAAAGCTCATGTTATATAGCAAGATAGTATATAGTCAGTATTTTGATTCAGGATGGTGTGTGTGTACTGTTTATTTTCTTTATCTTAATATTGTTCGGAACACTCCTGATTGATTCCCTCTGGAAGATCATACTGGCTCACAATATAATGGGGCCATTCTAGATGGACTGGTGCTCAGTTGAAGCCATTTTTCTGGAATCTCCAGTCATAGAAGTAGACGTCAGACTCTTTGAATTTTTCAGTGATTTTTTTTCTTTCTTGTATCTACTGAACTGGGGCATGACTAATGATCACCCTCTAGTGATCTGCACTTAAAAGAAAGAAAAAAGGGTATATTTGATTCTTTTAGGCCATATAAGCCATACTGAGAATATATCACAAATCATATACCAGATTACATGAAAGAGGCTAGTTTTAATTATAGACCCATTTTAGGTGACTTTGTAGCATATTCAGGATAGGATGAAGACTATGTTACCTCTTAGCCATCTAATCCTGTAGACATAAAAGTGCTAGAAGAATAGACATGTGGGATCTCCCTGAAAACCTCAACAGGACAGCACATTACAGGGGGATCCTGAGATTATAAAATAATCTCTCTGGAAAACTATCTTAGTGAAGGAGGGGGCATTGGTGAAGATTGGAAGTTTGATTAAAGTTTGAGTCATTTATCCTAAACTGAGCATTTTTCAAATTTACTGAAACAAAAATGGCCCATGAAATGTCATCCATGGGGCCAGTGAGGTGGCTGAGTGGGTAAAGCCACTTGCTGCTCAGCTTAGCAATCTAAATTTTATCAATGGGAACCCCAAAGTTGTCCTTCACCAGCATTTACATGTGGTGGCATGTACTTGTCCTCCTACCCACAACCCCATATACACACATTCACATGATAGAATAAAATGATCTGAGAGTTAAAAACTTTGACATTGTTCATATATGCTGGAAATAGCACAAACACAGACAGGGATCTGAGCAAGGTGAAACAACCTATGGTTTTCCTGAATCTCAAGTTCCCCAGTGATTACCTTTGGTACCTGGTATAAAAATGATGGGAGACCACATTTTACCTAGAATTACAAGTTCTCTAGTTTCCAGTGAACCCAGACTTTCAAGGTTCTTCAAGTATCTCAGGTCCATCATGTTCACAAGGTCTTCTGACTTCTCAAGGCCCTCCAAGGTCACACATTTCTATCAGTGATCCAAGGAAGCAACAGAGAAAATGCACGGTATTTACCCAGGAACAAAAGCTGGTCCTGCAAGAACATTTTGATAAGTGCATGCACCCAAGCCAAGAACAATGCATGGCACTGGCTCAATGATTTGACTTGAAGGAGTCCCATAGCAAGATCTGGTTCAAGAACAGAAGAACTAGGCAGAATTGGAAGAAGGCTCCAGAACTTCCTGGGATGCCTGGCTCTGGATCACATGATAGGCCTTCCTGCCCTAAAGGCTGTGTCCCTCTTGTCACCTCTGCCAGTGTAGATTCCATATGCCAGAGCCCCTAGCTCCAAAACCACCCATCCTCGATAATCAAACTGAGTCTTCAAATGTCTCAAAGTCCCCTAATTCTACCAAGAATGCTAATGCATTCAAGTCTCCAAAGGCACTCAGATCATGAAAGGATTCCATGCTCCCATGTGTCCCCAGAGCAATCAACAAAATCAAGTCCCTGAATGCATCAAGGTACCCTAACGCTAGGAACTGGAACAGTGCACCCTAGACACCAGATTCCCTTATTCTCTCAGTGAATTCTGGTTGGGAGGGTTCCCAAGGCCCTATAGTGGTCTTCAGATAAATGTGGTGACCAGCAAAGTTTGCCCTGAAACTCCGAAAAAGCAATGGAAGGAACACATCTTATACTCCCAAGTACCAAAGCTCCCCCTCCAAGAACATTTTGATCACTGCATGTACCCCAACCTGGAGAAAAGTTTGGAGCTGGCACTGATGATTGGTTTGACTGAGTATGAGATCAAGATCTGGTTCAAGAACCAGCATGCTACTAACATAATTGGCATTAGGTTCTTTAATTGCTCTGGGAAGGAGTTTCCTCTATGATGGCAGGAAATGACTGAACTGGATTTGGAGGCTGTGAAAGCCCCTCAAGGAGTTTATTGAACACAAAGGATTACCTTGAATATTTCTTGTTGACCTATATACTCATTAGTTCAATGCCCCCCTTTGCAACACCTTCTGCATATTCCAGAAGGGTGGTGCATTATAAATGGGTTATGCTTAGAGAAAGCATTGTTTCAAGGAACACCCTGTTTACAATCTCTTTTAAGATGACCCTGTTTCCCACAATTGAAACACTTGACCTTTCGATTTTTCTTTAAATCTTTGGAAATTACCTCTCCTATCCACATAACATCATGGTCATGAAATTCAATAGTAATTGTATCTTAGATCCATTCCTCCAAAGGTGCTGACCTTGCTGTTAATGGCCCAATTAACCTTTTGCATTGAGAATTAGTATTTTCAAAAGCCAGAGATTCGTCTAACTTCTGAATTTGGTATCATTCCATTTATTGCTGATGTCAGTCTTTGTAAGAAACTGGTGAATGTTTCTTTTGGACACTGTATGACTTTAGTAAATGATTCAATCTCATTTTTTACTTCTTTAATTTTGTCCCAAGCATTTAAAGTTGCTTCATGGCATAAAGACAGGATGTGACCATCATATGTAGGGATTTCCTTTCTATAGTAGTATAAACTCTCCAAAAAGTTGATCTTGGGAATTTTACGCCATAGTAAATAGTCTTAACTTAATAGCTCAATAATCTTAACCTCTTCTCTGAACTAGGTACTCCATTGAAATTATGGAGCAGGCTCTAAAACATTTTTAAGCAAATCTATCCAGTCTTTAGGAATAATTCTATTACAAACTGACCATGAGTTTAACATTTGCTTCTCAAAAAAATGAATGCATGCCAAATGAGACTATTGCTTACTTGAATCTCCTTAAATCTAACATTGGCATAGGAGTCCATTCAGCTCTTTAAAGAGCCTCTATCACTTGGCTATTCCTGTAAGGTTACTAGATATATTAAGGCTGATTGTTTTTTTTTAAATATAATTTTTTATTGAAAAAAAAAAAAGATTTCCGCCTCC
>NW_026067939.1:701033-814428 GCF_014885135.2 Alexandromys fortis
CAGCCCTGCAGAAGGAGCTGGGGGAGGGGGGTTTGTGCTCTCTTCCGGGACTATCGCCCCTGGATAGCACACACTCACCCGTCCAGATGGAACTCTTCAGCACCTAAACAGGGCCGCCTGGTAGCCCAGTGATCCAGGGACAGAAGGAAGGACGGGGCAGGCAGTGCAGGATCCCAGAGAACACAGGAGCCCCTGGAGCCCAGGCTGAGGGTGCCGGGCTCTCTTACTGGGGACCTTGAGGCTCACTGCTCTGGGAGGGCTGATTGTTTTATAATGTTCGTCTGTTTCTCTTTATTCTTATAATGCAACATTGAAATTGGTTCTCCATTAAATTCTTCTGTTTGAATTTTATTAACTATTTCTAAAGCTTGTATCTTAGCAACTAGATTGACCAACTATTTTAGTGATAAAAGAAAAATGATAAAGCTGATAATGTTTATAATTAACATTACATAAATATCATCCAAATTAGTTATCTCCTTTAATCACTCCATTTTAAACTATCCAGTGTATTATCATACAGAGACCTAAATCCCTCCATTGTGATGCTATTTCCCACTTTTTAATGTGGGGAAAAAACACTCTTTTTTTTAACTAATTCCTCCCTTTAAGAATTACTCATTGTCTTACCAAATCTACCAACAACAATGATGATGTGAGGCTTATTGTTGCTGTATAGAACAGTAAAACCCTATAGCAGAGCAGGGCAGAACAGAGCTAGGAGGATAAACCTAAATTGAATGCTGGGAGAAAGAAGGTAGAGTCAGGAGAAGCCCTGCCAGAGACAGACACTGAAACTTTACCCAGTAAGCCACAGCCTTGTAGCGATATATGGATAAATAGAAATGGGTTAAATTAAGATTTAAGTATTAGCCAATAAGAAGCTAAAGCTAATAGGCTAAGCAGTGATTTAATTAATACAGATTCTTTGTGGTTATTTTCAGAGTCTGAGTGGACTGGAAATGAACAAGTAGCCTTCTACTACACACACACACACACACACATATGTGTGTGTGTCTGTGTACATATATATATATATATATATATATATATACACACACACATGAAGGTAATATAAATGAAATTGCTAAATAGATGGGGAGTCAGAATCCCAGCTTGCCATTTCTTATCATAGAATGAAGCTTTCAGTACAACATTTAGATTGCATTTAATTAAAGTGGTCCCACGGACTCTCCAAAACAACCCAAGCTGTTTCCGAAACTATGGGTTGCCTTCAAACACTGGCAGCAAGGCCCCATTGCTGATGATACCTATTTAACACACAGAACATGAAGAAGTTAATCTGGTGCCTATAAAGAGCCTTCACTCAGGAACCTAGAGTAAAATTAAATAAGACTGGACTAAACCTCTCCCCTAAATAACTCATATAGTGACATTATACTTTGTAGACCAGCGTTTTTCTCAGCTGTCATTGGAGAAGCTTCTTCCTGCAGCAGATGGAAACAAATACAGAGTCACAGACCCACACAATGTAGAAAGTGAGAGACCTTGGAACACTCAACTCTAGGAAAGGATGTCTCTATCAAATCCCGCCCTCCAGAGGTTAGGGAACCCCATGAAATGGGAGTTTGATAAAGAGTGTTAGTTATAAAGGGGATGGAGGGCACCAAATAATCAAGACCCTTGAAATGAACATGAGGAAAATATGAACTTACAGAGACTGAAGCAGCGTGAACAGGGCATGCATGGGTCTGCATGAGGTCTTGTGTGTACATATCATGACTTTCAGTTGAGTGCTTTTTATAAGATTACTCAATATGTGGAGGAGTGGATCTCTGACTCATGGACCTTCTCTTGGTATTTTTTTTTTTTACTTTGTTAGTTTGTTTTGTACAACTTGTTGTGACAGATTTTTTTTAAAAATTTTATTATAGTTTACCTTGTTTTATTTAGTTATTATCCCTTAGAAACTTGTTTTTATTTTTTTCTAATTAGACATAGAAAGGGAGTGGATGCAGGTGGGAGGGGAGATGGAGAGGGACTGGGAGGATTAAATGGAGGAGAAACGGTAATCAGGATATATGATGTGAGGGGAACAATCTATTTTCAATAAAAGGAAAAAATAAGCCAAAAACACTTTTTAAAATGATTTCTTTCCATGTTAATTGCTCAAGTGAAAACAATGGCATGTGCTGGTCAGATAGAGCCTGACTAATACATTAATTTCCGAGCAGCATCTGGTTATTGCCCAGATTTTCATTTGCAGCATTTTTACAGGAAGGATTCCAAGAAAGGTTCACAATCAGAATGAAAGTCTTTCTCCAACTGCTGAGAAGATGTTAATTGATTAATTAATTAAAATTTGTACAGTTTATCAAAGGACTTAGGTAGAATTACTGACGTAAACCCAGGAGTAAGAGATTTGAAATCACTTAATGAGTTTCTGTAACTTCCAGCCTCAGACTTCCCTTGGGCCTGACAATGAGCCTAGCCAATGGCTAAGAATTCATCTCCACTCTGGCCTGGGATTCTTGTTTTGCTGCTTCATCCCAGAAGATTCCTTCTGTGGCCTGATGACATTTTGTACTTGGAAGGAGTGCCTTTGTTTTGGGATCTTCAGAGCTGTTTATATACGGCCCCTGCTTCCCATCTGTGAACGCTCAAAGTCCACTCAGCACCTACTGTTATTGTCAATCAGTGTTCTCGGCTAACTGCTCACAAAGTTCTGGAGTTTCTGTTGTGAACTCTGAGAATGTAATTTCGCTGTCTTCTTGCAGTTTTCTGTTATATGAACATCCACTAGGCACAGACATTCCCTGCCTGGATTCTGTTTTCATTCCTCCACCCCCACCCCTGCCTCTTTCTTCTAGTCTGTTCTTTCCTGTGTGCCTCGTTTAGACAGGGTTACAAAATGCATTGGTTCATCCTGGCAGAGTGAACTAGTTTCTAGACAAGAACCTCACTGGTCTACTTCTCTGTGTTGAAAGATACCTTAGCATTTATTCCCATCATTATATATTCCTATGACATAAATAGCCCAGAAATGTTGCTACTACATGTTCAGAAACCGTAAGTCACTCAAGAGATTGTTCTGACTCTAAATAAAACATGGAATTTATTATTAATAACTCATGTTTTTTAGTTTAAATGCTATAATTAGACAACCAAAACAAGGCTACTCTGTGGATTAATATCTTAAGGTCTTACTTAACCTATCATCCATCTCTCAAAATATGTAATTTTTCCCATCTCACTATTCAAGCAGGAAATTGAGAAAGTCTTTCCATCATTAAGAGAAGACTGTGAAGGGCTCCCACAGAATGTTGCCACAGTCTGAGTGGCTTAAACAGTAAACATTTCTTAACCACAGTTCTGGTGCTTTGGTAGGCCAAGGCTAAGGTGTGAGCAGATTCGGTATGTGGGTGTTCTGCTTCCTGCTGTGCAGACATCTCCAGCTGTATTGTTTCATCCTAACTTGTGAGAAAGCAGAGCAGAACACACAAGTTGTTCCTGTATCTTCCTGTGAATGCTCCAATCTTGTCATGGAAGCTCCACCCAGTGCCTTAGTGACATCCCAGTGGCCCTGCTTCCAAAAGAATTGAAAGCAATGTATGTCTCAGAGTTCAACACAGGGCATTTGAGGGGACATACACATGTGATCCATAACATGTTATTTTCCAGGTATTTTCGGGATAGGCAGGAAGAGAACACCTGCATCAAATAGCTGCCCTGATTCTGATACCTACACTGGGCATGGTTTCCAATGCTAACATTGTGCTTTCAGTGCCCACGGTTCAAATGTTTCAAATGTCAGCCCTGGTTGGAGGAACTCATTTAAAGGGTTGTGGAGTCTTTGGGATGTAGAAGTCTGATAGAGGTTATAGCGTAATGGGTGGGGTGCTTTGAGATTTTATAACCTACTCCCACTTCCTGTCCACTTCCTTACTACAGCTGTGATGTGAGCATCTGTCTTAGTTACAGTTTCTACTGCTATGAAGAGACATCATAAAGGTGACAACTCTTTATGAGAGCTTAATTTAATTTGATTGGGGTGCTTACAGTTTCAGAGGTTTAGTTTATTATCATCATGGCAGGACAGGGCAGCATGCAAGCAGATTTTGTGCTAGAAAAGGAGATTGAAAGTTCTGCATTTTGATCCACAGGCAAGATGAAGTGATCTGTGCCTAGACAAACTTCAGCATAGGAGTCCTCAAAGCCTGCCCCCACAGTGACACACTTCCTCCACAAGGCCAATTCCTCCAACAAAGCCCCACTTCCTAATAGTGCCATCCCTATAAGCTAGCTTCCGGAGGTCAACTACATTCAAACTACCACAGAATCCCTTCTTAAATGGTGAACGCTAAACTCTTCTGTCCTTGAGTTCCTTCTGTCAGGTGATTTGTTATACACTGAGAAAAGCAACCAACCAGAGAGATGGTAAAAACCTGCCACTTAGAAAGAAAGACTGTATAAATATTGTAACAATGTCAGCTGCTCCCTGCCTTTTTATCTTTCCTACCGAGGAGCTAATGAGCTCAGAAAGCCAGTGTGTGCTGGCATCTGTACTTAGCATCTGTCTGTTGCGGGAGAGGTGGTCCATTACGGCTACATCTTGATTTTTAAAAATAAGCCAGACAACACTGATTTTTGGTTATTTGTTTGTTTTCTGAACTATCTTGATTTAAAAGCTGCCTGAATGTTTGAAAACTTTGGGTTAGGCCAAAGCAAGCATATCTGCAGGGCTGCTGTGGCCCTGTCGCAACCATGGATTTGCAACCTTGAGTGTAGGTGAGATTTCAGCAAGAGTTTTATGCCCAAGAAGATACTGAGGTATCATGGAGCTGCTGTTACACAAAGGTCATGCAGTTAGTATGTAAACATATGTGTACATATACTTTATCCCCATGACCTAGCTCCAAGGGTGAGCAAGAGGCAAAGATTCTAAAACACATTGTGCTAAGGCTAACCTTTACGCTATTCAGGCAAGGTGAAAGTTAAAAGTAGAAACCAAGGCTAGAGAGATGGTTTACTATTTGAGAATGTTTGGAATTTGGAATCTGATTCAAGGAGATGCACACCTGGCTGTAGGAGATCCACTGCCCTCTTCTGGCCTCTGTGGGCACTGTAGTCTCCTACATATAACCATATAAAGCATACACTTATTTAAAATTTAAAAAATTAAAAAAAAATAAATCATTAAGATAAGAATTAATTTTGTTTGTGAAAAAAATGGATGTACCGGCTCTTGCACACCTAAATATTTAGACAAAGTTTTCTATCTACTGTGCCCAAAGGCTTCCCAAGTATTGTTTCTTGTCCCTGGTTGGGGAAAGCAACTCCCCATTTTACATATCAGGCCTTTTTTTTGTATTATATTTATCTTCAGGTCACCTAAAGGCCTGAAGATATTGTGAATTCTGACATAGGAGAGATGATCCTGTTCTATAAGTTATAACATGAGCATCGTCATATTTTTATTTTTAATTAAAGATTATTTTATATATTATATTTTGATCATGGTTTCCTTTTCCCAACTCCTTCCAGCTCCTCCTCAGCTCCATTCCCTACCTACCCAACTTTACGTTCTCTCTTTCTGTTTAAAAGCAAAAGCAAAAACTGAATACACAAGAAATAAAACTGGACAAGATTACAAAAACAAAAATCAAAAAAAAAAGGCAGAAAACAATAAGATCAAAAAAAGTGTCAAAGCAAAGCAAAATGAAACAGTGTGGAAAAATACCTCTGAGTTCATTTTGTGGTGGCTAACTATTCCTCCAGGTTGACCTTGCCTTGGCGTCTGATTGGTAAACCCAGTGACACTTTAACTTATTCCCCCTTTGCTAGTTGGTATCAATTTAGGTGATTGTTAGAAATGAGACCCCTTGTCCACTTCCTCCATTGCAGTGCTGGGTCCATTTCTGGTTTGGACCTTTTCAAGTCTGTGCCTACTGCTACAGTCTCAGAGTTCATATGTGCATCCCTTTTGTGCCTGGAAAACTGTTTAGTTTATTTGGTGACTTGATGAACAGAATGGCTTTGAGCCAGGAGCTTGGTACCTTCTGTATGCATTTACCCCACAGATCGCCTTCTCCACTGCAGTGTGTACTGACCTTCTCTGAGCATTCTGGGACTGATGCTGGATGTTCAGTAGTGAACCTCTTTTGTGGGAAGAACCTTGCTATCTTCATTGCTATCTGTCACAGTAGAAATCCAATGACTGTCTCTTAATGCTGATTTGAGGCTGATGGTATCCTGACCCTGCTCTCAAGTACTGTGTACTATTTCAGACTAGTTCTTTTTATTGGTTTTGGTTTCAGACCTTCATATCCTCCATTACGCTCACACTAATGTTGCAAATCTTTGAACATTTTATATGATTTCTTGCTATTCTGAATCATCCATATTACTCTAAACGATTGCATTTCACTTTACTGAATTTGTGCATTTATTTTGCACTTCAGCCATATTACTGGTCTCTTGTGACTTTTCAGTTAACCCAAATGTACCCTACAAAAATGACACAAGTATGTGCATGAGCTGTAAATACGCTGATTGCAATAGAATGCAATGACAGACAATTTTTTTTTCTGAATAATCTAAGATAGAGAATGGGATTCAAGATGCCCATAACTACAAGATCACAATGCCAGCATACTTTCACCTAATGCTGTATTTTAACTCCAATTTGATGACTGGCTTTTTAAAATTGCTTTTTTTTTATTAGTTTTCCATTTAACTTTTTATTGATTCTTCATGGATTTCCTATCATGCATTGTGATTTCACTCATCTCTCTGCCCCTTCCCATCTGACCTCTACACTTGAAACCTCCCTTACAGGATAAAACAAAATAAAATTTAAAAGAAAAGAAAAGAGAATAAAAAGGAAAAGAAAAATCTCACAGTGGAAGCTGCAGTGTGCCACAATGAGTCTCACAGTTTACCATTTAGTCCGTATGTCATTACTTGCAAATGTTCATTGCACTGAGTCATTGGTTTTGTTTGAGGCCTCTGGTTTTTGCTACATCATCAGTGCTGGCTCCTCACTGGGTCTCCCCTTGGTTATCCTCTTGTCCTGGAGATCCTGTAACTTGAGGTCCGCAGGATCAGCCCCTTCATGTGAGGAAGGGAGGCTGCAGGACATAGAGGCTGTGGCTTGAGTTCTGTTGTAACACAAAGGGCAAAACTGTGGGATTGTGTCTGGGGAGCAAAGAGAGAAGAGAAGGTCTGTAGGCAGACCTGATTTTCTAGACGGCGTGGCCTGTGTTTGAACAGTGAGTGTCTGCTTGAGTTAATGGGTGGGATACAGTGACAGGTGTGGGGATGGAGGATGGGAGGGGATGGTCTGTGGGATCAAGCATTAACTTATCTTCCGTTTTTACAAGAAGTTACTATATACACTATGTATATTTTCCCAGTTCCTTTAGAAAAATACAAATCTGGTTAGTTTTTATTCAAGCCATGGTGGGTTTGTTACCTGCCATTTCCTCTGAATATTAATAGCTCTCTCTGTTTGCCTAGAGATGTTCTCAGCTTACCATGTGTACCATGTGTATTTCGAAGTCAGTATATTTTTTTAATGGAGCAGATTTGCCTGTCTTATTTTGGTTTATTCATTTGGTAGCCTTTCTCAGTAAATTTTCCCCCTGACTTTCATCAGCTCCTGGGTGAAATAAATCACTAATCTGAGGCAGGAGACTTGACCTGAGTTGGCAAATGGTATCTGCTGATATCCTTAGTCATCTTGGCCTTCAATTCCCTCTTGAGATTTCTAGTGTAAAGAATGACTTTTATTTTACAAGTAAAATGAAAATAAAATAAAAAGGAAAGACACCGAGTGGCTCACTGGTGCCAGGTTCTGCTCTCCACTCTGCTCTTTTTCTGACACCCCTAGTCTTCTTCGGAACATGCCTACTTGTGTTGTGTGCATTGCAGGGTTTCTATGTCTTAACTTTCTCTAGCCAGTTATGATGTATGTTGCTTTTATCTACGTTCACAAATAATCTATTCCTACTTTCTTCTCTTGATGTGCTTATTTAGTGGATAAAGTCTTTGTAGAAGGTTATGGTCTTACTTCACACTTAGCATGAATCCTTTTCTTTCCATTGAGTTTGGGAGAGTTTACACCTATACTAATAAGATCTATTTCATGTGCATATCAAAACCATCTGTCATTATATTATACCTGCTTATTTTCTGAAATTTTGGTGCCTGCCACCTTAAAATTAATCCTAATTATTCCTTACAATTTAAATAAAATTTTATTAATATATCATACGATACTTTCCCAGAAAAAATGTAAAGACAAAAGGAAAATTTAAACACCAATGAGATACAGTAGAATTTGTAGACAAATGATTGGATAATGCGAGAATTATGTTGAGTGACTATACAAAGACACTCTTTTGGTGAGATATGCCCTTCTTCTTTAGTTTCAGCAGAAATAGCCAATTCACATCAAAGCTGGTTGAAAGGAAGACTTCCTCCACATTTTTCATTATCCATAATGCAGCGACTATAACAGCATGAGACCTGAAAGCCAGATTGTGCTGCACAGGTGTGCTCCTGTGCCCATTAAGATGCAGTAATCAAACCCAAGGTCACATCTCCAGGAAACAGGTAAGCAAACAATAAGGACTGTGTAAGGAGGAGTGTGACAGAGTGGGTGATGTGGTTCACCATGTTCTGAGAAGTAAGATTTCCCCATATAAGGCTCCAAAGGTGGCATTCATGGTGGCTTTCAAGGTATATTATAGCAAGATTTGTTTTGAAATGTTTTTATTTTTCTGAACCAAATGGATCCCACTCTTACTACTTCTTAGAACTCTCCTATCCTATGAAGGACCACACCAACAACAATACAAAAATCAAAAGAAGATTTAAAGAAAAAGAAAGGATTTATGTCAATAAACTATATAACTTAAATATATAAATTCTTTCACATACAAATTGTTGAAAACATAACAAGAAGAAAGAATATTTTCATAAAATAAAATTGATCTGGCCATTAACAGTCTTTCAATAAAATAAAGGTCGGCCTCCCATAGGTCACTGGTGAATGCTTCCAAACAAAGAAATTCTTTCTGGAGATGAAAACTTTCTCATCTTGTTGTTTAAGGCCACTATTACTATGACATGGAAGCCAAGATATCACAGGGTATACAGGATTACCTTAGGAAAACATGAGTTTTAAAGACACCTGAAAATTTGAAATATTTATATATGAAAGAACTACATAACCTATTTTTTGTATTTACATGAATCTTAATTTTCCATCTCATTCTTTGACATAATCTAGAATATATGTGTTAACACTGATGTTAAATCCTTAAGATCACCCCTTCCTACATTTAATTATTTCATTTAATTTTCTTCTAGTAGCTACATTAAATCTACAAATATTTTTTACAGTACAGGTGAAGTATAGCCCTCAGTGTTCACATTTTTCCATCATTTTTCATGATCTCTAAAGAAGAGTCAAACAGAAAGAAGCTTTCCTGTAGATTATGCAGCCAAGACTTGTGAGTGAGTCATGATTAATTTTTACTCTGAAATGCCACCTTTTCCCTGGCATTCACAGTTCTTGACCCACTCTTGACAGCTCTCACTTCTATGGGTCAGCACAGGACTCTGCCCTAATTGGATCATTTATAGCATCTGCAAAGGCCAGGCAGTATCACTCCAGCTTGCTGAAACCAACCACTCCCAGAATTTATACTGTGCTCAAAATAGAAGAAATATTGTATTATTTGCATTATTGCAAAACAGAGCCAAGCTAAATCAGACAATTTTGAAGAAGGTTCGATTTTAGAGGCTCATGAAGCTAATTTGTTAAACAAACTTAGATAGCAGTAGAAAAAATATCACTATCTTAGCAAAGCTGTTTGTCCATCACTATGCATGTGAGAATGATTTCTATTTTACATACTTTTATGTAAGACTATTAATTTGTTGTGTAACCATCCTTTTATATACTGTGAAGATGTGTCTCTGCCAAGGTGCCTTCTGATTGGTTTAACAAAAAGCTGAATAGCTAATAAGCAGGCAGAAAGAGGTTAGTTGGGACTTCCAGGCAGAGAGAGAAGAAGGGGAGATGAATCTAGGTACCAGAAAACATGGAGAGGAAGCAGGATGTGCAAGATGGAAGCGAGGTAAAAAGTCATGAGACAAAGTGTAGATTAATATGGATGGAATAATTTAAGTTATAAGAACTAGTAGAACAAGCCTAAGCTATAGGCAGAACCTTCATAATTAATAAGTCTCCTGTTACTTTTTTGTGACCTGGTGGTCCAAAGAAAAACCCATCTGCATTAATCTAATAGATGATGGTCTCTCAGAAGTAGATGAAGAAACAAATACTTATGGACAGCTAATACTGACTAATGAGGAAATGGTAGGAAGAGTTAATCTTCAGAATAGCAATACAATTTCAGTACTGTTCATGCACTCAGGGAGAATGCCAGCATCAGTTTATTCAGGAACACAGAGTGATCAGTTGGAGAAGGAAGGATTGGATTGTCCCCGGAGCACATTTCTGTCACACCCCACTGTATTTCTAATACTGAAGCTCTTAGAGGACTTCAAGTGTGGAGCTGCTGAATTCATACTGAAAGTTTAACCACCCACGGCAAATGTGGCTACATTTTACTTCTGAATTCATTCTTTTTAAAATCTCATCCTGAGAAGCAATTGAGGCAAATACGCTGCATGGGTTCAATTGCCTGTGTATTAGTTCTCAGATACAATGAATGCTTTATTTGTCCTTCCTTTCCCGTTTAACCAATTCAACACACATACAAATGCTCTCAATGTAATGGTATAATGGAAATATATCTTACAGGCTGCCGCCTTGGGAAAACCACTCAGTTTATATCTTGAGGGAGAGTTCTGGGTTTAAGATTCTATTTCATTTTAAAGTATTGCTTCTGTGACTTCAAAGAAAAATCTTTCTTCATCCCCATAAGTCAGTGTTTGTTTGACATTGTTATCAACACAAGTAACATTACTCCAAGGGGAAAAGACATAGTTTATTCTAAAGGAAAATATGGGTGACCATGGCCTGGAAACAGTTTAAAGTTGCCTTAAATTCTACCTTACAACATGGTAATAGTTTTATTAAATTATTACAGTACCAGAACAGAGTAAGTCATAAGTCAGGCCACTTTCCATTTTTGGAAATACCAGGTAGGCAGGCTACAGCAGATTTGGGCAAGTTTCAGTTTTATACCATCTAAGGGCAGTCAGTCATGTAGCCGGTGGAAGCTTTGGAATGAACGTATTTTCCAAAGGATTTTCTTAGTAGCCCCACAGAAGCCAGGCCAAATGCAGAGCTGGCCAATGAAGAGTAATTGAGAACGCTAAAGGTGGCCCAAGATAATGTGACTCGGGATGTACCATGTCATTAAAAATCTAATCAGTCAGTCTTTGTAGTCACAACCTTGTTCTTGGGACTGTCCTTGATTGCAGGCTATCACCACAATGGTATCACTCAGGTTTCTATAATATATTAAACATTTTTTATTCAATAAACTGACCAAGAAAGCAATATGTCATTGGTAATAATACTATGGTTCAATTTTACATAGCAAATACATCAATTATGAATTTTGTTAATCATTTTCTCTGGAGTGAAAGAGAGATTGAATTAACATGATTATTTTAATGAAAATACACTGTAATTTAAGAATGGTCACATTTCAATGAACACAGAGTAAAAAACTAGGTGTCTTTCTCACATGGCTCTGCTCAGGGTTCAGGGATCTATGGGAAAAGGGGCAGAAGACTATAACAGCCAGAGGTAGGGGATGACTCTAGGGAGGCAGCATCGTCCCGGCACAGCAGGGTTGTTGCACTTAGGAACTCACAGAAACTGTGGCAGCAAGAAAAGACCTAGACTAGTTCAAGTCAGACAAGATGCCAGTGCGAGAAAGGGAAGTGGGAACAAAGAAGCTATTTGCAATAGAAATCTGTGGTGAGAAGAAAAATAAAAAAATAAAAATAAATCTTGAATGGAAGAATACTAGCTATCATCAACACTCCAGTGCAGGCTTCATGCTCAGGTCAATATAAAAGTACTCCGTGGTGTTTCTTTTTTAATGTTTAGTTTCTATTGAATTTTTTGTCTTTTTGTTTTGATGTTGATTTTTGAAAGAAAAAGAAACAGAAGAGAGTTTGAGAGCCAAAGTTACATTTTAAGTTTCAGTTACTATGCCTTAGAGATTCAAATAACAAAAATGCCCGTGGTTCACAAGCCTCGTCCTAAGCACAGACAGTTCCTGAAATGCTGAGGCCATTGTTTATGGGAGATAATAAGACTCATCTTTTTCAGTCCCCTAACCATGTTTGTTTGGCCTATCTGCACCAGATGTGCTAGATCACATATGCCCGGGAGGTGCACAAGCTGAAAATATGTCAGGGTGCAAGCTAGCTCTGATTGGTTGCAGCCTGGAGGTATGTTGGGATGTATGTTTGATGCTTGCCCCTGATTGGACCTGATGGGAAATACTTGAGCTGCTGTAAACCATGACTTGGCGCCATTTTCTGGGAACCTAAAAATGGACCTGACCACAGCCCATCTACCTGACCAGTATTTAATTAAATCTTGCTTCAAATTTTCTTTAAATTGTTGTAGTGGTCTTATTCTTCACTGGTGGGAGGGAAGGGGGAGAGAGGGAGGGAAAGAGAGAGAGAGAGAGAGAGAGAGAGAGAGAGAGAGAGAGAGCTTGAAGTCAGGTGGATAGCAAGATGGAAGAATATCTGGGAGGAGTTGGGGTGGAGAAAAGACAATTTCAAAAATTGGTTACCAGGTTTGGGTCTTAGAATACCATTCATTAAGCTATTTGAATGGCTTAAGAGATGGCTCAGTGTTTTCTGAGCAAGCAGAAATGCCTGAGTTCAGAGCTCTAGCGGACATAGCAGTGCATACCTACAATCTAGTGCTAAGGAGTGGTACTGGAGACATCTGTGTCTTGATAGCTCATTGGCTAGCCAGATTAGCTAGTTGTTAAGTTCCGTGTTTAGTGAGAGACTGTCAAATACCATATTTGCTTCTGTGTTAAGGTTTCTATTGTTGTGAAGAGATACCACAACCACAGCAACAATTACTGTTTGTCGTGGCTTATATTTTCAGAGATTTAATCCATTATCATTATAGTGGGGACACAGCAACATGCAGGCAGACATGATGCTAGAGAAGGACCTGAGAGTCCCACATCTTGACCAACCAGGCAATAGGAAGTGATCTGAGTGTCATACTGAGTGAAACTTGAGCAAAAGAGACTCTGAAGGCTGAACCCACAATGACACTTCCTCTAAGAAGGCCATACCTACTGCAAGAAGGTCACACTCCTAATAGTGCCACTTCTTATGAGCTTTCAGGGCCAAATGCATTCAAATGACCACACCCTCATATGCATAATCCACATTTAGATGTGTGTGTGTGTGTGTGTACGCGCGCACTCATGCACGCACACACACACACAAACACACTTGTACATGCCTGCATGTGGAAAGGATGTGTAGGTCATGGAAAAGTAAAGCAGATCAACCAAGAGATCAGAGGGAAAGAACTTAAGGAAGGAGGATGAGACAAGGAGAAATGAAGCCCACAGAAGGGGGTCAGGGAAAGTGGGAGAGCGCAGTGGAAGAGTTAAATGAATATGAACGTATACTATGAAAATGCCACAGTGAAATCCTTACTTTGAATGCTAATTTTAAAAGCTCAATAAAATAAGCAAAATACCATGTAATGAATGAAGAGACATACAATCTATAAATGGATTTACAAAAACTACAGCAGTGTTTTCAAGACAGAGTTTTTAGGCTTTTAAAAAGTAAATGACAAAGTTAAACTAAGTAACCAGAATTTAAACACACAACTTGAACTTGAAGCTTATGCTGATGCGGATTTTCTGTTTCTTATAAAATGGAATTCTATGCATTTATTCTCTACCTTGTATCACATATGCAAGGTAGATTGCAATCTGTGAGTTTTGCTCCCAGAACTAAAATCTTACCTTGATACATGTGTGTAGCTCTTCCAAGCACTCACATCTCAAATGGATGTGCATTTGGTAACAACTCCGTCAGCAATGATCTGGTCTCTATCTAGGTAAGTTAAGGCATTTTACTTGAGTGAATCTCTCACAGTCACTGGTATTTCATGAAGTGCTTTCCTCCAGAGCTACCTCCTGTACTGGGCAGACTCCTTGCCGGGGAGAAAGAGAATACACAACCGTGCCTTGACTTCAGCCTTGGCAAGCTCTGATTTCTCCTGAAGACTCTGAAGAGTTTATGCATGGATCCTTCCTTTGAAATCATACAGAACCCTGAGAACGATCATCTCTAATAGTAATTATCTAATTATTAGATAATTAGATAATTTCTGCTTCATTTCTGCAATCTTAAGCTATACTCTATTGAGACACAATTGCTTTAACTAATTAAATTATTGTACCCACCATCTGATTAAAGAGTTACTTTAATTTCTCACCTCTGTGGTGTCAGAAACCAAGAGAAGGAACTGGAGGAAGGAATTTTCAAAGTTCAACATCCTGGAAGTGAATGGTAGAAGATGCAAAGAGAAGATGACGTCACAGGAGACTTGTGCGGTGCTGCTTTTCTTTCTTCTGCTTCTGGGGGTGGGTGGGGAAGATGCCCTGATGGAACAGATCCAGGGATGGGGAACTGAAAAAAAAAAACAGTTCACTTTTCTTTTCTGAGAAAATCTCCCTGTTGTCCAGGGGAAGGATGAAATAAGGAAGTCAGGCCAAGAGTAATATAGAAGACTGACCTCAGTGCCTAGCTGAGTAAGCGCTAGGAACATTTCTGCTATGTAGCTGAAAATGGAATGAGAGGAAGAAAAAAAAAATCTTGCCAAGAGAAGAAAGATTTTAAAAATTACAGAAAACAGGCTCAGAGAAGTCAGAGTTCATTTAGTGGGGATTGCATTTTCTTAAGAGGAATGGAAGAAAGTGAGTTACAAGCAGAATTCATGACCACACTAGTAATATTTGTAAATAAGGCAAAACTGCACTAATGAACAGGGAGGGGGTGAGAAGACAGGGCAGGCAGGCTGCGCCCTCTTGCTCTGTATGTTATTGAGGTGTGGCTGCCACCTGCTGGCCGGTATCAATGCCTGTCTTGACTTCTGTTTGGAGAAATTTTTAATTGATTTTGGGGAGGACCCCTCAAATAGCGAAACCCCTGCTTCTCCTATGACCTCCTGCAAAGTGGCTTCTCTGCATTCCTCTCAGTAGGCAGAGAACAGGAGTTTACATCATAAGAATTGAATTTTAAGCTAATTTTATGTGCACAGCTCCTTAGAAGGGTCATTGTTTTACCATATTCATTTGAATAGTTAGATGGCAGCCCGATGAGCAAAATCAAGCACTCAGTTTTTCTTAAAGTGTTTTCAGCTGACAGAATTTCATTCACTTCGTGTGTTATTTATGACGAGAAACGTACTGAGTATGAAAAGGCCAGCTTAGTGTCTCAACAGTTCCTTTACTGGAGAAATGGTACAAGGAAGGACAGATAGAATGAGGATAGAGTAGAAAGAGAGCAAAGTGGATCTTCCTGCAACTTAAGTTTTGCTTTCTTGTTACCAAAGTCTTTGAAGGTAACACAACTACAGATTTATAGAATTCACACGTACAGATGGTTAAGGCTCTTTGCTATTATTTCTAATATTAATCTTATTGCAGAAAACTCATTTATCCTTATTAACAATAGTTTTGGAAAATTAAACAACCTCAAAATAACACTGTTTGTATCTTTTAATAGTAGAAGCGAGCTCCTGGAACCACATAGTATAAACTTCTGAATTCACGTTGGCTTCTTTTTCTTCCTGATAACAGAGTCTCAAGTGAATCCCTGATGACGACAATGTATTCATCCTAAACTCTGGTCATGGAATACAGCACAGTGCCAAAAAAAAAAAAAAAGTGGCTTCAATGTGACCCTTACCATCTTTCTGTCAGAAATGTGCCCGTTAATTTCACATTCTGTTTTACACCTTTTCATCTGTATTTGTAAAGGTCATCATTGTCTCTCTGCCCTGAATCAATGGAGGGATTTTGTATTTGTGAAAATGAAAAGAGAAAACTGTTAAATATTAACAAACAAAAACCCATCTCTTGAGATCTGCATCGAAATATCCCCAAGTCTTTGATGAGTGCTAGACAGAGCATACAAGATGAAGTGCTAGTACATAGAGAAAAAGCTAACAGGGATGTATAAACAGAATATTGCTAGAATATATAAAACCAAGGTGTTGCCAGAGTACCAAGAGATCAGGCAATTTGTTTTAATTTGGAGCCATTTGATGTAAACTCCAAAGGAAGGTGTCTTCATAAATTGAACTCTGAGTGATTTACCCAAAATCATTATATCAAAGCTTGAAAACAAGACTCCAAATGATCAAAGCAGTCTGTAACTTACCCATGTAACAAAATTCTTTTTAAAGGAGACAGGAAGACCCAGATACCTAAGAATGCAACAAACAAAATGCTCAGTGTGCCCCCCAAAATTACTGGACATGGCAAGGACTAGGCAATATGATCTATACTCACCAAGTGGAAAAGCGAGGGTTTGTGGTATATGGTTTGGTGTAGAGCACTTGCCTCGCATGAGAAAGATCTTGAGACTGATCTTTGGCACTGAAAAAAAAATCACTTGAAAAAATAGTCACATTAATAAAACATCGACAGACGATGAATCAAAACGACTTCACATGTATACTTCATTTTGGTACATACAGCCATAAAATCATGATCTTGTATAGCTTAACCTGACTTTATAGCTGAGAAAATTTTGACACAGATAAAGTAGATAAGCTGCCAAAATACATCACCGTAAGAGTTTCTAATGTTGCTAATAGTTTCAAACTGCATTTTGATCCTCCCAAATCCTTAATGCTTTTTAAAAGCTATGACATGAACATGAGCCATAGGTAAAGGAGGTGACTATGGGAGGTAGGAGATTTATGACACTAAGTTCTCTAGCTCATTCATCAGGCAAGTGTTCAAGTGTAATATTACACCTCTGTGTGTATGTCTGTATTGCGTAGCTACTGTGCCAAGCAGATGATGTAACTTGATGCAAGTTGTTTTTGTTATCATAAAGTGTACTTTATAATCCTGTAGTCAAATCTCTGCGAAGCTATTATAACAATGACTTTAGTAGAGCATGAGTGTGGTGGTGTATGCATGTTCAGAGGAAGAACACCATTAGAGGCCAGTCAAGGTCACCCAGCTAGAGCTCTCTCTGAGAAAGCAAAAGACAAAACACTTTTCTAATATGTACTTCTCGCTAGTTGCAGAGGTCAATGCACAATAAATTAAGGGCTTAAATTCAAACATTGGGAGAAGTTGGAAATGTTCCAGGATACTAAAATGAGCAGACTTTTCAGACAAGAGCCCAAAAGCCCAGAGAAGAAAATCAAAGAATTGTCAAATGAAATTACATCCAACCCAAGAGCCTAGAAAGCAAAGGAACCAAGCAGTAGGGGGCAGAAACAGCCTACAGAATGGAGAAAATGTTTAGAATGTCCACAAAACAAGTGTTGACACCCAGAACATGAAAGCTCCAAAATCTTAGCCAGAACAAACTAGCCCCAAACCAAACAAAACAAAAGCACAGCCAGCTAAGAAATGGGCATTAGCCCCACACAGGAAACACCCATTTCTCTAAAGAGAACATATAACAGGTACACAAAGCAATTTTCAACCTCACTAGCTATCAGATGAACTCAAGGAAAGATAGCATCTCAGTCCAGTAAGAACAGCAATTGCCAAGAAGAATAAAGAGAGTAGTAGCTGTAGAAGGGGATTCTTGAACACCATTGGTGAGAATGAGAAGTAAAATAGCTCACTACAGAAAATGGAAAGAAGATTGCTCAAAAATTAATCATTGAACTGCTGCAAGATCCAGCCTTTATATCATTGAACACAGACATGGACAGACTAACAGACGGTCGGACAGTTATCAAGATGACTGGACTCCTGCTTTCTTGCAGCTCTAATCACAGCAGACAAGAAGCAGCCAACTTGTCTATGACATGAAAAATGAATGGAGACCATGTGTGTGGTAACATTATTATTATTATTATTAGAAATTTATTCATCCATGAAAAGAATGTGAGCCCATGATTTGCTAAATCAAAACAGACCGTAGATCACAATGCAGAGTACAATAAGAGAGCCACACAAAGGCAAGTCCTGTGACATCTCACTAACACACGGAATCTGAAATGTGGACCTCACAGATTGGGAGCAGAGTGATGGGTAGCAGAGCTTGGGAGAGTGGGGACATGAGGAGAAGGAAGTGGACATGAAACTTCCATTAGACTGGAGTAAGAGGTTCTCATGCGCTTTTTGCAGAGTTACTACTCAGCATAACAACTATATGTTGTAGATTTTGCATAAACACAAGGTAGGATTTTGAAGTTTTTTTAAATACAAGATGATATATATGATATAATTTAAACAATTGAGGCAGAACACATCAAAGTGGGGGGAGTGCAAGTCAAATAATTCCAAGGTAACTCCAAATAGGGTATTCTTAGTTTTTTTTTTTTTTTTATTAAAAGGGAAAACTCATGGAACAGAAACAGGGTTCAACATCAAGGTGTGGAGTGTGGGAAGAGAGGGGTGAGCAGATGGGACTGTGGCCACCCATGCCTCAACCTGGTCCACCCTCTCAAAGTCTATTAGCTGAAGGAGGATACCCATCACCTCCCTCTTTTGTTTAAATAAGAGAGTTCCAAACCCAATACAAACTGTATACAATAAGAGCAGATATCAAGTATAAAAATTAGAATTATAACCAGCATAAACAATAGTAAGCAAGGAACATATGCTAAATGTTTCAATAATAATTCTATCCTAAGGAGTCTAATATTAATCTTATATTAGAAATGGCTTGTATAAATCATAAGAGAAAAGTAACTATGATTATCTAATCTTCAACCTCAACAAAGGCCTGAGAAGGAAGATACTATTACTTGAGAAGGCAGGAAGTGCAATCAAGCAGCTTTCAAAATGTGCAGTAGATGACAGAGACAACTGGCTAACTGGGCAATCACCAAAAGTCTACTTTCTTTTTCTTTTAATTTTTATTTAAGTCATTTATTATATTTTTGTATTGCAAAGAGTGGAAATAAACATGACTTTATATATGACAGTGCAAACACTTTCCAATGTTGAAACAACCAACTTTGGCTAAGGCCTAGAGTTAATCACGAAAGCGGTAAGAAGAAGTGGGGTGGGATGTTGGAGGTTGTTTTAACTAAAGCGCTCCTTTTATGTGGCAAGTCAGTATACCTCAAGAAAGAGTTCAAACTTGTGTGACTTTTCTTACTGAAAATTTTTATTAAATCAACAATGTATTCTTATAATGCCTATGAATTCCTTGAACACAGAGGTATGGGATCTTCCTTAACGGTTGTTGGTCAGGGAGCTAAAAGTTATCATATATATTGTAACTTTTAGCTTAATATTTAAATTGGAAATATATATATACATATATATATATGTATGTATGTATCTCAGAGCATTGGGTGCAGATCCATGTAGCCCTTGTGCTTGCTGCTTCAGCCCCTGTGATGGCACATGCACCTTGCTTATTTGTTTCAGAGGGCCTTGTAATCCTGGTGCCCTCCATTCCCTCTGACTCTTACAACCTTTCTGCTTCCTCTTCCATGAAATTTCCTAAGCTCTGGAAGGAGGGCTTTGATGGAGACCTCCTATTTAAACTCTCTATGTACTGTCTGACTGTGAGTCTCTGTATCTGTTCCCATCTGCTGTGGAAGAAGCCTCTTTAAGTGATTGTATAAGGAACTAATCTATGAGTATAGCAGAATATCATTAGGAATCATTTTCTTGATCGTTTTTGCTGCTGCTGCTGTTGCTTTAGAATAGTAGCGTTTGGTTTTAGCCCCAGTCTCTGGGCTCTCTACTATGTTATTAGGCCTGAGTACTCTGTTTCTTATCATTGGAGGTTCAGAGATTAAGAGACCGAGTGCTCAGCCCTAATAACATCTTTCTCTTCCACCACCCCCAAGTCAACATTTCTTAGGGAACATTGAAGAAAAGTCAGAAGGAGTGTAAGGGCCAGATGAGGGGGAGGAGTCCTACTGTGAAATGCATCTGTACTGATGGGCTGCTCACTCAGGAACTTTTTTCAGCTGTGTTTACCAGCACACCGATCCTGTAAGTCAAAATTCCATCACGGATGGGAGGGTACTCCCCAGGCATCGTTTTCCACTGAAGAGATATTGACAGTGGTAGCTGATAGCTTCATGGTGGAAGGAGACTTTTCCTCTTTGAGTGGCCACTGGTAGATTTCCCATGCCCTAGTGAATGGCCTTATACCCATACATATTTGAACATCATTAATTCAACCTAGCATGGTATTAATTAAAAAAAGGGACCTAAAGTTCAGAGGATGCCGTGTTTAGCAGGGAAATGAGAGGGAATCAGGGGTAGCTATGATCACACTTCGCATTATACATTTATGGTATCTTTGAGTATAAAGAAAATAAAAAGAAGTTTATATGCCAAAATGAAACTTCATAGTTCTTAAAGCCCTTGTTGATAATTTATTAGTCACTTAGACATCTGAATCTTGATTTCCTTCCCTTGTATAATAAACAGAATAGTGAGAGTAAATCTCAAGATTCTTAAGACAATCTAAATTACAAACTTCATTCAAAACAGTATCTAGCACAGGGTCAAAACTATGTGTATTGGCACTGGTTTACAAGAAAAGATACATTTCTGAGTGGTTTCTTTTTGTTGGAAACTGTGAGTTGTCGATGCAAGAGACCTTTGAAAGAGACCACCACGAAAGCCTCATTATCTTCACTGGAACATGAAATTTGTTTTGCACATGACTTCCTTCATATTTAAGCTGAAAATGAGATGTCCTAAAAGCACTGTCTCTCCCAGTTTCAGGGAAGAGATCTCTCTTTTTTATGTAACAAAAGAATGCCTATTACTTTCAGTGGAGAAAATAGAAAGCAGTAAGTACATTGAATACAGCTTGAAATTTCTGTTTCAGTAAACTTTTTTCATTTTTTAAAATATCTTCTTTAGAATTGGTATGTAAAATAAGATTGTTTTAAAAATAAGAAAAAAGAAAACATTCACTTCATCACATAAATCCCTATGTTACATTCTTGAGAGTACAATCAATGCTCCTTAACAAGAATAATACCATAAATAGCCATGGGCTTTCATTCTACATTTTGGATTTTTTGATGACAATAGTTAGTGCCCAAGAAATAACATCAAGGATATTTTAAGAGACTTAGCGTGTGGCACTTATTCACACATAGAAGGTAATTTTCAAACATTCATCCTCTAATGAAGAAAATGATCATAGAGGTTTCCTGAATTCTGCCCTACAGAGCCACACCCTGACACAGACCAGCAATGCATCAAATTCCAGAAAACCTCTTCCCTTCCAAGTTAGGATTGAGTACATTTTCAGAGGTATCAGTCTTAGAACTGGACACATTCCCAATGTTCACCCTGTGCACATTTAGCAATCAATGTAGCTATCCTGTTACTTTCTTTTAAGAGGGAAGCTTGTCACCTGCTGTATGAAACTGCAGAGGTGAGAGGAACCAGCAGTGTGATTAGCAAGGCATTAGTGTCAGCCAGATGTCAAAGCTGCTCCTTTCTGCTGGTGACAGGAAGTGAAGCGCTTGGAAATCAAGCCACGTGACATTTAAAAGTCCTGTGTGACAGATTTCACTCATTGTCTTCTGTAGGGGGAGGCCTGCTTGTTTGTCCTGGCAACCCAGCTAGCTTAGCCCCGAAATAACCACACAGAAACTGTATTAATTAAATCACTGCTTGGCCCATTAGTTCTAGCTTCTTATTGGCTAACTCTTATATCTTAATTTAACCTAACTCCATTAATCTGTGCATCATCATAAGGTCATGGCCTACCAGTAAATTTTCAGCATGTCTGTCTCCTCTCCAGCAGCTCCATGGGTGTCTCCCTGACTCTGCCTTTCTTTCTCCCAACATTCCCTTTAGTTTTCCCTGCCTACCTAAATTCTGCCCTATCAATAGGTCACTGCAGTTTCTTTATTCATTAATGGCAATCACAGCACACAGAGGGGACTCCCACATCAGTCTTCACACAAATAAGAGGAAAAGATAAATTGGTATTTGTTCATTATTCTTCAAATGGGCAAAATTTCACACTTGCATCATTGTTGAAGTGACTGTTTTCATCATCTGGACTTCAGTGGTCTTACAAGTGGTGATATTTTGTTTGTGTTTTAGCAAATAAACTTGCCTGAAGATCAGAGGGTGGAGCTAACCATTAGTTTAACTACAGAGGCCAGGTAGTGGTGGCACACACCTTTGATCCCAGCACTTAGGATCTCATGCCTTTAATCCCAGCACTAGGAAAGTGGAGATAGGAATATAAGGTGGGTGGAGATAGGATCTCTTGCCCATTCAGTTTGAGGATTCCTAGAGACAGAGGCTCAGCCCATGCAGTTTGAAGATTCTGTAGAGGTAAGAAGTCTCTCTAGTAGCTGGCTGCACTGCTTTTCTGATCTTTCAGATTTCACTCCCTAATATCTGGGTTTGAGTTTTTGTTATTAAGACCAATTAGATTTGCACTACACATACATGCTCTGGCTATTCAGTTTAGTTTTTTACTCTCTTATTGATCTTGCCATGCCTGGGCGGCGTTGATCAGCAAGTATATTGAGAAATATTGTTGAGAAAGTTGTCTGCAGCATAAAATACAGACATTTACTGAGAGCATCTAACATGGAGGTGTCATTTTGGAAACTATGAAGTTTGTTTTATACACAATACAATATAAAACATCACAAAAATATCCACTATACAGTCTAGATTACTGCAGTATTTTATTGTAGATGTAAACTTGTAATGTTTACAGACATTGGTGACCTCCATTACATGCAGTTTATTAGAGTGTTAGGCTGTCCAATTAAGAGCACTTGCTGTTCTTGTAGAAGACCTGGATTTGGTTCCTACAACCCATATGACAGCTCACAATTGTCTGTAATTCCAGCTCCAAGTTGTCAAATATTTTCTTTTGGGCTCTGTGGGTGCTAGGCACACATGCACTCTGCATACTGAAAGGGAAACAAAACACTCATACACATAAAATGAAAATATAAATATTCAAAATAAAGATATAAATATTTGAGCTTTTAAAGTGGGAAACATTGCTATTTAAGACCATATTTACTTTTTAAATTTATAGTTCTGGACTGTAGTTTTATTCGTGATTATCACCATGATGGTCACCAGACCTCAACCACACAGGTTGCTCGCGTTGTAAATCTGTTTTACAACAAGTGGTCACTTCATAAACATGATGCATGCAAGACTCACTTCCTGTGCTGTTCTCTCTGGCCTGCCGGGAAGGAAATGTCTGCATCTTTAAACAAAGTCCCCTTTTGTCTATACATCTGGCCTGCCGTTTCCAGACAGGGTGTCACCAAAGAAGTTGGCAAGTAGGTGTAGGAAAGTATCTGCTTTTGCTGCGGATCCAGGTCACCAGGGAGAGAAGCAGTCTAGCTTCCAACTTCTAGGCTTGTTGGCATGTGAAATTTCTTATGACAAGGCAACAGTAAGTGTCTTCCTGGTTTCAACCTTCTAGTAAGAAAAGACTGGATACTTTTTGCTGTGCAGTGTTTTTAGAGGGAAGAACAGAAGATAAGGAGTAAAACATGCTCTGTCCTTCAGGATTTGCAGGCCTAGTACCCAGTACCATGACACTTCAGGATTATTATTCTAGGGAACACTACATGCTATAAACTGGCGACATTTTTCATTAAGTTACTATTCCTTTTACTATGATGACAACCTGATCGACTGGTTTCCAGTGCCCAGGGGATCTAGCAAACACTTTCTTGGTAGAAAGAGAACAGAGTGAAGATTCTAAGATCTTGGCAACCTTCTGTGAATGTGAGTTGATTCACTCAAATCTAAAGAGCATAAATGTTTACAGAGGAAAGAAACTTTAAGAGCATTTACGTTCTCTCTTACATAGATCTGGAAATTGAGAACTGGGGGTGGCGTGACTTTCCAAAGCTTCTGATTGCAAGTTTATCTAGGTAGAGATAGTCTTCCCACACTGGATTACTGTAGAGTAAATGGAAGTAACAGACAGTCTGCCCACATTTGATTATTCTAGTTTCAGTAGAGAAAAAAAATGTTGTTTCTGAACAGGCAAATCTGAGACATCTTGCCCCAGTAGGTTACTCTCAAAGGCCTTAGCTCGAACCACCAGGAGTTTACTCTGGAGTTAGTGAAATCAGAATCCAAACTCAGCTGCTTGACATTGGAAATTTTGAGTGATGTATCTATGCTTCTGGTTTCTAATATTTAAAATGAGGCTATTAATAGCCCAATCATACCTAACCTACAGGGATAATACTCAGTAACTAATAGGAGCCACCCATTAAATCTTAGATATTAATTAAATGCAATTTCTTTTTCTCTTTCATGTCTTGGCAAATGTATCAGATCTGATTTATTTATTTATTTATTTATTTATTTTTTTTTTTTGCTCTTGTGTACTGGTTTTGTCTATAGGCAAGACTAGCTGAAGCACTCTTGACAGCAATGAGCACTGCAGGAGGAGCAGTAAGGATGAGCATTCTTTTAGGAGTGTGGCCCCTGGTAGGTTGTCCATGCTCCAGTGGATTTCCCTATCCCCATGCACTAATCAGACTCAAAGGGCTATAAAACCTACAACAAAAGAGGAGATGAAATTGGCAGAAGGGGAGTCTGGGAAAAGTTGGAAGACATCAGCAAAGATATGCTCAAAATACACTTGACACATGTATGGAGCTTCCAAAGAATAAATTGTGGAGCCTCTAAATGTGGGCCCATTTCCACCTTGTCTGATGGTAGGAGACTTGGAGGTTCCTCTAAGTGACTGACGAACATATTGCATATCCCAACTCAGGATGTGATTGCTTGATTCTTTCGACATTAAGATAACTGCACTCAATCAAGGTGCTCCAACTACAATAATTGGCTGTGACTTAGTATGGGAGTGAGTGGTCTCAAAGAGAGAGGCTATAAAATGAGTCCTGAAACCCACCTCCTAGCAGGCGGACCGACTGACCTCATGACTTTGCCACCACATTTTCTGTTACCCTCCAGCCTCACTCATATTCTGTGCCCTGTAGGAACACATTTTTGCTCGAGAAAGCAGGGACAGACACATCACTCTCAATTCCACAAAACACATCAAGCTTATCTGGTGTGATTTTCTTGATGAAAAACATTAATCATCAGTTTTTCAGGTGGAATTTAGTCCCTGTTTTGTACTGTCCTACAGACTCATGTCCTAAGCTGGTCAGCATCACCACTAGATCCAGCTGTCTATACTTTCCCCGCCTCATTCTAACTAATTTCTATCCTTTCGTTCTCTTTTCTTTTGCCCAACTGAATTACCTTTTGATTCAACCTAGCACTTATTCGGTCAAACAATAGCCACATATACACCCTAAGAGCTGACATTTACAAGTGCCCCAAGACACCAGGAATCCAGTTTCTGTCCTTGCATTTGCTATAAACTAGTGGTAGGAGGGAGAATATTGCCAGCAATTTCTAATAGGGCATGAAAAGTTTCTAGGCTTCTAGAGTACAATTCTGTCCTCTGTCACAGATTGTCATTTGTGGTGCCTAGCACACATATCCTGCCCACATAACTGCAGCCCAAATTGTGGAAATAATGAGTTGAAACGAGACCAAGGAAATGATAAAATCCCTCCTGAAGTAGTCCGCCATTTGAGAAAGCTAGCAAACTAAACGGAACAGCAGAACAAGGCATCCTTTTCTGAGATGTTTTTCATCGCAAGACTTAGGTACAAAGTGGGAAAAAGAATGAGGAGTGCTTGTGGCTTGACTGAGGAGAACCTCAAATGAGAGGTTCTCTGGGAGGATCAGGAATTCCCAGAAAGCAAGGCAGAAGACAGCGTTTTACACAATCCTTCCTGGGTTTGGAATACCCAATACTTAACACGATGACCATAGCCTTTGCCACATTCCCTTAAGGGAAATCTACCCTGACTGAACCAAGCTTTACCACGTGGCCAAACATTTTCATCCTCCCTTTGCCTTCGCCATTACTGAAAATACTTTTATCTTTTTTCATTCGAGCACATGAAGCTTGATGTCTTGTGACTTCATTTGCTACACTGTTGCATAGGTGGTAAGAAAATACAATTTATGTTATAGTGTGTAATGATTCTTTCTATGACTATAAAAATGAGTAGGAAGATATCCAACTTTTAAAAGAAATGGCACAAAATACATTAGATTAAAAAGGAAACAGGTGCTTCCCAGCATGCCCTTTGCTATGGGATCAAATCCATTACCACCATTATTCCTCTGGTCAAGAACTTATTAATGGCAGCATCAAGAATGTGCTTGAATCTGCTAAACCCACCACACTGTATACAAAGGATATTGCAATCAAAGTAAATGTTACTTTTTACAATCCTGGATAGTAAATTTAATGGTACTTACATTACACACTGTGCTGACATAAGTTATTTAGGCCACACAGGGCTTTATGGAATGAACTTGGAGAGTTTTATTTTGCTAGACAGCCAAGATGATCTTTAGTACATAAGGTAGTAGGCTAGAGCTTTGAAATTAGCTGTAAGAGTGGTTTTCAGATTCAAGTGAAGATATTAACTTACCCAGAAAGTTCTGAGTGGGAGTAATGTGTAGTCTGGTTAGAAGGGGAGGGAGACAAGCTCTGATAACCTCTGCTAACAGAATATCTCTCAAATTCCCTACTTAACGCTGTGCTCTTGATATGAGTATCTCTGCTAGGAGAGAATAAAAACCTGACCAGACTAACACAAGAATGCTTTTTGTTAATAGCAATTTATAGTTTCTGTTGAATAAAAATAGATCATGGAGATATGGAAGGGAATAAAGAGAATAGACATTAATGCAAGCTTTTAAAACACTAGTCAAGATTTATCTATTGACGTCTTTACAAAGATTTAACTAAATGTTATAGATTATACTGGGCTGAGACCATCTGGCACAATCTTATTATATAACTGATTGCAAAATAGAAAAGGTTTTGGGGAATCTCTAACTAAGCAAACGAAAGACTTGTATAATAAAAGTTTCAAGTTTTTGAAGAAAGGAATTGAAGAAGATGTCAGAAGATGGAAAGATCTCCCACATTCATGGATTAGTAAGAGGAACGTAGTAAAAATGGCCATTCTGCCAAAGGCAATGTACAAATTCAATGTAACACTCACTGAAATTCCATATCTTCACAGATAATGCAAGGACAATTTTCAACTTCAGATGGTAATATAAAGAACTCAGGATTGCTAGAACAATCCTGAATAGCAAACAAACAAACAAACAAAAAACCTGCTAGAAGTATCACCATCCCCAATTTCAAGTTGTGTTACAAAGGAATAGAAATAAAGTCAGCGTAGAGTTCGCACAAAAATAGCCACATGGATCAGTAGATTTGAATTAAAGACCTAGAAATAAATTCATGTATGTATGGAAACCTGAGTTTTGAGAACGAGGGCATAAGAACACAGTGGAAGGAATACAGAATCTTCAACAAACTGTTGGTCAAACTGAATGGCTGCAGGTAGGAGAATGCAAATAAAGCCACTCTTGTCACCTTACCTGAAACTAAACTCCAAAATGATCAAAAACCTCAATATAAAACCAGATACACTGACCCTAATAGAAGAGAAAGTTGGACATAATCTTGAACTCATTGGCACAGGAAAAGATTTTCTGAACAAAACACTATTCGCAACAGGCACTAAGACTAACAATTCATAATTGGGACCACATGAAACTGAGAACTTCTGCATGGTAAAGGATACTGTCATTCAGAAAAAGCAGAATTCTATAAATTGGAAAAACTTTTCACCAATTAAACATCTAATAGAGAACTAACATCCAGAATATATAAATATCCAAATACTTGCCTTCTGGATGGCAAGAATACATGCAGACAGAAGACTGCATATATAATAAATGAATGAATGAGATTTCTTGTACCTGTAAGACTTGCTAAGATCAGCAGAACAAGTGACAACTCATGCTGGTGAGGATGTGGAGTAAGGGAAACACTTCATCCATTGCTCGTGGGAATGCAAACTTGCCCAGCCATTATGGAAATCAGTGTGGCAGTTCCTCAGGAAAATGAGAATAAATCTACCTCAAGATTCATTCTTATCACTCTTGCATATACCCAAGGAATACTCTATGCTACTATGGAGACACTTGCTCAACAATGTTTATTGTTGCTCTATTTATGATAGCTAGAAATTAGAAACAATCAACATATCCTTCAACAGAATGGATAAAAAAATGTGGAACATTGGAATATTATTCAGTCATTAAAAATGACATCATGAAATTTGTAGATCAGTGGGTGGAACTAGAAAAAAAACATCATCCTTAGTAAGGCATCCCAAACCCAGATAAACAAATGTAGTATGTATTCACTTATATGTGCTTCTTAGCTATGAAATCAATGGGAACCAAGCTAGAATTGATGGAACTGCAAAGGGTAGGCATAAAATAAGGGACCAGAGGGAAGAGCTAGGTCTCATTAAAAAGAGAAGTATAATAGATAGTGATTGATGAGGGACAGAATGAGAGGACAAAGAAGGAAGAGGCAGAGAAGAGAGGCTTATGGAAGGGAATTCAGGGAGACAGCTAAAGTATGGGGTACTTCTTGGGTAGCATTAAAACTTAATATAGTAGAAATTTTAGAAAATATATGCATATGTGAAGGTGATCTAAATGAAATCGCCAAATAATGGGGGAGACAGAGTCTCATCTGGCCATCTCTTGTCACCAAACCAATCTTCCAGTGTTGGAATTCCATGATATAATTGAATTATTGACCAAAGCGGCCTCACGGGAATCTTTAAACAATCCAGAGTGTTGCCAAGACTATAGGTTGCCTCCCACAAACTGACAAAAAGGGTGCATTGTTGAAGCCAACATCTACACAACTCGCTGAACATGGTGTCCTTTCTGTACTTCTATAAGTTTATGTTTTGCTCAGCAGCTCATGTAAAATGGCTACACCTGGTATGTTGCCAGAATCTCAGGTACAACTGAAGTTTTTATGTTGCAGAATTTTAGAGCAGGATAGAGATAAAAATCAATATCTATTATGTGCTTCTTCTGACTCAGATGTTGTCTTTGGTACAATCTCACGACTATCAAAGACCCGAAGGCAAATGAATGTTATTAGAACGATCCACTAAAGGAGCGGGCAGAATTAGTATTTAAACCACAACTGACTGATACCAAACTCCTGGATCTTCAGATTCTCATAGACCACGTAATAAATATAAAAGATACTAGCTTTATTAATGATATATTTTATGCAACACATACTCATCTATGTTTATCTGTTGAACTTTAGGTTTTAAAAATATCATCTCTTTTCTGAGCATTTTCACTACAAAGAAAAATGTAAATATTTGAGGATAATTACATGTTTAATTTAGTTTAAACATTATATAATATATATGTACTAAAACATCACATGACACTGAGTAATGTGTAAAATTTTTATGATTTTATGAATCCATTAAAATTAATTTAAAAATATACCCTTAGGGCTGGTGAGATGGCTCAGCAGGTTGTAACATTTGTTGTTAAACTTGATGGCCAGAGTTCAATACCTGAGACCCACATGGTGGAAGGCGAAACCAAGTCCACAAGTTGTTCTTTGCTTTCCACAGTATGCTGTGTCACATGCATGCACACATACACACACACACACATACACACACACACGCACACACACACACACACACACACACATTAAGCATTCTCTCTTTTCACATTCTTGACATCCCTGGAAAGATTATACTTGCATTAACTACTGTGCTTGTAACTGTGACAGGAAGTCTGACAGGTTGAACTTGAAGGGTGAGGATAGACCTTGGCTTGTTAATTCAGGGAGTTCAGTTCATCATGGCCTGATCCTTTGCTCCTGGGTCTGTGGTGAGAGGCAGAGAGCATAATGGCGGTGCGGAAGTCAGAACAACCTGTGGGAGTCGCTTCTCTTCTTCCACCATTCGGGTTCAATGATTTAGCTCAGGTTGTCAGGCTCAGCACCAAGAACCTTCCCCCAATGAGTCATTTCTTTGACCCATAATCATACATTTATTAATTTTTCTCTTCGATATGGACTTAAACTTGAACCATGTTACCCATAATGGAGGGAACGGGCATAAAAGGATCAGCAATGGAAATGACTTCTCTAAAGCCAAATGTAGCCTATCCTTCTGACATTGTAATTCTAGCCATATATTAGATATAAAGCAAAGCTTGTATTACAGTTGTTCATAAGAATAAAGCTTAAAAGCATCTCAGGAAAGTGAACTGTACTAGCTGTGTCAGGAGGGGCAATGGCACAGGGAGAATTCATTTCAATTGACTTTAAACCACAACATCTGACTGTACAGTCTAAGGATAAAATGGGAAACCACAGAGACTTCTAAACTATTCAGTAGGGATTTTTTATCTCTGGAAATATTAACACTGGCAGTTTGATACATATATACACACATATATATGATTTATGCTTATGTTTTCACGAACTAAGATATTTTCAGAAAAATGAAAAGAAGTTAATAACAGAAGCCAAGGCAGGGGAAACACTGGGCTCTTTGTTTGAATTGGTGAAAATATCACCATGAGCTTAGGAATAATATTTATTTTAAAAAATATGTATTTTCTCACTTATTTCACTAAAAACCTTGAAGCAATGAATACCAAAAAAACAATGAATACTCTTGCTAACCAGGCTGTGGTTTAAAAGAAATATACTACCCAGTAAAAGTGTCCAAGACTCCTTGGAAAACTGCTGATTTCAGGTCTGGAAGAAAAGAATGTACAAGATTAATTTGGAAAATGTTGTTGTTACCGAATATGGAGAAATTATTAAAGGAAATTATATGACATAAAAGAAAACATATCAGTAAACTTGATGGTGTCTTCTTGGCTGAAGTTGAGAGAACTCAGGTGTGGACAGAGAAAAAAAATTCAAGAATCAATTACATTTAATAAAAAGATTTTTAAATTAATGGATCTTAATGATACTTTGAAGTAGAGATTCTTATTCATTTGGTGTTTTATCATATCAGCAAAAAGTAACATATACACTTGTCTTTTGAGCCAAGCAGACAAATTATAAAACTCTTATTTTTTAGATAATTATAGAAAACTGAACAATGAACTGTCAAGCAAGTCCTCTTGCCTTAGTGAGGCACAAGGTGTTTTCTCAAGTCTCCACTCGCTGATTTTCATATTGCTTTATCAATAAACAAGTCAAATGAGCCTGGTCTAGCTGCAAAAACATAAGTGTTGCAATGGGAAATCAGAAATACATTATTGATACTCTCCTTATTTCTGATGAGAGTTTAATATGCAGCCTGTTTTTCTCTAGACAACGTATCAGGTTACTGTTAAAATGACATGATGTAACTGTTCTGGGACTGGCTGATGATATCAAGGCACTCGGAGACATTCTGGCTACTTTGAACAATTTGTTTAAAATTATTCAGTACTGGATAGGTGGGATATCTCAGTATGGAAAGGCATTTGTCACCAGGTTTAACTACCTGAGTTAGACTCCTGGGACCAACAGGGGTGAAAAGAACCAGCTCCAGCAAGCTGTCCTGAAACCTCCAATGTACACACACACACACACACACACACACACACACACACTGCCGAATTAAAAGTAGTTTTAAAAAGTTAAAATTGTCCAGTCTCCTTTTTTTTTAGCTGAAAAAAAAAATAAAAGTAGAATTTTGCTTCTGCCATTTCATGGTAAGAGCAATAAATTGACTAGCAAATAAGAGGTAAAACACTAAGGAAATAGAGGAGTGAAGGGGAGTGGTATTCAGGAGAAGAGGAGTGGGGGATTAAGACAGGGGAGCAGGGAGGACCATAGTATAGACCAAAGAGATCAAGAAGGGGAGAGAAAGGAAAAGGGAAAGACACTGGGTGGGAAAGAGGAGTCTGGGAGAAGCAGAAGGGTAAGTGGGAGGAGAGTAGAGAGGAGGAGGAAGAAGAGGAAGGGAGAGGAAGCAAGAGTGGAGCCTAAAAAGGGGTTTCTACTTGTAGGCTAAGAAACCTGGTCTTAATCAAGGTTGTATTTGTAAACAATTGTGTGGGCTTCTTTAGCAGATACAGACTTTACCATAAGTAGGTATTCATTTGGAGGCATGTACTAGATTTTAAGTTTGCATTGTATGTCCAACATCAAGCCAAGCAGAAATAGTCCTAGGGCAATATCAAGATCACCACTTCACTCAGATCCTGTGTGTGATGTTTATGACACCGAGGCAGAAGAGTCTTGTTACTGTAACCTTACAGGGTTTCTATCCTTGGTTCCCAAATCAGCATATCCCAAGACAGCATTTTACTGGCAAAGTCCAGGACGATTGCCTGTGGCCTGGCTTCAGGAACACTCGGGAATCTGCTTTTATTTAAGGGAGAAGGTTTTTACTTCCCTCAAAGGCCATGATGTGGGAAGTTTCTCACACATGAAGATTCAAGAATGGCACTGGAAAAGAATCCTGAGTGCTTATTATAATGTAAGATAGTGTTTGGTGATATATTAGTTTGTGGAAAATGCATATTGCTATTAAAATGGTTATAAAACTCTAGGCTTAGCTGACATAATATGTCTCCATTCCAATAGTTCAAGGGATAGCTTATGGTGTTGGAAAGAGATGGAAGCCAACAACCACTTTCCTTTTTTGTTTCTACACAGAGACCAAAGAATCCTTTGTATCAAAAGTAGCTTGTACAAAAGCAAGTCCTATGTCTCAAATGAGGAAGTATAGGTGTCAAGCTTTTGGTGCTGGCTAGACGTCTAGTTTCTTGTCTCTAGAGAGACACCGGAAGCATACTTCCTTATCAGCCTGATCAGAGATCATTCTTTTAGCAAACCCGCTGGCTGGGGGCAAGCGTTGCTTTGCCCTAATAGGCAAGGAAGCAGTTCATTTGTACTGCAATGGAATGGTTTGCAGCAGCACAGCTGGGCCGTGCAGATCTCACTTCCTTGATATTCCACAGCCTGCAGTTCACTTTTGCCACACCAGTAGGTGACATGGAGAAGGGAAAATATCATAGCCAAATTTAAGGAGGGATACACAGCCAGCCTCTTTTTTGGTTTGCATCACTAATTCAGTCATAGCTTTCCTCCTGCTTGGAAAAGTTTCTCTACCTCCTAAAACTCTGCTTCTTTCAAGATAATTTACAATTGTGGAAACCACACAGATCGCTGAGGTCAGGGAGCCACAGAGAGACCACATCCTTTGTTTTCATTTCTCAGCTCCAAGTATCTTACGCTGCTTATCGTGCCTGGATCCAAGATGTGCACATCAGCCCCGAGGCCAAGTTGTGTAAGAATGTCTCCTTTGGCACTATGTCTTCTCTGTCAACACCAATGGCTTAGTTGTCTTCTGATAAACCAAGTCACCCTAAAGAGGTCTCCGGAAACCATGTTTGTCTCTGGGCTGGCAGAGGAAAACGTGAGAATGTGATGTTCTTGAGAATTACCTGAAGAAGGAAGCTGTGCCTAATTTAGGAGGGGAGAGGAGAGAGAAAAGAGGAGAGAAGAGGAGAGGAGAAGAGAGGAGAGAAAGAGAGAGAGAGAGACAGAGAGAGAGAATATCAATAATATCAATGCACAGATACTGCAAAGTTGGGATCTGAAAATTATTCTGTTTCCCTCACAAGCTCAAGTGGGATCAAAGAGAGGGCTGGAAATGTAGGGAGGATTTATTGTTCACTAGAGTCAAGCCAAACCTTAAGAAAGAACAGTTTTCTATTTAATCTCTGGGTTTTTGTTTTCACACAGCTGGGGTAATTAGGTATGGTCCAGGGAAATTTATTTCTTGGACTAGAAAAAGCAATACAAGTCTCAGCTGGGTTTGGAACTCCTTGCTCAAAAGATCTTTATATTTCCCAAGATGCCTAGCCTATCTACGGAGAGCAGGAGACTGGGAATGGACTTGTCCCGAAAGATCAAACTAGAAGTTTTATGAATATTTGGAACATTTAATTTTTTCTTATTTTCTTAATCCAAAGACAACAAGGCGATATATTTAAGGCATACAATGTGGTGTTTTGACATATATATGTACTATAAACGATTAAATTAAGGGATTAACAATTTCTTACCACCTCACCTACATTTATCATTTTATGATCTAAGAAAATTATGGTATTTTGGAAACATTCAACACACTTTCCTTTAATATTAACAATAATCATCACGTTATGTAATAGGTCTCGAGAATGTGTCTCCCCTGTGTAACAGTGTGTGATCAGGGTTCTTGTCTGCTGCTGCCCCTTCCCCTTAGCCTTCCAGCCCTCAGTTCCCATAACTGCTATTATTCTCTCTGCTTCTGAGAGTTCACTGAAAATTTCACATTATACTGAGATCATGCAGCCTGCTTTTTTCTGTGCCTGTCTTGTTTCTCTTAGCACAGTGTCCTCCAGGTTGCTGGGAATAGTTTAAACACTGGAACAAAGTACACAGAGCAGCTGTAGAAGAATGATGTGTTTGGGGTGGTCCATGGCTATATCTATAATATGCACACAAACTACCCTATTTTGCTTTCTGCTACTGTGTTAAACATGATGGCTAAATACAACTTGGGGGAGAAAAGGATTTATTTTATCTTAATAGTTTGCAGTCCATCAGGAAGCAGAGTCAGGGCAGCAGTTCAAGGCAAGAACCTAGAGGCAAGGATTGAGACAGAGGATATTGAAGAATGCTGCTTATCAGCTTGACCTGGGCATTCTCATTGTGCTTTCTTATACACTGAGGACCACCTGTCTAGGGGTGACACTGTGTCCAGGGATTAGGGCCCCCTCCCAGACCATTTATTAAGAAGTGCCACACAGACATGTCTAGATGTCAGTCTGATGGAGGGATTTTCACAAATGAGGTTCCTTCTTCTTTGATGACCTTTGCTTGTGTCAGATTGACAAAAATTTAACCAGCCCCATAGACAGTCTGACAACTGATGCATTCCTATTTATTAGCTACATCATTCCCGCCTTGTAGGACATATGGCAACTATTAACATTAAAGACAGATTTCTTGACCCAGTTGAGTGGTATTACAGCCATTTTCAGTTTGAGATCCATAGGTCCAGATGCCAATCTAGAACAGAAGCACACAGCCAGAGGTTCTCAGACTGTGGGGTTGCAACCTCTTCATGTTGAATGACCCTTTCACAGAGGTCACCTAAGACCATCTGAAAACACATATATTTATATTACAGTTCATAACAGTAACAAAATCACAGTTCTGAAGTAGCAATGAAAATAATTTTATGGGTGGGATCACTACAACATGAGGAACTGTATTAAAGGGTCACGGTATCAGGATGGTTGAGAACCACTGCTCTATATGACGCCAGTACAAGAAGGTACTAGACCATCAGCATGTGTTTAACAAACAAAATCAGCAACAGGACTTGCTTTACATCACAGCTGAATTCCTCAACAGGGGCACATGCCAGAGCTCACTGATTTTTATTCTAAGGCAACGTGAGTTTCAACAGACCCGGAGTCTCTTTAATCCCACACACAGTTAGACATGAAAGTCTCACAGATAAGCAGGGCCTTTGTAATCGGTCGTCCTACATGTATGCTTTCCTTGACTCTCTCAGTACTAGGAAGAAGGTAAACACTGACAGATTCTACTTCAAAACTTTCCTTCCTTCTTCCCGTGAAAAAGTGAAAGATGGACAAGAAATGGGCTCCAGCTGCTTTCACTCAGGGATGGATCAGAAGACTGAGAAAAAGTTGCCATGGTGAAGCAGGTATGGGCTGCCGTGGCCTGTGCAGACACAGTACCTCCTTCTCTTCCTGGAGCCAGAGGCTGGCTAAGGGACTCCATATCTCGCCCTCACACAGAACCGTGATACTTTCTTGTATGTGTGGTGAATGTGCCTCCTCTGTGCAGGTAGGTCTCAGCCAGTAGTGGGGCAACAAAAACTGTGATAGAACAATGTAATTACAGATGTTAAGAAGACTAGACGCGGCTTTTCCAGAGGAATACATGTACTTCCACATGCTCAATAGGGATGGTCTCTGGTTTACTCACATTTCCATGCGGACTTTGGAGGCATTTGGTTTGGAACTGAGTAAGGGTTTATATTGTTGATTGTATTTTATCCTCAGATGCCCAGAGCTTCTTAGAATTTCTACAATCAGATACGCTGTCAGCGGGTATAAAATAACAGTGTAGGCCGGCTACTCAGTTTTTGAAACGGTTTTGAGTTTCTCCTTGTCCCTTGTATCCCAATCACAGAATTGTAGACTGTTTTTAATGAATTTGAGTTTTCTAAATCCAAATAGCCCAAGCTCTAAGCAGTGGGATTTTGAACTGGTACTTAAAAGGTAAACTCATATTTCGCGAACTCTGTTACTTTGTGCCCGTGCTATTAGCATCCGCTCTGGGTACCACTTTTAAAGGGGCAAGAAAATATACTCTTCCTGAGCTCCACCACTGTATTCACCGAGGTTTGGGTTCAATATCAGGGGAACCGATATGGCCAAAGTGATAGCTCCCTCCTCAGGTTCTCTGCCTACTTCTCAAAGGTTCCGTTTCTCTTGCTAAAACGTGTGTTTTATAAGAGCAATTGCTGGTCTCATGCGTTCTGTCAGAAAGGTGCAATTTTTTAGTGGGTTACAGTAACTACAGCATATCAACTGTGAGTTTCCAGCCTGGAATACAGGTGATCTCCTCTTAGACGTGCCCATTAAAGGGACCTTTCTCCCTTTTTACGAAGGCGGTGGGTTAGGTTGCCTTGCCTTGGCGGGGTGAGCTTGTTTATTGGCAGAGGGGGCATGATTTCTCATCCACCCCTCTAGCTGAGAAACACCTCTTTCTCCATTGCAAGATGCTCTATATCCCAGCTTCTTACAACATGGCCCACACATGCTTGCTACTGAATTTGGGATCTCTGACCATCTGAACCCCCCCCCGGGGGGGAAAGGTTTCTGAACATAGAAGTCTAAGCATGAATTCAAAGTCAAATGTGTAATGAACCTGAGATGCTTCTGGCTTTGCTGGACTGTGTCTCATCCCCAGCCTCATCACAGCCTTGATTCCAAACTCACAACAAGCAGTTCAGACTGCATGTGCCATCCCTCTGCCCAGTGCAGTTTACCTTGCTGGAACACTGAGGCTGCTGTACTTCAAGAACTATGGAGATCTCACTGTGCTATTACCTTCTGCCCTTAGAGAAACATGATGGTTTAATTGAGGAAAATAAAACGTAGCCCTTTCCTCCTGTCGTTACAGTAAGGATCAGATTAGCACATTGTTGCAATCAGGTTAGGATACTTACTTTTAAAAATTGCTATTTGAGTTTGAGATATGAACTTCATACGAGAAGGGATAAAAGAATTTTGGCTGGTATTAGGACAGAAATTCCAATAATATTTTAGGCAAAGTTCCATAGGGGATATATTTATATATGGAAGTAAATCAGAATTCAATAAATCATCTTAAAATAATCACAACAGTAAGCGTATTCCGGATAACTGAGAACACTGTAGTTACTTGGAGCATTCGACCTCACTGATCAAAGTAGTTCCACCATAGCGGTCTTTCCTTGCGTGGTGATGATTGGTCGGTATTCTGTCTGTAAGTCCAGCTATCTCAGTAGTCCCCGTCTCAGACTGTTGTAAGGTTCCTGGAGAGCTGCTGGTTTCTAGTCTGCCTCCTGAGCTTGGAGAACTCTGGTTCTGGGGTGAAGGAATCAACACCAGATTATCTCTGTAACAAAAGGAGAGAGCAAGCAAGAAGAATGCTGATCAACTACAATATGCGAAGCCACTTTGTAGTCTACACTATCAAATCTTTGACCCAGATTTAATTATTTGTATAGAAGTAAACAAACACATCCATCTCATTAGCATGCTATTATGGTTTTATTTTCATCAAATGACAGAAATATATATATATATATACACACACACCAAAACGTTTCTTTAATGGGACTTTATAACTAAAATATGATCAGTAAATGTTTGGTATTTTACAGAGCTATAGCCTGGCTTAGTGTAAGCTTTCTTAGTTGGAAAGAGGCTGTAAGTGAGAACAATTTAAGAAGCCTTGCTCTGTGGGCTGGAAGTGTCTTTAACAGGCAAAAATCCTCTCACATACTATAGAGCAACCCTGATGGGACACAGCCTCAGAGGGTGCCACTAATAAGACATGAAAATGTATGCTTCGGTGGAAAAGGGATCTGAAAACTCTCTGTTGCTTCAAGAAATGGATAGGACAGTTAACGTAGAAAAGCACAGTGTTTGGAGTCCTCCAGGGATGGGGCTGTTAGGGTGTCATCCAGCGGTGTGCCAGCAAGTGTCCCATCCTGTGTATTTTCGCCTGCCTGCAACTGCCTCCCATGCACATCACTGCTCTACCTCATGCAGGATCTGTGTGTCACTGGGCAGACTTCCGGAGAAGTGCACTTGGTGGGATCTTCTGCAGGCTGAGAAAGCATTACACACTGAAACACGTGGACTTGGCAGTAGCTGAGTCTAATATGTAGCTTTGAAATATAAAGAGTCCATGTAATGATTGAATTAATTTCCAATAACTCTTGGCAATGAGAAAATGCCTCTCCTGCCTCACCAGAAGCGTGGTTTTTGATTGTTAGGGATGGTTTTTGGCTTCAGAAGCAGTGTGTACACGTGTTTTAGAAACATATGTGTGCATGACGCCATGGGTCTGTGCCAGAATGTTCTGGTGTGTTTAATACCACGTTTACACTTTCACAGACACCATCAATGGCTGGGAATATGCAGGAAGGCAAACTGAATCCGTGGGGTGCTCTAAAGCTAGAATTAGGATGCGGGGCGGTGGGGGTTGGTGTCCAGAAAGCTAGGAGTGAAATCAGGCCAGGGCTTTCTGGGGACACTTGTTCAGCTTCTGGTATCTGTGCCAGTACTAGTGAGAGCCGTTCGTCCTTCCTGTGTGCTTCCTTGAGTACAAATCTGAGCCAAATCCACGGGAAGTTTTCTTCCAAATTGTACAAGTGCTTCTTTGAGAGTTGTTAAAATAGCAAGAGCAGTCCAAGTCCTAAGCCTGGGTTTGGGGCAGAAAAGAGCTTTCTGGAACAGTGCGTTCAGAGATGTTTTTAATCATGAGATCGACCACCTGCATCTGTTCTGCCGCTGTGGGGAAGCTGAGAAAAACTGGGGTTAAGGGCAGAGGGCCCAGGAGAGCATAGTAGTAGAGGGACGGACTTCATGATAACATACTTTATAGTCTATAGACAAACTCCAGACTTTAAACCTATTATCTGAATTAGGACCCAAAACATAATGCTTATTTTTTAACCTGAAGAAAAAATATTAGAAGATGGATTTTAGCTGAATATAGTTTCAATCCTTGAGGCATGCTGTAGTCATTTTAGACCTCTATAGTCATCCACTGCATAAATATTTACTGAGCAGCTATTACATGTTTTGTGAAAATGAAAGGAGAAATGGCAAGGGACTTATACATTTCTTCCTTAGAACGACTTAATGTCTTTTAAGTGGCTAAGTGACATTACTAACAAATACAAGGAATGATTCATACCATTTATTTCTGACCCCTAACCTGATCTACATGTCTTATAGTTTCTAAAATTGGAAATATTTTTACTGTCTATGATTCTTCCATCCACTTCCAGCTACTTACATGGCAGAGTGGCAGAGCAAAAGTCTCCCAGGATGGAATATTGCAGTTTTCTGACAGAACCTGGTGGAAGTGGACGGTGTAGGGAAGGCCAAGAAAGCCAGTCTTTAAATTTATTTGAAAGTTGTGACAATTATGGCCTTAGTTTTCCTATTCTTAGACAAGTGCCCATGGCTTTGTTGTCATTTGTTAAAAATGTAAGTAGAGAGATCAACAGGAAAAATCTTACTTTTCTTATCATTACTTGTTTAAGAAAGTATGAACTTCCCTTGAGTGATAACTTCTCTCATTCCTTCTAGAGGAGCAAGCATGTTGCCTTTTAAAAGCTTGAATTCTTTTTGAAAGTTGTATACTGAAAGTTTTAACAATATTTTTTATTTATTTGTTTATTATTTTATTTTAAAAATTAAATATTTTTATAATCTCATGCCCATATACGATGTATTCCAACTACTCTAACTCCACAAGCTCTCTTAATCTGGTCTGTCTGGGCCAGATTTTATGAATACTTGACCCAAACTAAAGTCATCGGAGAGAAATGAGCCTCAACTGAGAAAATACCTCCAAAAGACTGACCAGGCCTGTAAAACATTTTGTTAATTAGTAATTGATGTGGGAAAGCCCAGTCTACTGTAGGTGGGGCCACCCCTGGTCCAATAGTCCTGGGTTTTAGGAGAAAGCAGGCTGAGCAAGCCTTGAGAAGCAAGCCAGTAAGCAGGATTGGCTACCTGATTCCAGTCCAGTTCCTGGAACTCATGGTCGAAGGAGAGGGCTGATACCTCTTGTCTTCTGAACTCCACACACATGCCATAGCATGCATGTGGCCACACACACACACACACACACACACACACACACACACACACGTAGAAATAGCCAGTGTTATTGTAATTATCTTTAATATATTAAAGTCCATTTCATTAGGCTTTTACAGTGACTTCTGAAGTCATCAAGAAGACAGAGGCCATCATCTTTTGGGAATTATGGTAGGGTATGCATGTCATCAATGTTATTTGTTGGAAATCAGCACTGATGCTCCCTGGAGCTTACTTGTGAGACAAAGGATCACGCTGAGAGTTAATTTTAGAACTAAACCTGTAATTTATGAATTAGTTTTCAAAACAGTTTAAGCCTCAAAAAAGTCCCCACTCCAATTTCGGTCACTGGCACTTTATGATATATTGTCTTGGGAATTGTTTCTAGAACAAATGAACTATTTTATCAAAGATAACATCCATGCATTTTAAGTGCTTAAGAAACAGAATTTCTGTCTTCCATTTTCGGTGTAAAATAAACAACATTATTTTAGCCTGAACTTTTATAATACTCTTGTTCATGTGCAAATTATTTACTGCTTTCCTGTTTTTTATTTTGAGTCAAGATCTTGCTATAAAGTTCAAGCTGTTCTTGAACTTGGGATGCTACTGCCTCCGCCTCCCGAGTCCAGAGATTGCCATCATGTGCCCCACCACCACCCAGCACTCTTTCACATTGTCTTAAAGGATTTTCTCAAGTGCCATAGGTCTTCTATCACACCACCAGTTATTGTACATGGGTGGTCTACAATCATTCAATTGAGGACCTTTGGAGAATACATATTTTAATTTCCTTTTAAAAAATGCATCAAAGGTGTCTATTCACAGGAAACCCAGGTGTTGTTCTTTTTGAAACACTTTAACAATGGCAAGGGCATTTTAGCAGTGTTAAGGTAGTCATTAAACAAATGCAGCAGGATGGGGTACTGCAAAGAAGACCACAATGTACACTGGACAACACAACGTGCCAAGGAAAACACAGTGTACACTGGACAGTCTAATCACAGTCTCGTGTCATTTTATTTATGTACTTGTATGTGGGAAGCACTACTTTTTGACATTCTATGACACTGTTAAGAAACTTGACTACAATATTAAGGACTCCAGGCTCATTTGGAAGTTCTGTGGCTATGAGAGATGGAAGAACAGGAAGACTGTACTCCTTTTCAGCCTTATTCAAGAGTACCAGTTACTTTTTTGCATTTTTATCTTCAATTTACTTCTCCTGACAATGTTTGTAAGCATATTGCTTTTACTTTTTAGGGAGAGCCAGAATTAAATTTATGTAAAATACCAAATAGTTACACTGCTCTCGTGTTATATCTTATCCCTTCCCCTTCTGCTTTACATTTTGAATCATTACCTCAAGAGATAGCTCACTTGAGACTGGAACAGAAAGCAAAGAATTAAAACCTTACCATTTTTGTTTTGGTTTGTATTCATTTCATTCAAGAGAGATGGGGAAAAGAGATTCTGAGAGGGGTGTAGGGGGAGCTGACCTGTTTTGTTTGCAGAATAAGGCAAACTCTTGTTCTGGAGTTGGTTTGCATCCCTGTTCACCTAGATGGTTCTTACTTACAATTTAACCAAGTGTTAAATGAGGAGGGGTGATTATTTACAGCTCAGAATTTACTTCTGTGAGTAGGTTGATTTGCATATGAAATGTTCCTCACAGCATCCTATATTTAATTACTTGGTCCCTAGTGGGTTGCACTGTTTTGGTTGATCATGGGAGGTTCAGAAAGTAGAGTTTAGCAATGGGCCTAGAGGGTTATAGGCTACACTGCTCCTTCAAGAGCTCTCTGCTTCCTGGCAGGCACCGTGCTACAAGAAGCTGTTTAACTCTCCTGCTACAGTGGACCCAGTCACACTACCCATCCCAGTTGCCATGCTGGCCCTGCCTGATGGGCTGTGCTTCTTCAAACTGTGAGCCAGCATAAATACTTACGTCTGTGTGTCAGCTATTCTGTTGCAGCGATGAGAAAGGTCACTAACGCATTGCCTGCGGTTGTTTGGGATCTATTATATTCAGTATTCAGTGATATTCCTAAATACTGTATTGAGGGAAATTAAGGATTTGTGCTCTTTATATTTTGAAATGTATCTATTCTGGCTGAAATGATTAGAAATGTAATGTTTTTTGGCTTCTCCCAAATGACAGCCAATTTGCTCACTAACCTTCATTTTCACCCTGCAATGGTACTCAGTATTCACTGGTGTGGTCAACTCATTGCCTCTTTGCCGATAGCAGTCTCCCTTAGGTGATTATTCAGTCAGCGCAAGCTTGCAGCTAATCAGTTAAATGAAGTTCAAGCCCACAGAAAGAGCAGCTTTTCTCCAGAATTCTTCCCTTCCCTCTCCTTAGAGTGGTGTCTGGGCCAAGGGACACCGGAGCCTGTAGCTGGCAGGGCTGGCCCAACCTATGTTCCTAGCATCATCCGGGTTGTTGTATACTGCTGAAGTTCTCAACCATGGCCTCAGTTTTAATGTGCCTGCTTCTTCCCGACCCTTGTCCAGTAGGAAAGGCAAAGACTAAAATGGATATCTTGGAAAAGGAAAAAAAAAAGGACACATAATTTTCAAATTATATCATATACACTCATTTGGGTTTAGCCCCCCCCACAAAAAAACATGTTTACAGAAAATAGATGGTTTTTATATTAAAATGCTGATAGAAATATGACCATATTGCTGGTTGTGCTCGTGAACTTCAGTAGGATATATATTCAAATTGTGAAGGCAGGAGGATCAGAAGAAATAGGGCCTTATGATTATCTTTTTAAGATACCAACCACCACACAAACGTTAGTGTTTTCTCCTAAGAATAAAACAAAAGTGCATTTTATTTCCTAACAAAAAGCTATATAAAGTATATGAAACTGTTTATAATTTATGGTTACCCTCACATGAAAATGAAAACAGTACATTTATTGTGGCTTCCTGCTCCCAGTTACTCAGAGAGAAAGCATGTCATAAACTCTCTCTTAGAGTTTACAGTGTATTAACACAGAACAATTATTTTAAAAGCTGTTAGGAAAAAAATACAATGACTGGTGGGGGTATGGGGATTTGTATCTCACAGGACCTGTAAGAGCAAAGTTCTCTATACTGAAGAACACATACAAATATTGATGGGTCTGAATAGAATACACTTTCAGAGATACCCATAAAGTCTTATTACATACAGACAATGAAAAGCAAGGCTACCAATGATCCCAAAGAGAAGACAATATTGAACTCTAAATTGACAGCATTGTTAGGATTTAAAGATGAAATTCCACAATGTTGTAGTGGGACTCACCTTGTTTAGTGAAAATTTGATGATTGATTTAAATCATGATAAAAATCTAGCCAGAAAATAAATTAGTAAGTTTGAGAGATTTACAATTTAAGTGACGTCCAGTGACAGAGGAGAAACAAACAGATTGTGGTGAGATTAAGAAAATAAAATTCATAAGTATCCACTTGACTTAAATTAGGGAGGGACAGACAAAGAGAACCAGAGATGACCCCCAATAAGGACACACAGGACAATAGAAAGCGGCAGGCAGCTGAGGGTTCCCAGGGCCCATGCAGCTGGAGATGCCTGCTAAGCAAGCATTGTGGTTATTACCAGAGACAGTGGCGTATGTGGGCATAGAGCCCAGGGGAAAGGGCTGGACTACAAGAGCTCGCTGAAACCATCACACTCACTTGGCAACAAACACATTGAGAAGTGATGGCCTTAGGAGAAAACAGAAAAGTGCAAGCGAATGCCAGCAAAGAGCCAAGGAAACATGAGACCTAGTAAGAGACCAGAGAGCCGGTTACGATTGAACCGAGGAAAGGAGTCATTGAGGAGTGCGCAGAGCCACAGAAACATAGGAAAGAGGGAGCACTGAGAAGGAGGGGTGGGGAAAACTGTCCAGTGCTGCGGACAAACCAGGTAACTCTAGTGTCTGAAATGATCACTGATGACTTCGAGAAGAGGTCTTGGGGTTGTGTAAGGGTCAGAAAAGTACATAAAAGAAATAGGTAGAAAAGGAAAAAACACCAAACACTACTCACTCATTCTTGTCTGTTATCAGTATTGGCATGTATTGAAATGCCTACCATAGATGGAGAAACCCTCAAGAGACCACTTTAAAGCTAACTGGATAAGACTCACAGCAGAGTGCTTCAGAGGGAAGAGTTCACAGAGCGTATTTTTGAGTATAACCAGAAAAAACTTTAGGACAACATTGGGTTTGTCTCTGTTTTTCTCTGCTTGAGCAATCAGCGTCTTATGAGGGAGTTGATTCAGGCCCAGCTGTACTATTGTTATTCAGACTCTGTGCCAAGAGTCTGTGCAGCCTGCTTTAGGGCTGGCAATGGTCGAACAGTCTCTCTGGTTGGGGTGTCTGGTAAGCCCCACTCAGGCACTGTTTGTAAGACTGTCCATTTTAGCAAGTAGACTAGGGCCCCTGTTATTAACTGAGCTCACTTTGTGTCTGTTGTCAGAATGGGCTTCCTCTAGCATGTGTGTCCTTCAATACAGAGAGTCCAGACTTGCCTTGATAAACAGGACGGTAACACGTAGGACCAAGGAAAGAATGCCTCCTAACACTTGACCAGTTAGCTTAGAATACTGGTGCCCAAATTAAAAAAAAAAAAAAGAAAGAAATTAACAAATCTAGGTTAATTTGAGTTTCATGAGAATTTTTGACAAGTGACCTTTCGTCCATGTGAAACGCCTGCTTTGTTTTGCTTCTTAACAGTCCTGCTGAATGCAATTACAAACCCACTCTATTTCCTGGGAGCAGCACCCCATCAGGGTGCCTCTGAGGGACTCCAGTCTTTCAGCGAGTCACCCACTCATCTCAGAGTCACTCTCCTCAGAGAAACAATGAGGCCATTCACTGCCCAAGCGCTGTCCACTACACAGAAAGTATTAGTCCCGAGATGAGATCTACAAATAAGCCAGCTTTTTTTCAAAATTTGTGTAGAACTCATCTGCCGAACGCGTAGGCGCCATTCCCTGAGTTGGAGGAAGGACTGGGCCAAAGGGAGGAGGCAGGACAAACGGAAAACTGCAGTCTGCTTACTCAAGTCTTCACGCAAACCCAAGCAAGTTTAAGTCTCAGGCAGAAGACTGCCTTGTACAGGCAGCACACTTGCTGGCTGACTGTGGGGCTCTAGGCTATGTTAGACTGGAACTGAGTGAAGTTGCTGGGTGTCGACATCTTCATGCCTTATCATGTTCAAAGCGGATTAATGTCACCAGGCAGTGATTTGGTTCTGTAACAAGTTACAGCAGCTAACCGTGCCCTGTCTGTACAACACACACGCATGCATTATTGCCAATACACTTGAAGCTTTGATGACTCAATGTGCCGAGCAAAAAAAAAAAAAAAAAAAAAAAAAAAAAAAAAAAAAAAAAAAAAAAAAAAAAAAAAGTCTCAGCATCCAAGCGCATCGTTACTGCAGACTGCACAGAACAAGATATGTGCATGTTGTAGTTTCTCTTGTACTCCACTTACTGCTATAGTTTAGCTTATGCTGTGATCAACCAGTTTCTTATTATTTCCCACATACTGGTCTTTTCTATCCATCAGCTGGTCTGCTACTTCATCCCTGGCATCAGACGCCCCAGTGCCTGGAAGTTCATGGGTGTTTACTATCTTCTGCTGTTGAGACTAGGGGGAGGCTTAATCCCCAAAGATGTTGTCAGAACTACAAAGTATAGTTTGTTTTACCCAGGAAAGAGCTACGACATGCCTAGATGAAATGGCTAGGGTTCCATGAGTTTGTAGCTAAACAAGCCCTGGAACCCCGGACTCCTCTTCCCGTCACTGAGACACCAGAGTCCCGTCTTTCATTCATTATTCATTTCACTATTTCGTAAGTACTTCACCCATGTGGATGCTTTACACTGCAGGTCAGGACAGAGCCCAGTGTGGGGAAAGGCACACAGACAATCCTAGTAAATAACAGGGTTGCCAGCTCTGAATACTGTCTACATGGTTTCTAGGAAGAGGTTCTGCATGGGTGCTTGGCATCTGGTTCCTGGCCCATGATGGATTAAAGGACCTACAGCTGGCAGGGTGTGTGTGGGGGGACATCAAAGTTCCACAGGAACTTCAACTTGCCTATTGTATTCCCTGTACCTGGCGACTCATAAAACCTCTTGTCCCAGGCACATGTTAAACAAATGCTGTTATTAGAAAATATATTCTTTCCAGTAAACACATCTGCTTGCCTCATTGGCTTGATTTCTATCACTTAGGATTAAGGAGAACAATCCTCAGCTCTCTTGAGTATGCCAAGACACTGTTCGGTGAATGATTTGCCATTGACTCTTCTTGAGTCTCACCCTTGGAATGAATATATGTCCATTATTAAGTTATTTTCAAGGAACTGCCTTTCAACTACATGGAAAAATGCCAAGAAGCAAAGATGCTTGCACCAAAAAAATTATGAATTAAATAAATAGGAAATTCAAAGGTAATTTTAAAACCCCAGTTTACATTAATGGACAGTTTTACCAGCAAGAATACAAACTTAGGTATCTAGATAGGTCTTACTCTTTAAGAGGACCATCTTGGTGCTCTTTCAGAGGATCAGGGTTCATTTCTCAGCACCCACACAAAAACTTACAACCATTTTCAATAACTTCCATTCAAGGGGAGCAGGTACCCTCTTCTGACACCAGCCAAAAACATGGTACACGTTATTTAAACCCACGCAGGCAAAACTCTCATGCATATAAAATAAGAAAGGGACAAAATCTTAACAGAGAAGCAAAGTTATAGAACACCTAGGTGTGACGAAAAATCTCATTAAATCCCTTGCTTAGCTGAAACCTTCATGCCACCCTTCTGTGGGAGCTCTTAGCTCATTTCCATTATCTTTGATGTATAGGATCACTAAAGAGAAACTGTTTGTCAAAACTAGAGAGTGCTGGCACTTTCGGGGTTTACCTGAAGCCTTCACACTTACGTGGCAGGCTCCAGACACACTGGTTATTTCAGGAAACTGTTAGGTTTTAGAAAGTTTAGATGACTGAAAGAGTGGAGAAACCAAAATATTTACCAAATGTATGCACGAGTGCTGGCGGCTGAATGGCTGGCAGCTGCTCCTGTTTCCTGTGGTTTTAGACAGAAGCAGTAAGCCCCAATGTTCATCTTTTGTTAACCACCTACTTATTTTGTTAAAATTTTGAAAGTGTGTTTGAACTTGAGTTAGAGCAAGAGAGCAGAAAAAGTTCACTCTGGTTTTGCTGAAGTAGAAGCTGAAGGCCAGGCCAGAGTCAACAGAACGAATTTTAAGGGAGAGTAGAGCATTAGGGAAATGAGAGCGGGAGAGCAAGACAGAAAAACTACCACCAGCAAGGCAGCTGTGATTTTCCTGGAACTTCAGACCCGTGGAACCATGCACAAAGCACCTACATGCGTCATTCCATTCAACTCCTCACCCCCTACTCCAAATAGTCTATGCGATCTTTACTTCTCCCATACTTCCTTCTCTCCCTCTCCCTCCCTCCCTCCCTCCCTCCCTCCCTCCCTCCCTTCCTCCCTCTCTTTGTCCCTCCTTCCTTCACTTGTCAGTCTGAATACTGAACCCATTCTCTTGCTCATGCTAGTCAAGTGCTCTCCCACTGAGCTATAACCTCCACTCCTAACACCAATGATACGTAATTTTTCATTCAATGAATGCAGCCTGAAGAAAGAGCTTGATTGCCGAAGAACAAAGATGGTTTTGTTTCATGCCCTGGTTGAGAGTTTTCTTTAAAATGGGACTATCATTTCCAAATATGTCAACTAACGTTCTCTTTGCTGTGACAACATGTGTGACCACAGGGATTATGAAAAGAAAGGTCTCTTCTAGCTCATGGGTTAGACCCATTATGGTAGGGAAGGTGTGGTGAAGTAGCTTGGTCCCAGGAGCTCGCAGCCCTAGGTTATCATGTCTTAGCTGACCTAGAAGCAGAGAGCTAGTTGGGAACTGGAGGAGGTGACAACCTTCAAAGCCCTGCCAATAGTCCCCTGCATCTGTGAACAAGGTCCCCTGTAACTTCCCCAATCACTGCCATCAGCTTGGAAGCCAACGCTCAAAGTCCAAGCTTCAAGAAACAGTCCAAGCAAAGAGCATAATGCAGAATTGGGGTGTAATTTCCCGGGGCAGGTCATTAGGAATGAAAAAAAAAAAAACCCTCCTTCTTTCTTTCTGTTCCTTCCTTCTTCCCTTCTCCTTACTGTTTTGAAGTTTGTTCCTTCAGAACTCTCCATGTGTGCATACGTGTCTGCAGTGCTAGGGATGAGCACTCACAAGTCCTAGACAAGCGCTGTCCTGCTGAGCTGCTTTGGCCCTTTAGCTCTAGTTTAGTCTCGACGATTGAGAAGCGCTTTCTTAAGTCTGCATCTAGGGAGGATAACTTTCACTCTTTGCCTGTGAAAATGGTTGCAGTCAACATCTTTCCCACACAGCTCCCATGATTATGTTCCCATTTGTCCGAAAATGGCAAATATTCTCACTTCTTCATACCTCACTGACTTCTAGAAGATATTTTCACATTATAAATTGTACAAATGGTAAACCAGTTGTCTGTAATCCTCCCTTTATTTCTTTATTTTTAATAGGCTTAATTCGTTTACGCTTTCAGCTTTACAGCAAAACTGAACAGCTGGATAGAGATTGCATACATATCTCTATCTCCATACATGCAAAACTTCCCCATGATTAATATTCTTTGCCAAACTGGTACACTTTGTTAATACTGATAAAATTACACTGACCTAACGTTTTCCTTCAGATTTAAACCATGATACAGTTCGACCATGAATTTGACTTCTGCAGTAAAATCTGGCCAGCTTAGTAGCATGTTCATTCCATTTCCTTCAGTGTCATTGTTTAGAATTATTAACATCAAATGGGGGGAATTGCAACCAGCATCTGGGAGTGCTGAGGTCTGATACTCTTGATTCAGATGTTTCGTTTTCTTACTTGAAACACTGAAGCCTGTTGAATGTCGGCTCACATTCAGGACGACAGCGTTGAGTCAAATGTTGCGCTACTGGTCCAAACAATGTTTGTTCTCACTCTGGGCTTCATGACTTTGTCATACTCTTGGCAGTTCTTAGTACAGGGTTTTAATTTTTCAAATTTATGCCCATAATATCTTTTCCCCCTAGAAACATCAAATCCCACAACATTTTAAATATAAGCAGGCTGTTTAGCATCCTGTTGTTTTAGAGAAAAAGGACAATGAAGGTTGATGTGCCATCATTTTGTAGTTGATGACTTAAACAACTTTTGCCAAGTGTGGACAGCTGTGATTGTCCACTGTCATTGCCATGCTTTGTATTTATCCGGTGAAGAGGCATGCTATAAAATGTAAAGAGCACTATTTTCCAATTAAGCTCAACTTCACTTTGTATATTGGCTGCTGCATGACGTTGGGCAAATAACTTAACTCTATCGACCCTGGCAATTCACCGTGTGGTGTGGGGCTGGATATGCCCACTTTGTGATGCATCTCTGGAGAATTAGTAATAAAATCATGAAAGCCCACAGCACAGAGAAGGCTGTGGCATGATTGTGAAGAACACACGAAAAAAAAATATGAACTCTGGAGCCAGATCAGCTATCTAATCTCAGGCATATTGCTTAACTTCTACATGAATCGTTGCTAGTCTGGAAGTAGTGATAAGGACAGTGCTTACCTCATAAGCTTTTCGGAAAATTAAAAATAAAGGCAAGAGTCAATTTGTGTAAATTGTAATATTCTGTGATCTGTCAGCACAATTATTTGACAGGACTGACATATCGTCATATACTGGAAACACCCTGGAGAAGCGACTGCGACTTTGATGATGAGACAAGTTTTTGGTCATTGTTATCAACTGATGCTCTGATGTTAGACTTTATTTAACACAGGTTTTCTCTTTCCTTTGAAGTATATTATCTATATGTAAGATTTGGTTCCTAGCTTAGATCTATGCAAAGAAAAAAATTTTTTTTAATTCTTGGCTTAGATTCAGGGTAGGCTGGGTAAGGTTTATCAGTGATACTGAGTTACAGATACACAGCAGGCGGTAGGAGGCTCTGCTGTGATTTTTCTCATTGGGGTGACCATAGAGAACTCTCTTCCATGAGCCACAAAAAAGGATTCTTAAAGTCTCACCATATAAAAATGATGCATGCTTTATAAGGTAAATAAGTTGATGTTTAAAATGATCTAAACATTACCCAATATGTGTAGTGAAACTTCACATGGGGTCCCATAAATACATATAATGTTTTTGTTCTTAAGTACCCATTAGAATACCAAAAAAATGCTTTCCAAAAATGTGTCTCTACAGGTTGTGACAATGACTATAACTACTTGTGATAAACCAGTGCCTCAGCATGCCTCCAATGAGACAGAAGACTTTGAAGGCAGACCAAAAATGGTCATGCTTTCTTGGTAGCTGTGGTACAGCTAGATGGTCTATAGGTCCATGTAAAACACACCCAAGATGAGTCTCAGCCTTACCTTGTGATGTGGGGGTTGTCAACTGCTCTCTGTGAGTCTAATTTCATCACATGCAAAAGGCAAGACTGTGCAAAGCGGTTGAAGATACCCTGCAGTAACTCAAAGGTATATCTGATCCCTGTGCAAAGCCATTCTTGACACCCTGCTGTAACTCAAAGGCATATCGGATCCCAGCTTTTGGTGGAGTGTTAAAAATCTGTTGTCCTAGAGACCGCCATATTCACTTCCCATTTTGTCTCTCTCTACACCCCATGGGCTTCGAGACATGACTAAATTCCTTAATCTCATCGAAATTCAATTAATTTATCTATGAAATGGAGATAGCAAAAGCACCCAGGGACTGATGTGCTATTTAAATAAAACCCACTTTCACAAAACGCTAAGAAAAACTTGACAAGGAAATTCATAGTAAAAGTTATTGAGTATTTTAATATTAAAGCTATAAGATTTAAACACACAGCAAATATTGAAGAATAACAAACACTGAAAGTTAGAAAGTAACGAAATTCAGGTACAGCATAAAAATGTTGAAGAAAGCAGAATGTTGTTACAGAATATGCACCAGAACTGAATATCCAGATCAACCAAGTATCCCATGAAGAACTTCTTAACTCTTGTGCTTTGAGAACTGTCCATGACTGCTACATAATTTTGTAAGATTGCAGGCTGAATTCATCAGAGACCACAGATCAACATCTTTAAGAGAATGAAATACATTCTCTCTTTAAGAGAGAAAGAGGGAGACAACACTCAGCTTTTTTTGGATAACAACATAACTGTTTCTAAAATTGTAATTGGGTAGCCAAGCTAATTCAGAATCTATTTTATAGCAATAATAAGTTAAAGGTGTGTTATTCATCAAATATTGAAAGGCGCCTCTGGAAATTATTGCTTTAACTACTTGGCTAACATTAATTTGTAACAGTGGCACTCAAGTTAAATCAGTGGACTTTCAAACAGAGTGATTCTGTTTGTCCCAAATATTACATAAACAAGAGGAACCAACAAAATCAGACAAATTGGATAAAACATTTTTATTATGCTTTTTACTGTCTAATAATCTTACAATTTTGCTTAGGATTTTAATGTAGGACAATACAGACCTTCAATAATTTGGTTCTAATGTTAGATTATTTACCGTTTTCTGTTATTACTTGAATTTACAGCCTGTATTTAATGCTTCAGTTAGTCTAGTACTTGAATGTCTTATTACGACTTCTCATTTCTTCCCTTGAGACAAAAAGGACCGTGTAGGCTGTTACAACAGCTGACAGCTGCCAAATAAAGAGAAACTCAGAAACTCAGATGATTGTGGCTGAAAAGAAATGAAGTTACTTAGTCCTATTAAATAGAGCTGTTACCCAACAAGGAATCCATGTATTTGAAATAAATAAGATGGTTGGTATCAACATATTGAATACTCACTACAAAAAAATCAATATAACAAAGCTGCTGGGATATTGACTGTGCAAATTTGTAGAACTCAAACTCTCTTGCTTGTATTGTTTAAAATCCATTAAAGGAACACATAGATTCCAGGAAAAGATACAGACAATAATACAGCAGCCATTCATATTCCCACTAATCAGATTAATTTAAATCTGTGCCAGTCTGCAAAAAGTCTTTGATCACATCTAATGACCCTTCCTATCCATCTTCTGTACTCACAGTGGACTCTAATTGTTTTTGTAACAACGTATTCTAAACATCCATGACTTTACTACTCATTAGAAGTTGTAATTATTTTCTTTTACTTTGTAAGACCAAGAACATTTAGTGTGAGATTAAGCTTTTTAAAATTTTGAGTATATGTTATTGTTGATTACAGTGACAATGTTGCACACAGGTCTTTAGAGACCATTAGTTAAGGACTTCTCATTTTCTCCTCTTCCTACCCCTGTGCTCTTTGAAACTGAATTTTATCATGTTACATAAGATAGTGGAGTCTTGCAGCATTGATGTTTCTATGATGGAATTATTTCACTTGGCATAACGTGCTCAAGATTTATACATATTGACACAAATGGCAACATTTGTATATTTTTAAAGGCTAAATGGCACTCCATTATTCTTATTGGTGTGGGATTCCCTTCTATATATGTGTTGCTTTTTTTGGCTAATGAATAACAAAGTTTATTTGGCCTGTGATACAGCAGAATACAGCTAGGTGGGAAAACTAAGCTGAATGATGGGAGAAAGTAGGTGGAGTCAGTGAGACGACAGGGAGCCACGAGGAGACAGACACTGGTAACTTACCCGTAGGCCATGACCTTGTGGTGATGTTCAGATTTGTACAAATGGGTTAATTTAAGATATAATAGCTAGTTAGCAATATAAATAAGTTAATAGACCAAGCAGTATTTTAATTAATACAGTATCTATAATTATTTTGGGTCTGGGTGAACAGGAAATGAATGATCAGTCTCTGGCAACAGAATGGCACCCAGCATCTGGGGCATGGATCAATACAAGACCCAAAAAAGCATTTTTTTTTTTAAAAAAAGAGTGCTTCTAGACCCATGAAAATGGGAGCCAAACACAGTTTCTTGGTAACTGCATTTATTTTCCCAGATAGACTCTGTTTGCTGATGTCAAGCAGAGACACAATTCTTTTAGGAAGTTTTCTGACTCAGCTTTAGTGGCAAAAACTATACAGCTTCCTGGTTTGTGCTGGCAGAATGAACTCTGACTCTTTCAGGAGGTCCAGTTATGGACCATTTAAATGGGGTTTTTAATCAGAGTGCTACAACTTGCTTAATGGCAACATAGATCCTCTGTCTTCCTGAAAATGGGGGTTGTGTGCATGCTTGCACTGAACAGACCTCTGCCATGTTGGACTGGGTGGAACCAACAGGCAGGACTGTGAAGTTGGTCCTAGCCATGCCCACTTTTTTTTTTCTTTTAAAAGCGCATCTGGTCAGAAAATAATTACAGAAACACAATAAAGACAGATTCAGATAAAAAAGACCTCTGAATAGGCCATAGTGCTAGATAAATGTACGCTGCTTTTCTTCCTTTCATTTGTTTTTCTTCCATTCTATTCCTCTCATTCTCTTGATAGGAGGTTTCTACTTTCTGCCCAAAGAGTTCTGTAAGACATTTTTTCTACCAGGTAGGAACAGATTAAGTGTGACGCTGTCCCTGATGCTCATCCTCCACTGAGCCCGTTTGGTACTCAGCACCTGCAAGTCTTCAACCCATCTCAATGTAGTTCCCCTTTTGTTCCTCCTTAAGATATACTTGAAGTTCTTTCTGGTGGTCTTGGCATGGGTTATCTCTATCAGGAAGATCATCTATATATTTTAAACAGTTATGCATAAAATTTATAGAATTATGGGAGGGAGAGAGAATATATGTGTTCTGCTGACAACCAACCTTATCTTTGTTTTAAACACACCTTTCTTATTTCTCTCTCTTTTCATAGAATCAAGACAACCTCTTCTTGTTTAATTTCATCCTTTCATCACTGCGAGGATTTGTTCTGTATAGTGGCCTCTCTCCCCTTTCTCTACCTCCTTACATAGGTCTCATCAGATCTCTCCAGCTTTGTCCCTTCTCCTTTAGTTCCCCCTCTTGTGTTTACCTCCACCCTGTATTTTTAAGCATACCAGTCTGCTGAAAGTCTTCTACCTCTATTTGTATTCCTTATGAATTTTCCTAACATCCTTCTTCTCCTCTTGCTCTCAAATGATAAATTCTGCAGTCAGACAGCTAAAGCATAAAGAAACATAGATTCAAGGATCTATGGCAAATCTATCAGTCACTCTTGTCTCCCTCAATGACTGTGCAGCCCAGAAACACAGTGTAGTTAGTCCATGGACACAGGAACCCATCTGGTCATCACCATTTGTCAACACCTCCAAAGGGCCTGATTTTTTGAGTGAGTGTGTGTGAAAAAGCCACAGATATTCCTTTGAAGGTTTTCTGGAAGCCAGGGAGTTACCACATTCTACAGTATTTCACTTCTAGTTCTTTTTAAAAAAAAAGACAGAATAACCACATGCAGATGTCAAAAACCATTCCCGCAGGCAAAACAACGTGTCCATAACCATACTGAAAATGCTGCTCACTTGTAAAAACACTTGTGGCATCATGTTTCCATCCCAATAAAGACAGGAACCACATGGTGAGTAATTCCAAAATAGCTTTACGACAGGCATCAAGACACAATAGGATAGCAGTAGCTGGCGTTTCAATTCAAAATTCTTTGCCTTATTATTCTTTGAAATACTCTTGCATACTAAAAACCAAAAGAAATTTATTTCCAGTCCACAAGATCAAGAGTATTGATTATGTAGATGAGGCAGGATGGCTATCTGAACATCACCCATGAATCTGAATTAGGAATTAATTTCATAATTTAAATGAGTATGCGGCATCTCGGTGGAGAATGATGTATGGTAAGTTTGTACAACTTTATCGTAGACTATGTGATAATCAAGATAATATTCCTCCATTCATTTATTTGTTTGAAATTATAATAACTTAAAATTATTAAGCATTAAAATAATAGACTATGAATAATTAATTTGTTACTACAATCAGGCTTTGAGGCTATGCAGTACACATTATCAATACACACTTCAAGTTCTGCTCTTTTTTTTTTTTTTTTTTTTTTTTTTTGTTTTTTCGAGACAGGGTTTCTCTGTGGCTTTGGAGCCTGTCCTGGCACTAGCTCTGTAGACCAGGCTGGTCTCGAACTCACAGAGATCCGCCTACCTCTGCCTCCTGAGTGCTGGGATTAAAGGCGTGCGCCACCATCGCCCGGCTCTGCTCTTTAAAATATATTTTTAATTTTTTTTTTGAGAGGAAAGACATACACAACCACAAACAAATATTCATAACTGGAGAAAGAACTATAGACTATTTGCCATCAACATATTTCCAAACTCCTTTTGGGATGAGGTATACAGTCAAGACAACACAACTAACTACTCATCTCAGCCCTCAGGAAGTGCTTCCTGCTTTGCCTGTTGGCTGCCCATTCCAGAGATCTCATCAACCCCTCTGGGTTAGAAAATATTTCAGGCTAAGGAACTTTCATCATCAGAAATCCTCAAAGTTACATTTTGCAGTTATTTACAAATGGGAATCCAAATCGTTGATCAATAGAATGATTATTTTTGAAGGAATTCTCTGGAAGAGTTTAATTGGACACACAGGCTAAAGTTAAAGCTAGAAATTAACACATGTGGGGAACAGGGTTAAAGAGAAACTTTGGAACAGGTGGTTTTGAAGATACTAATTAATAATACAGCGTTATTTCAGCTGTATTGTACAATTTCTTAATTTAGTCTTAGGCATCTGATGGTACGTAAGCAGGGATCAAGAAACAGATTCCATCACCAGGGATCCATTTCCTGCGAATCAGATGGATTTGCAATTTCTCTGAAGTGATGTATCATGCTAATTTTTCATCATTTATTTCTCATTGCCACATTGCAAAGAAAATGATCTTACCCTCTCCCCCCCCCCCCAATCTGAAAGCAGCCAACAGGCTCAGAGGACTGGAGCAAATTCCCCAGTGGCTGACTAATTAAGCCTGCTCCGTTTATCTCTGCTCCAACATTGCAAGAAAGGCTGGCATGCTGGCATTTGGAGCTGGGGAATTCTTGTGTAACCAGTGTCATGTGACATCAGGATTCACTGGGCAGAACTGTGAAATCAGAGCACAATGCTGTGAAATCAACATGAGAATTACGGGGAAATGAGGCCCCCCGCTGCTTCCTGGGCAGAAAGATGATTGGTGGCAATTTAACTGTGTGTCTGTGTTTGTAGGTCCTCATTTAAGTGAAAGGGGATTCACCCTCTAAGCAGGATGTTCTGCCCTGGGCAACCCCAATGGGCAACATCTTCAGGGTGTAGTGTGTTTTGCCAGCAACCCTCAATGCATCATTTCCAATCAGAAGGCATTTAGTGAGCAACAGATGCAGAGGAAACTGGCTCAGACATTTCAGCTCCTGCATCCCCGATGGCTATCTCCACTTCCAAGCTCTCTCCAAAGACTGGTTTCTTGGTCCCATCCTGCTTCTTGCTCTTTCCTCCTCAAAACGTTCATTTCAGTGAAAATTTAGAGTCTATTGCCGTGACTATTCTGTGGAAACAGCCCTTCAGTCAATGCTAAGAAAGGGACGTTTTGAGAGCTGCCCTGTGTTGGAGCTCTGAAAAGCACTCATAAGCAATTAGAAATGAGTCTATCAGCAAATATCTCTCAGGCAGATACTGTGCATTACGTGGGCCAAGAGCCTCATCGTGGCTGTTTAACGCTGTTTAGATCTTTAGCCACAGAGCGCAGCCAAATACAACACCAGCACACCTTTCTGTCTTTGTAGTGACACCTCATCGTGCCCTGTAAATATTACCAATTTCAGTAAGTTGTCTGTTGTTTGTCTTCAGAATAAAAGGAACTAAAAAGCAGCTGGGGCAATCAAAGAATCTTTGGGAGAAAAGTATAGAATTATTCAAGTACTAGGAAAAGGACTGCAGAAAAGAGCATTCATCCGGCAATAAATAAATAAAAATAAAATAGGGCATTTTGATGGGAACCATCTACTGGGGTTTATGTGTCGTTGGGGGAAGCATTCAATGAAGCTATTAATTAATGTCTGTCTGTGAGGTGGCTGCAAAGCAAGAGGGGCAACAAAAGAGAAGGAAGTTTATCCTATGGGTCCAGAAGGAAATATGCAAATATCAACTACAGCTCAGCATATTAAAGTGAGATGAGAGGGAAAGATAAGACGTGAGGAAGAAGGAAAATTCCCTGGACAGGATGTGTCTGAGGAAAGCTACAGGGATGGTTACAGCTCTGCCAACTCTCTGGAGCAGGGCTGTCTGAGGAAGACTACAGGATAAAGCTCTGCCTGGGGGAACTGCAGTGCTCTGGAGGTTCTGCTAAGGGGGCAGTGCAGGCACATGAACGGTGCAGAGGAGCTGCAACTCCCTTTAGATGCAGTATTGTACTGCAAAAGCAGGGTTGCAGAGGAACAGGGTGTCATACTGAGTTTCTGAAGCACGTTAAAGACATTACATAGCTTTTCTAGTGAAATTTCTGGAAGAAAATAAAATCCTCTCATCCCTTAGTGAATGTGAACTGATTAAAAAATTCCTTCCTTCCTCTCTTCTTCCCTCCCTCCCTTCCTTCGTTTTTTCTCCCTTTCTCCTTTCCTCCTTCCCTCCCTTCTTTCCTTCCTTCCTCCTTCTCCCTTCCTTCCTTCCTTCTTTCCTTCCTTCCTCCCTTCCTTTCTTCCTCCCTCCTTCCCTTCCTTCCTTCCTTCCTTCCTTCCTCCCTTCCTTCCTTCCTTCTTGCCTTCCTTCCTCTCTCCCTTCCTCCCTCCCTTCCTCTTTCCCTCCATTACTCCCTTTCACCCTTTCCCTCCCTCCCCTCCTGCCTCTCTAATTTTTGTCTTCTTTTAAACTTCAAGCTCATGCTTGTTCTTTCCTATAAAAATGTGATTGTGCTGGGAAAGGGCTCAGGTGCCAAGCCAACCATCAGGGCTGTGCCTGTAATTACTCTGTGCATGTAACTGCCACTGCTGGCAGCTGCTGTGCAGTCTCCGGTGGATGGGTAGAATAGCACATTATGATAACATCTTTACGGGTTGCCTCTGAAGGCTCTGCAAGCTTCTTGCCTAACTGTTTGGTTTTGTGAAAGAAAAATAGGTAAAAGTGGTCAAACAACTTCATATCCCAGCTTCTGTATTACGTTAAAATACGTAGTTACGTATCATCGCGGAATATGTAACTTTGGCAAACTACAAAATTGAAGGAACTGTGATTGATATGATTTTTAAAAACTTACACATGCTGCTCTAATTTCTAATTTATTTTCTTTATCAACGCTGGCATATTATTCTATTTCAGAATATTGGAATTCTTAAAACATTTAAGCTTGGATATATGCAATTTCTTTTTACTGGTTAAAGAGTAGTTCTGCTTTTTAAAAAGAAATAAACCCTGGGCCCCACATATAATTTCACTTGAATAAGTTACTGATTCAAAAGTTGGGAAACGGGGGTTGGAGAGATGGCTCAGAGGTTAAGAGCATTGCCTGCTCTTCCAAAGGTCCTGAGTTCAATTCCCAGCAACCACATGGTGGCTCACAACCATCTGTAATGGGGTTTGGTGCCCTCTTCTGGCCTGCAGGCATACACACAGACAGAATATTGTATACATAATAAGTAAATAAATATTTTAAAAAAAAGAAGTTGGGAAACTTCCACAATTTTTTATTTATTTCTTTATTAATTAATTAAAGATTTCTGTCTCTTCCCCACAGCCGCCTCCCCTTTCCCTCCCCCTCCCCCAAACAAGTCCCCCTCCCTCGTCAGCCCAAAGAGCAAACAGAGAACCCTGCCCTATGGGAAGTCCAAGGACCACCCACCTCCATCCAGGTCTAGTAAGGTGAGCATCCAGACTGCCTAGGCTCCCACAGAACCAATAGGTGCAGTAGGATCAAAAACCCATTGCCATTGTTCTTGGGGTCTCAGTAGTCCTCATTGTCCGCTATGTTCAGCGAGACTGGTTTTAACCCAGGCTTTTTCAGACCCAGGCCAGCTGGCCTCAGTGTGTGGGTGCCCCCCTCGCGGTCCTGAGTTCTTCCTGGTGCTCCTGATTTGGACCTTGAGATTTCAGTCGGGTGCTCCAATGTGGGTCTCTGTCTCTGTCTCCTTTTTGTTTACTGGTATAGAGTCACTGTATATAATAAAGGATTCCAAAAGTAGATTTCCTTCAAACATCTAGTCTACTTTAACCACATTTCTCCTTTCCACTCACTTTCTTCCTCCCTGATTATTCCTTAGATGGTTTCCTTCCTACTTTTATGTCATGCATGCATGCATGTTTTGAAATATGTACACGTAATCTGTCTTAATTAAGCTTTCTATTGCTGTGAATAGAGACCATGACCAAGGCAATTCTTTTTTTTTGAAATTTATTTATTTATTAAAGATTTCTGTCTCTTCCCCGCCACCGCCTCCCATATTCCTCCTCCTTCCCCAACCAACTCCCCCTCTCTCATCAGCCCAAAGAGCAGACCAGGTTCCCTGCCCTGTGGGGAGTCCAAGGACCTCTCACCTCCTTCCAGGTCTAGTAAGGTGAACATCCAAACAGCCTAGGCTCCCACAAAGACAGTACGTGCAGTAGGATCAAAACCCAGTGCCATGGTTCTTGACTTCTCAGTAGTCCTCATTGTACACTATGTTCAGTGGAGTCAAGGCAATTCTTATAAAGGAAAACATTTAATTGGGGTGGCAGCTTGTAGTGCTATGGATTCAGTCCATTATCATCATGAATCCATGGCTAAGAATTGTCAGTCATTCCACGGCTAGGGGTGGAACTGTATGCGCAACTTCCCTCTTGATACTTAGATTTTACTTGGTTTGGGCTCGTGCCTGCCACCATGAATGCTATGGAGTTCCTATGTATGGCTGCCCTGAAGTGTCCAAAGGTATTTTCTTAGAGTCATCTACTGTCTCTGTTTCTTACACTCTTGCTGCCTCCTCTTCCACAATGGTCCTTGAGCCCCGAGGGTATGGGTGTGGTTAACAGGCGTCTGGCATCTTGTGGAAGAAGTGCTTTGTTTCATCCATTCTATTTGGCTGGTATCCTTCACTATCATTTCAGGAATCTCCTGTAGATTCACCTATAGTGTGTTGCTGGCAGGGGAGTTGATCATGAAAACATTCTGTGTGTCAGTCCCCCATGCTGCCTATGTGAACGGAAAAAAAAGAGCAGATAAATGGCCTTACTCATTGTTTTCTGTTACTTCTATGGTCTCCCTTTGCTTGCTAGCTGAAGTCTCATGGCTCTTCTTATTCTCTGAATTCCAAAACTTAGCAGCATTTTTCTTAAGTAGCCAGGGGTATTCTCTGATGCTTATAATTAAGAATTCTTAAAGTCATGAGGTTCATTTATAGAAAGCATAGTGGTCATTCTTTCAAAGTCATGTCAATATCTCAGGTATAAAACAATACTTGGTATACTGATATTTATACCAATCTCAAAATTTTGTGATCAAATAAGCAAAAGTTGGAAGGATATTTGGAATGAAATGTTATTCTTTTTAAAATTTATATTCTGGAAGCCCTAATCCTGGTTCTTCAGGATATGATATTATTTGGATATAAGATCCATAAAGAGGTAAATATGATTTTTAAAATGATCATGAGGTGTTTGCCCCACAATGATTGATGTTTCCATAAGAAAACGAGAGTAGGAAATAAAGGAGACATTAGACACAGAGAAATGAGCTGGCAAACTTCTAGCCAGAAGGCAACCATTTGAAAGCCTAAAAAGAAACCAACCCTGTATCCACCTTCATTTCCAGCTTCAAGTCTACAGAACTGAGAATTCTGGTTAGCCACCCAGTGTTACTGTGTGCCTGTAAGACTGAGAAAATGAATGTAAAATTTCATGATCTAACTGTGAAACTAAACTCAGATCCACACCTAAGAATGCACTGTCCAGTCCTTGTATTGAGTCAAACACAATCAGCAAACTATGTCACAGCTGTTATAAGAATCAGAGAAAGCATTCCGATCAGTACCTTAGTGAGCTATGCAATTGACTGGTGTCATTTTTCTGACACTGAATACAAGAACAGGACAAGCACGTGTCAATATTCAAATGAAATAAATCTACTTTCAGGTTCCCAGTTCACATGACTCAATCCAACCAGGAAATCTAGTTAGAGGCTTGTTTGTCACACTCATATTTTAGATTATGGTTCAGTAGATCTTAAGAAAACACTGCACTTACCTATGATTTTAGAAATAAATTACACTCCATGATTTTCCCAAATGACTTTAAAACTTCTGGCAAACTCCTAACCCAACCTGTCCTTAACTCATCCTGTCAGGGAAGCTTAGCTGCATCAACAATGCTAAATGTAGAACCACAAAGGGGGAAGAAAACATGGGCTCTTTAATTCAGTGGAAAGTGAAGGCGAGAAAAAGTTGCTCTGGGGGAATGAATTGATTCTATTAACTGTCTCAGTTACATTAATCCCATTAGAACACCAAACACCAAGGCTCTGCAAAAAAGAGTTTCCTGAAGCACGCTTGGGTCCATCAGCAATGGACGTAATATAGATCAGACAACATACATTCTCTGGAGACTTTTTATCTCTCCTAATTCAGAGAAAGCTTAATTGAAATATTATTATTTCTTTTCCGCCCTTTAAAGAAATCCAACACCTAGTTGAGGTGGTCTCCTGGATTCCCCCCCCCCTCTCGTTTATGAAAGGAGATGTTTCTGGAGTTATCTTTTCAGCTGAGTACCCAAGGTCGTTTGATTTCTTATTAAGCAGCTTCACAAACTTTTAGTTTATCGAATCCAGTGGAAGAGCAAGGACACGTTTCCATCTGAGAGCAAAACTAGACTTTCCATTGATGGCTTCACTAGGAAATAGAATGTGAGTCATGCTGCGTCTTGAAAATTTAGTTGAAATTTTGAATTAATGAAGAGTTGAATATAGCACTTTAAAAATATCAGAGGAATGATGTGCTTATATATTGAATGTCCCTGAAAATTGCAAATTCAAATATAATGCATCTTAAAAATAGCTTGGCAAACATAAAATACTTAGAGACAGGTCTATACATTGACAAAGTTCTATAAATTTCAAAATTATTTGTGTTGAGAATTTACAAACAACCTATACACACTGGGAAACACTAAAATATTCAACATTGTTAGCCAGTAAGTTCTTCCCAAGTGGATCAATAATCAATAAAAACAGTATTAAAAAATCAATAAAACCTTAATAGAAATTGACAAGATAACTCTAGATTTCAAATGGAAAATGAAAATGCATTGAATAACTAAAACAAGAAGCTGGAGGATTTATCTGGTTCTGAGACTACCTGCCAACCTAAATATACCTATAAACATTAAGCACAGTGTGCTATTTGCATCAAGATGGGTAAATGGCAACATGAAAACAGGAAAGTTTAGAAATAAACTCATGGGTATGTCAGCACTGGTTTTGAACAAATGAATGACATTAACGACAACTAAAAGTTAAAAGAAAAAAATCAATAGTTTCAATCTGCAAAAAAAGAAAAAAAAAGCCATACCGTCCCACCATTATGGATTCCAACTTACTGGGACCAGAAGCCAACTTTTCTTCCATAAGTTGTCTTGGTTTGTGGTGGTTTTATCACAGCAGTCAAAGAGTAACTAACACAGATATCAGAATTGAACAGTTCTGCTATCCAAAAAGTCCTGTTCCGAGATAAAACAAGAGCCTCACATTCACTGGGAGAAATGTTTTTAGAGTGCTTCTGATTGAAAGAATTCATTCAGGATATATGCAGAAAATTTCATATTCAATAATAAAAATTGTCCAGCTCACATGCCTGGACATATAAAGAAGTCTAACCTCACTGAATCAATCAGATCCACACTGAGGTTACTTTTAAGTTTCTTAAAGTCATTTTGATTCTCTGAATTTTAAAAATAAAAAACCCTTAAATTTGATTCAAATTATATCATTTTTTTCCTCCCTTGGTGTCAGAAAGAATCGTAGTTTTGCAAATTTCCAAACAATTTATTTATCACTGCCACGGAAGCTGCCATTATCTTTCTCACTCATCTTACCAGTTAGGGACCCAGTCAGGATGTCCATTTTTCTATATCCCTTGTTCTTTTCCAGTCTTGCCTCTCTCACACTTTACTATAATCTTGAACTGTTCCAATATCTATTGACCATGAATGTTTGTGGAGGGAACATACATCATGCCGACAAGTTCCAGATCAACTCGTAGCTACTGTGCAGTCCTTGCTGTCAGCAATGTACATAGTTCCTAGCCCTTAGTTCATCATCCTGCTCGCTCTCTGTGGCAAGTCAAATCCATTCATCTGCAAATGGTTCAGTAGTCCCTCACCATTTCTGCTGCTCTTCTAGCCTACTTTGTCTGGAATGGGGAATGCCAGAAAAGCTGGGGTAAGCTTTAATTCAGGACAAAGCCTTTGAATTGGCATAAGGTGAGTATTTCCTGGGCTTTGATCCCCGGGATCATTCCAGGAACATTCAAAAGGTCTGGAGAAAGACACGGAAGTCGGCAAGACTCCAAGATGCCAGTGAGAAGGACGAGAGACGGATGACCTGAGACCGGTAGGAGGACATATCTTCAGTGTAAACTGGGAAACGGGTTTAATGGACAGGAGTTGCAGACTTTTTCTGTTAAAGAGAAAATACGCAAAATCATGGAAGCATCAAATAAATAAATAGATAGATAGATAGATAGATAGATAGATAGATAGATAGATAGATAGATAGATAAATAAATAAATAAATAGGCCAGGGCTGCAGGTGATGCTAAATGTGTAGCTTTGTTTATGCTGGCTGAAGGCGCTGTGTACTTTCCCCTAGACTGAATGTATTGCTAGTTAAAACAATGCACAGTGAGTTTCTTTTTCCACGTAGTGAGTGATCATGAGATCAGAGGGTTGGAAATTGCGTGGAAGGAGCCACACTGTCTCCAGGAGCATGAGATCAGCACAGTCACGTGGGCTGAACTCAGAGTGGTCCTCTAATAGGCTTTTCCTGCCGGCTTGATGTTTGAAATGAGATTTTTAACTTAGAGCAGAAGAGCCTATGTCGAGACTTGGAGCCTCAGCTACCGTGTACCTTCTTTCCTTCCACCATGCTTCTGCCCTGTACACATTCTCAGAGTCTCTCCAAGGCTCTTACCTCTTGAGCAATACCTGACTTTATTCACCTTCTTTGTCCCCAACCCTGTGTTTTGGGTGGCAAGAGGCAGGTGGAAAGGAAAACAGAGATAAGAAAAGGCTGTGTTAAAATATTCCAGGGCCTCTTGGGGCCAGATAGGACATGGACTGTCACTACCCTTAGTTGTAATTCCATGACTTGATCTGCACATGACTCAATCCATGTGAGGTTCTTGCCAGCTTCTAATCTAGGCAATAAACAGATTCTATTACAAAGATTCCATTATAAGCTCCTGTTGGCCAGTTGTCCGCCATAATATGTGATGGAGCAGCAAGGAGAGATAAGGATGATTGGTTAGACTGGACAAAGGCATAATTCACATTACGTAGCACATGCACCAAAGGTTGTGAAAGGGAACCTAGCAGCTGTTGTGCAAAGCCAATATTACTGTATTTGCTGTGTTCCCAGCATAGTGGCTGTGTTAGTCCTTGTATTCGGTTGCTGAAAGCCAATGATATACTAAGTAATACATGAATAAATGCAATAAATAAAGAGATGTCGGTCTTAGAGGACAGAAACATATCGAATATTTTTGCACCTGGGAGCTCATTTTCAATTGCCAATGCCAGTCAATGCTGGGAAGACTCAACTCCAGGATTGCTATGGTCTAGGCAGGGGCCCAGGTCTCCAAAATGGAAAAAAAAATAGAACAATTTCTCTCTATCAAGTTGGCTGAATTTCCCCAGTTCATAATTACTTGATACTTCACAAATATCATGCACATTGTATTTTATTTTGAAATTCATGGTCAGTTTCACTTTTTGAGTTCTGTGAGTTCAGTCTACCCTCCAGTTTATTGAAGAAGAAAATGAGTAAAAGCCATGCATGAAGTGTCTGCGTCTGCGCGTGCCTGTTCGTGTTCATGCATGTGTTTTTTACAGAAGCCATGAATTCTGACAGTGTTCAGAATTGTGTGCAATCACACAAAGTGACTTCAGACCAGTGAGAGGGTCTCTCTACCATGTGCTCACCAATAAGGGCAGTTTTGTCTGAAATGCTGTTCTCTAATCAGGGAAAGGCAGGGAAATGATGATAAAGGCTTCATCCTCTGGGTGGAGACCCAGCCATTATGGAAAACAGTCACCTTCCAAAGGCCACAGAGGAGTCTATGCCCTCATGAGCCCCTAAGAAGTAAGTGCTGAGACAGATATGTGCAGAGGATTTGGCTCTTCCAAGCTACAAATTCCGCCGTTTTGTGTTTGGGGTAATAATAGTTGGTTTCTTCTCTGCCCTCTGAGACTCTGAGCGCTGAACATATGACCTCAGCACCGGGAGTAAACTGTTCTGAGAAGTCAGTATCTTTACAGAGCACAGTCCTTGGAACCTTATTGTTTATCACTTTGTGGTCTAATAGGGTTCCTGTTGAACCAGATAAGAGGGGCCAGGATGGTTTTAGTAAACAGACAAGTGACAATAAGATGGATGAAGGAAGAGAAGAAGAGCTGAGGGAGGCCGTTTTTTGATGCTTCACCTTGATGTGACGAATAAAGAGTGCCTGGGAAAGATACAAAATATTATGAGTAAAATAATTTCCTGGATTCTTTTTCTAAGGAGAGTAATATTTAAATCTCCAGGACAGGCTTAGGCATTCTGCTTAGAGTTGCAATAATCCACAATATACACTCACACACATGCACACGCACACATGCACACATGTACACACAGCAACACTTTCATACATGTACACACATGCACATACACACATGAATGCACACAAGTAAACACACACACACTGAGAGTCTGTAAATTGAAGCCATAAGCAAAAACATGACTGCTGCAGAGTTTAAGAGATGTTCTAACTCAGTGGTTTGCAACCTGTGGGCTCACATATCTGATATTTACATTATAATTTATAAGAGCAGAAAATTACAGTTATAAAGCAGCAACAAAAGAGTTTTATTGTCGGGGTATCACCTCAACATGAGGAACCATATTGAAGGGCTGCAGCTTTAGGAAGGTTGAGAACCACTGCTCTAATGGAAGACTATTTGAACCACACAATCTCAGAATCTCATCATTCTAACTGCTCAGTTTTGAACCCTTATAGCAAATTGTCAGGACCACAGGTTTTTTTTTTTTTGTCCATGAGAAGGTCTGGGTAATAAAAGCTGGTAGATTAATAAAAAATAATACTTGCCTCTCAAAACTGTTGGAAGGGTACAGGTAACTAATGTGTAGAAAAGACTTAGCCAGAGCCAGCAGGTACTGCACTCTCGTCATATGTTATATACCACTGGAAAGGGCAAGAATCAGTAAGAAAGATGTCAAATTGCTACGTACAAGCTGTGAGTCAGTTAGTAGTGTTTGAAGGCTTGAAGTTGCCACTTTGCTTCATCATCAGTACATCTTCTCCACGTATATTATGTCAGAATTAAACTACTGTGTGCAAGATGTTTCCTCTGGTTTGGTTTGTTCTGTTGCAGATGTGTGTTTGTGTATATGTCCTTATGTTTGTATGCATGCTTGCACAATCAATGTGCCAGTATTTTTTCTTTCAATTAAATACATTAGATGCTTATCTTTTAGTGAAATGAAGAGTTGCAAAAACCTAATGTCAATAGTGCAGTAGAGCCCTTCCCCCTTGTGTTTGGGATGAGTTCTGAGATGCTTGAGGAACACTGAATAGCACCAGGCTCCATGAACATCCTATTTCTTTTCCTGTGTTACTTATCAGGCTCAGCACACTTTCCTTCCTGTCCCAGTTTTTTGCTTTTTCTTTTTTTTTTTTTTTTCTGTCTATTGCTACCATGATGACTATGACCAAAACCTCCTTCTGGAAGAAAGGGGTTATTTCAGCTAACAGCTTATTCCTTGATTGAAAGAAGCCAGTACAGGGGCAGTAGGCAGGAGCTGAAACAGGAACTTTGAAGGAATGCTTCTTCTGGCTTGTTAAGCCAGCTTCTTAGATAGCTCAGCCCACCTGCCAAGGGATGGCATTGCCTACAATAGGCTGGGCCTTCCTATATCAATTATTAATTAAGACAAATAAATCCCACAGACAAGGCCACAGGTCAATGGAATAGAGACAATTCCTCAGTTAAGGGTCCTTATTCCCAAGTGACTATACTTTTTTTTTTTCTCAAGTTCATATCTGAAGGTAACTGCAGCACTCACTTAACTTATTAAGAATCATTCATCTTTTCACTTAAAGAAAAATATGGCTTCTCAATTATCAGTCTGACTAATCTTGTTCTTCAGGAACTTTAACTCAATTAAGGCTTACCTATTATCCTACCATGGCAAACCTGGTACCTGGTACACAAAAGGACCACTCAGTAACTAATGGACCAGTAGCATATACAGAGTAGATATGGTGGACTAAGAGATGGTTGATGTCCCTGATAGAAAGGAGGAGAAAAACATGTTTCATCAGGGTACTCCGAGTGTTTAATTTAAAATCTATAAATTATTTTTATATTTTCTAACTTAGTAGTATTAAATTATGGTTTATTTAAGAAAACAAAAAACAGCTAAGGGACACACACCCAGAAAACACACAGATTGTGTGTGTGTGGGGGGGAGTATTGGTTTACAGATACTTAAGTGAACTTAAATCACACCAGATTGAAACTCTACTGTTGAGTTCTCTATGCATATTTTCCTTGGACCCTTCCTTCCTTCCTTCCTTCCTTCCTTCCTTCCTTCCTTCCTTCCTTCCTTCCTTCCTTCCTTTCTTTCACACTTTTCAGCAGATTACCTTTATTTGTAAAAGCCTTGTCTAGTGGGTCTGATTACAAATGGACCAAGAATTAGTTCGTTCTCTGAAGGAGCATCCTAGAATTGCAATTATATGCAAATGCAAGTGCAAACCATCTGCTTAGTTACTACTATATTTATTAGGGCTTGTAAAGAAGGAAGATCTTTTTTTATTTGTAGAGAAAGAATGGAATCTTCTTTTGTACCTGGAGATCCACAAGAAGGTTGAGAGAGAACGTCCTCCATGATTTTTCAGAGTAATTTCTTGTTTCTCTCTTTGGAAATAGCAGGCTACTGTATAGGCTGATATAGTAGCCAATGTCCATCATAAGAGCTGCAAGTTACGGAACTCAATATCATGAACTGGCCGATGCACAGGGGTTAGTTACAAGTGAATGGGTAAAGAGTCAATCATAGAAGCATGGATGACTCATGCAGCTATTAATGAAACGCTCAACTCAGCATAAATGACATATTAAAAAAAGCTGAGTCCCTCGAGTTCCCTGTAGGACTTTCAGGAAGCTCCACTAAAGAGTCTCCTCACCCCCAGCGATAAACCATTGCTCAGACAACCTCGGGGAAGCATCGTGTGAGTCTAGTTTCATGAGCTCTGTGAATCTCCTGAACCTCCCTGCCCTCTCTAGGAAGGAAATTTTCAATCTAGAGAAAATAGCAATGCGGCATTCCTAAGTATCGTTTGATATTTATAGAAACTGGAACACAATGTGGTCAAAAACTGGCTCTAGGCATGGAAACCACGAGTTTTGCTGCCCATTCAGGATCTGACTAACAGGTATTTTTTTCTTTCAACTGCTTGATTCATTGTAAATACTTCCGGGTGTTTCTTTTGTAGAACTTCCGTATGTCTGCTGTGAGATAGAACACACAGTCAGGGTCATTCCTAGCTTTTGAAGTCCAACTCTCAGGGAAAAAAAAAAAATCTTAAACCGTTGAAAGAAGCAAAGCAGTAACTGAATGATCTGTGTGGTTTACCATCCTTTCTTCATGCTATCTTGTAAATCTATAAATTCAGAAAGCTAATATTGATACAAAACTATCTGTCCCGAGAATTGCAATTGAGTTAGTCATACTAAAGTTAATATTCTCAGGTGAGTAGAGGCAGTTCCACTTCTGTCTGTACATCAATTTCTATGTCACTTGAACCCTCTTTACTTATATCTGAGAATTTTCCACTGGCAGGAATATGATATTTCACCAATTATTTCCTAATGAATATGCTTATGTCACATATTTTTGCTGCATGTTTTGTTTTGGATGTTTGCCTTACATTTTTATACTGACATATAAAATCCTATACCAAGAGCATTAAACAGAGCTCTCTGAATTTAAACCCTATTGATAATGAAACCACGAAATCAGACAAGATGCAACAAAATATTTCTTTCTTCACTGTTCAAAGGTGAACACACAGGGAAAGAGATAATATGTGAACTTGCCTTGAAATGCAAATCAGTTACTGCAGAATGTGTGTTAAGATGGAGGAGCCTGAGGAGGAGCTCTTGTCCAACACTGTTACACTCGCGGCAACACACCTCTCGGAAGAACGGAACCTCCTTAAAAGTGATGAAGAATGAAGCTATTCCTTGCTAACACCATCAATTGTTAAATTGTTTAGTTGCTTGCAGGAAGAATCTCTTTTCTCACACAATGCTTGCTAAGTGGATCCCTATTTCATTGTTTCACAAGCAAAAGTATTTTAAGACGTACTGAAAATCAAAACGGAAGAAATAAAATAGAGATAGCTATCACTTATTGAAGCACAATTTGTAGACAAGGTTACTAGTGGCATTGCGTTTGTTACCAGAGTCGCTCGCAACAACTGTCTAGAAGGTTCTAGTGTCTATGCTTTATAGATGAGAAAGCCAGCCCACCAGGCAGCTAAGTACCTTTCCCGAAGACTTTTTATCTAGAAAGGGGTGAGGCTAGGATTTAATCCCTTCTTCGCTCTGAAGATGGTGAGTAGCCTTTGTGTCATGTAGTTACTGAATATCTGGACTTCTTCCGCCTCACTCTGAATCCTACCTCCATCCAACTGCCAGCCCTAAGGTCACAGATATTTAAGAGATAAGAAATGAGGATTGGTGTAGAAGACTGAAAGGGGAAGGTCTGAAATATCACTGAACCATGGAAGTGTTTGGCTATGAAAGGAAGAAATGAGGAAAATTCAGGAGTAGACTGATCAACTGTGCAAAGTATTATGAAGATGCCACGTCCTAGAGGAGGTAAGAGTCTGTGAAACGGTATTAGGGGGATGGTGGGAAACTTCAGAATGTTTATTGCAGTAGAGGCAGAAAGAAGACAAGTCTGCGGAAAGCAGGGAGGATATGAAAGGATACAGGGGAGAAAGGAACTGGAGACACCGGAAACGGGAGATGCTGATAAAAAAAAATGTCTTAAGAGAACATAGGGAAGTAGAAAATACCTTTTGGAGGGCAGACAAGGCAGACGCCTTGGAAGTCACAGGGTGGGATGGGGGAGCTCCTGTCAAGTTAATAATGTTACTGTGAAGAGGGAAGAAAGGTGCCAGGGTCAGGAGTGCAGTGCCGGAGAACTGATGTTGACGGTCTTTGCTTCCCATGCTGAGTGGAAAAAGAGAGGGATACAGACACCTGTAGCATTACCTTTGGCCCCGTCATGGGTTTTCTCTATCAGAAAGCAAGACCCAAGACACTGTCTTAGTTTAAGGTCAGGGTTAGATAGGTAAATTGGGTTGTAACAATTTTTTAATACAATCTTTTCTCATTTTATTTTATTTTATATTTTATGTTTTTGGTTTTTCGAGACAGGGTTTCTCTGTGGTTTTGGAGCCTGTCCTGGAACTAGCTCTTGTAGACCAGGCTGGTCTCGAACTCACAGAGATCCACCTGCCTCTGACTCCCGAGTGCTGGGATTAAAGGCGTGCGCCACCACCACCCGGCTTCTTTTCTCATTTTATATAGCTATCCCTGTTCTTACACCCTTCCCTTCCTCTGCCCCATGTTTCCCCCATCCACCTCCCTCCACTCCTCAGAAAGGGTAAGGCTTCCCATGGGGACTCAACAAAGTCTGCCACGTTACTTTGCGGCAGGACCAAGGCCCTCCCCCTATATCTAGGCAGAGCAAAGTATCCCTCCAAAGAAAATGTGCTCCTAGATGTCAGTTCAAGCACTAGGGATAAATCCTGGTCCCACTGCCAGTGGCCCCACTCTCACAACTCTCCTCCACATTCAGTGGTCCTAGTTTCGTCCTATACAGGTTCCCCAGCTATCAGTCCAGAGTCAGTGAGCTCTCACTAGCTCAGGTCAGCTGTTTCTGTGGGTATCCCCATCATGGTCTTGACCCCCCCTTCGCTCATATGATCGCTCCTCCCTCTCTTAGACTGGTCTCCAGTAGCTTGGCTCAGTACTTCGCTGTAGATCTCTGTATCTGCTTCCATCAGTTTATGGATGCAGGTTCTATGATGACAATTAAGGTAGTCATCAGTCTGATTACAGGGGAAGGCTGGTTTAGGCATCCTCTCCACTGTTGCTTAGGGTCTTAGCTGGGGTCATCCGAATTTCCCTAGGAATTTCCCATGTTTTTTTGCTAGCCCCTTACTGGCTCCCTCTATCAAGATCTCTTTCCTNTCTCTCTCTCTCTCTCTCTCTCTCTCGCTCTCTCGCTCTCTCGCTCTCTCGCTCTCTCTCCTTCCCCCTTCTTAAGCATCCCATTCCCTCATGTTCTCCTCCTCCCTCTCCCTCTCTTCGGGCCTTTTCGTTCCCACAGCTGCCTCATAGCTCACCCCTAGCAGCTGTCAGCCCCTTCTCATGATGAGGAATGTCCTATCACTTGCTGGCAGGTGGCTCATTTGTTGGGGAGGGCGATCAGGAAATGAGTTTTCACCTCTAAATGTGTATACTCAGCTGCTTCAATTACGTCTGAATTTCTTAGATGTTCAGAAGCAGATCCTCAGGGAGAAAGCACCCTGGCGCTCATGAGGAAAGCTATACGTCTTCCCTCCTCCACCTTCAATCCACTCTCCGCTCTGGAGGGAACCGATTTTATTCAGCTGGGCTATGCAAACTGCCACAACAATCAGAAGGCAAGGCTCTATGGTGAAGCTAATGAATTCCTCCTGTTGAACATACAGTAGGTCCTTCAGAAGTAGTCAAAATGCCTGTGATTTGGTGCAAGTGTATGTACCAACCAGAGGTTATTTTCCAGTTATTAATTTAAGCCTCTGCCTTTGACCCTGTATCTTCTCTATCAAAATCCTTTGCTCCCTTTGGAAATAAAATCCCCAGGGTTTAGGATAGAACTGATCTGGAGCAACTTTCTACCTAATGACAGCTAGGCAGAACTGCAAGATATCACTCAAGCCAAGACAGAGGCTAAGTCCAGGAATTCTGTTACTCTTTCAGCAATTGATAACATCGCTCAACCAGAGCTGCTTGGAGCTACACGAAGCTGCTTCGTTTTGGGAGTTTGATGCTATCACCTGCACCAGGGAAATCCAAGCCACCAGTGGATGCTCAAATCTGAGTCGAACAAAGACCGAAGAGGTATGATTAGTGTGCACTATAAAAAAACACATACATCTCAATGGCTATAAATCCAGGCTTGGGAGCTAGCAAGTATTTGTTTCTGTCGTTCCTGAAAACTGATTTCTGTGCTCTCCCTCCTAAAAACAGAGAGCAGACTTCCTGCAGTGCTTCTGAGGCCCACTGAAGACATTTCTGTGGTAAAGATGACAGAAAGCAGCAGCCAACCTCGGCTTCCCTGGGGGAAAGTCCGCCCCAGAGCAAGGGAAAGCATCCAATGTTCTTTTCATGTGAAAATACGTCTTTGTTCAGAGAAGGAGGTGAGTAAATGGAGCCTTCTGCAACCCTGGGAGCCAAGGGGCAGCCACCAATGGCTGCCGCATGGCCCAGATAGGACAAAGTGAGGAAAATAAACAATTTCCTCTTGTGATGTTTTAGGAAAATAGAATTTGACACTAGGTCCCAGAAAGTAATATCAAGTATAACCGTACATAGGTTTAATCTATGCCATTTTCTAGGAAATTTGACAAAAGTATTTCTTCCAAGTATAATCAGAAGTGTTGTTTCCTACCTATATTTATTTTGCTCATTTAAAAGATGTTGGACACTAGCTGGGCTGTAATTGCCTACAGGGAGAATGAAGGGCTCTTTGTCTTCCCAGATTGTTTTAAATATTGCATTAATGTTGGTCAGGGTGGAAGATGTAACTTTACATTGATTACAATGTAAATGAGATTACAAGTGCATACATAAGAATTTTTAGACAGTCCTTATTGGGAAGGGAGCCCCAGACTCAGTGCCATGACCTATGTGCCACTGACTGCAGTGAAATTAACCTAGTGATGTGGGAATGTCCTTCTATATATGTGTTGCTCTTATTGGTTAATGAAAAAAGCTGTCTTGGCCAATAGCTTAGCAGAGTAAAGTTAGGCAGGAAATCAGAATTAGAGAGAGAGTAGGCAGAGTCAAGGAGACACCATGCAGCTGCCGAAGGAGACAGACACAGGACCCTTACCAGCAAGCCACAGCCTTGTGCCAATACATAGATTAATAGAAATAGGTTAATTTAAGATGATGTAAGAGTTAGTTAATAAGAAGCCTGAGCTTGAGACCAAGCAATGTTGTAGTTAATATAATTCCTGTGTCATTATTCAGATCTGGACATCTGGGAAATGAACGAGTAGTCTCTACCTACAACCTAGGGACATACTTTTGCTTTCATATTCAATTTTTAAGTATATTTGGCAGAAAAAAAAGAGGGATTCTATTTCCGTGATTTTAATAAAGCAGTTGGTGTCACCCTGTCACAATCCTGACCAAGCAGATGTCTGTAGCTACTAAGTTTACTCCCTAAGAGGGACCAGTTCAAGTACACTTGTGTAGTGACTAGCTTTATGTCAACTTGACAAAGGCTAGACTCTTTGGAGAGATGGGAACCGAACTTGAGAAAATGCCTCCATAAGGTCAAGCTATAGGCAAGCCTATAGGACATTTTCTTAGTTAATGACTGATGTAGGAGGGCCCAGTCCACTGTGGGTGATGTCATCCCTGGGCTGGTGGTCCTGAGTGCTATAAGAAAGCAGGCTGAGTAAGCCACGAGGAACAAGCCAGTGAGCAGCAACCTTCCAGGACCTCTACATCTGCTCCTGCCTCCAGGTTTCTGACCAGTTCAGTTCCTGCCTTGGCTTCCTTTAGTGAACTGTGATTTATGATATGTAAGCTAAACAAACCTTTCCTCCGCAAGCTGTTTTTCATCATGGTGTTTCATCATAGCAATAATAGACACAGCTAAGACAGTTTGTCATTCCAGAAAGTTCTTCTCCCCCCCACACACACACCCAGTGGGTTCTGTACTTCCAGTAACAGCGGCAGGAGACAAAAACTTCCAACACAGCTGTGGTCAACATATCACAGAAGATTAGACAGCTGTGCGCTTCTCATTCCGCTCATCCACTAGGGTTGATCATATGTAAATGAAACAGTGATATCAAAATGCAAGACAGTGATAGAAACGTGAAGTACTTATCCACTTGGAGCTTCTGCTGGGAGGCACCAACTTCCATCACACAGCCTTCTGTCTCCTTCATCATCCTATCAGCAGAGCGTCATGTGTATATGGTAGACATCTCCACAGTTACTATAGTAATGCTTTTTCATGATTTAAAATATTTTTAAACTACCAACACTTTGTATATGGGTATATTTATGTGGGAGTGAGTGTGGGTCTTGGAAAGAGGCCCATGAGAATTAAGAACTCCATCAGAATCAATTCAATCCTGGAGTTCAACTCATTTTAGAAGTCTGACGAAAATAGCAGACAGATATGTTTCTGAAAGGAATACGAAGACCGAGATCCCAATGGGCAAAAGAGACAGGTGAAATAGGAATAGCCTTTTTTACTATCTCATGTTATAGAATGTGTGGATGGCCTGGCTCAACAAGATGGCTCACAGGTGTCACCTAGTGACACCTGTCTTATATGTCTTTCTTCAGAGGCCTGCATTGAGCTTCATAGTGTTATCTAAAACTCTACAAGAGAAAATGCCCTTGGAAGGTTAGAGAAATGCTGAGGGGGGCATAGAACATGTTTAAAGAGTTTACTGCTACAGGCTTATGTCTGGTAAGACTTGCTAAATTGCTAGGCATAATGACTCGTTATGGTGTTCTGCCTACTAAGGAATGTGCATCTGCAGCAGATAAAAGGATTCTCTCTCTCAGTCATCAAGCTAGACAGCAACTCAAATGGGCTTCAGTCTCCAGAGCTGGTCCTATCACCAACCCTCTGCATTATCTGAATGCCAATCATATTCCCCCATACACCGAAAGTCAGTCAGTCCTTTCTTAGAGATGAGTAGTATTCCGTTGTAACTATAATGAATTTTCACTGTCAACCTATCCAGATGATGAACAGGGAGGGTGATTTCAGATCTTTGCTTTTGTGAGTAACGCTACAATAAACACACGCATGCAGCTATCTCCTTGACATGCTTACTTAACTTCCTGTGTATGGACACCCAATAGAGTGATGGCTAGGACACATGGTATTCTATATATAGCATGTGTACTGCCCATGCTTTCCACACTGACTGTACTAATTTTGCATTCCTACCAACAGCATGCAACTGTTCACTCTTCTTAGCACTAATCCCAGGGTTCCCTTTTTGTCATTTTGGTAGCATCCACTCTAACTAGGGTGAGATGACATCCCATTGAAACACAGATTGACATTTTCCTGAGAGTAAGTGTTTTAGGACTCCTTTCTATTGTACATACCCATTAGCTATTGTAATGTCTCCTTGTGAGAAATGTCTGTTTGAGTCTTTCATACATTCTAGAATCTAGATGGTTTTATTACTGTGTTATGTGAGTACATTACATATCTGCCTATTAACCACTCAGAAGATGATTCCCTTACAGATGTTCACTGTGTCCTCAAGATGTTCTCTGGATTCCTCTGACTCCTGTTTTTGTCTATGCAGCACGTTCACCATTGGATAAATTCCAATTATTCATTTCTGATTCTGCTATACTTTTTAGGCATATTCATAAAACACTAACCATACCTGTGTCATTAAGCATTTCTGCTGTTTGTTCTAGAAGTTTTACAGTTCACGGTTGTATGTATGAACCTTTAGCCTGTGTCAAGTTGATCTTTGCAACTGGTGAGGGACAGGAATCCTGTTTCATTCCTCAGCAAACCAACAGCAAAGTTTGCTCATAATTTGTTGAAATGGCTATCCCTTCCTAATGTGTGTTTTTGGCTTTCAAAAGCAATCAGTTGACTATAGGTTTCATTTGTTTTCTCTTTTCTGTCTCAATAGTCTCTGTACCTTTGGTAATTACAGCTTTGTTGTGAATTTTGAAAACAAGCCATATGCTTTTTTGCATTTGATTACTTCATTTATTTATGGTTCCATACAAATTTTACAGGTTGATTTTCTATTTCTAGGAAGAATTTCCTTGGTATTGTGAAAGGCATTACATTACGTTCAATATGAACCAATGTGATTTTTCATGGGAGTATATAGATGGGTTTTTCTTCAGGCCTCCAGATCACAAATAACAACATGGAGACTTATTAATTATGAAAATTTGACTATCAGTTTAGACTTGTCCCACTAGCTTTATGACTTTAATTAATCCATTTTTAAAATCTATGTTTTACCACATGACTTTTCCCTCTCTCCCATTCTGTGTGTCTGACTTGTTTGCCATCTTGATGGTGTCTCCTGCATAGCTCAATTATCTTCTCTAATTCTCTCCACCTGGAAGTCCCACCTATCTCTCCTTTCTAGCTACTGGCTGTTTCCTTTTTATTACACCAACCACAACATCACATCTTCACACAGTGTACAAAAATTCTGCAACCTAATGGATTTCTAGCAATATTAATTTGTCAGTCCAATAAATACAGGTTACATTTCCAGTCATTTATAAAATCTTCAATTTGCTTATAGGGAAACATGGATGAAACTGTAGGAAATTATGTAAAATGAGACCAGCCAGTTACAGTAAGACAAATACTGCATAAGTCACTAATATGTAGAATCTAAAAAATGTTGGACTTATTGAAATAAAGATTTGAAATAAAAATAACTTAAGCCTCTAGTATGATGTGGAGGGGAAAGGGAAGGAGAGGTAGGTCAGTGGGCGTCAATTATAGCTAGATAAGACTATAACCTGGAATGATAAAGTAGATCAAAGTGACTATAAAAAATAACATTGTTCCTGCTTTTCAAAATGTCAGAGGAAAAAAAATTTGAGCAACATATACAAGCCTTTGAAGTTATTAATATGCAAGATATACTATTATATACAATATATGGATCATACTATACTTCATCAATATGTCTAATTATTATATGCCAATTTAAAATAAAACACAATTTTTTAAGAAGAGTCATTTATTTTACTGCTTAAGATAAATTATAAGCAACTGGTCCTAACTTTCTCTTTGGAAGCTTGTGACAGCTGGTGTTGCCTGTGTGTCCTCTTCCTTAATTTTTAACTTAGTTTTTGCATTTATTGTTGGTTTTAATGAGGTTTTCCCCAGCCCACATTTTCCTGTTCAAATTTTTTTTTCCAACAACTGATAGTGTGCAGATGCAATAGCAGATATTAGCTGTGATGTCTTCACTGAAATACATTTGTGATAAATTTCATTCTAAGCTAGTTTGTTAAGACATGGACCTACAGGTAAATGTTGTAAAATTTGTATGTAAATTTGGGTTATTGTTCTGTGATTACAAACGCCTTGAGGAGAATGGAAGACATATGGGACAATCCAAATTGATTATTTTAGAAGGGAAGATTCCATACAGCCTGAGGAATTTTCTCCTCCATAAGATAACACTTTATTTTAGACTGATTCAGAAAATGTCTTCAACCCTCTAAATCCTTTAAAGTTCAAGTCCATCTGGAACCTTTCCAGGCTCGACTCTCGCTTCTTTCCCTATTCTTCTGGTCAGTGCAGCCCCCCCCCCCCCCCCCCCCGAGTTTCTCTCAGTGCACACAGAATCCTCTCTGGATTCTGTGCATCACACTCCAGTTTCGAACCCTACCCCTTTCAGGAAAACCTTGTTGGCCTTCTTTGGACTCCCCTCTTCATAGCAGTTGCAGCTCGCCTGCTGTTAGAGACTGTTAGTTCCTGTTGCTCTTTTCTAGAGAGCAATGAAAGATGGAATTTTCTGACTGTGCCCCTTGCCTGCCAGTCTGAGTTTGACTGTGCTGACAAGAGGGCGGCAGTGGGAGACCACAGTCTCACGACCTCTGCTGTGCAGAGTGAGTCAGAAACTTCATCCTTGAGTGGTGAGTTCCATTGCTTGGGAACGAGGCTCCCCACTAAAAATGAACAGAACAAAGTACTTGTTACTTTCTGGTTCTGTGAGTCTCAAGGGCGTTTTGTAAACTCGAAAGATTTATATTAACGTAGGAAAAGATTCCAGCGGTTAGGTTGCCATCAAGCACTTCCCTGAGAGGTTACCTGAATATGCATGGCAGCTGTTGTTATGGTTAATTTTATTATATTTAGTTGAGTAGCTCTGGATACTATATTAAAGTTATTATTTTTTCTTAGTTTCTATGCTTGAAGTGCAGTTACTACATTAGTCATGTGAGCATTTGAGAACCTTGCTAGTAATTGAATAGTATAAAACCATATTTTTAATTTAGGCAGTATGAAAAAGTAATTGTAGGACATTTATAATTTCTACAGGCTGGTATTTTCACTTAGTTTTCTTCAACATGAAGTGTGTCCTTTGTATACTATGCACTTGTGGTTGTGTTGGAAACAATGCCAATTCCTGAATAGAAAGCCTCTCCCAGGCCTCTATTTCCATGGTCATGGAAGAGAAACCACTACCTAGAACTCTAGAACCATTCATATGTAAAATTAGAAGCTCCTGACACAGTGATTAAAAAAAATCAAAGGTTCTGTCCAGTTAAGACTGTGAGCTAAACATTCTTACAACACACTTAATTCTGACAGGCTAAGCATCATCGTAATTCATTCTGTCTGAACTCTGGCCTGAAGGCCTCTCTTTATGGTGACAGGCCATATTCTCTCTGGCTGCCCACAAACTGGGCTTTATCTGATTTATTTTCCTTTCCTTTGTTCAGCACATGCTTATCTGTTTCCTAGAATTGAGCAAGAGTTGGCACACTGTGTGGGCAAAATATACATTTGCCTGTTTTGCGAAGCCTAGGTAAAAAAGGGAAACTGTCTCCACAAAATGCAGCCGACTTCTTGTAAACAATATAAGGGGGGAAAAGATTGTAAGAGCCAGACAGAGGACAGGGATATCTCCTGTAGATAGAGTCTTCTGCTGTGACAGAGAAGCTGCACCTTTCCCTATTGTCTGGAGCGTGACAACACCAGTTGACATGCCATTGTGGGTGAGCAAAATCTCACACCTAGATAAAGAGTTACACAAATTTATCAGCTGCTGAGAGAAGGAGAATCAGTCTCCTTCAGGGATGAATTCCCTGATGAGTTATCTTATCCCACCTGGTCTCTCTCTCTCTCTCTCTCTCTCTCTCTCTCTCTCTCTCTCTCTCACACACACACACACACACACACACACACACACACGCACGCACGCTCGCGCGCAACATTAAAAGGACACAACAGGTTGTATTTATATATTTATATATATGTACATATGTGTGTGTGCATCTGTGTAACAATAAATAAGGAATAAGTAGTCATGAATTTGAGGAGTGGGACAGACACCAGAAGATTTGGGAAGAAGAGAAAGAAGCAGGGGTGGGGGAGAAAAATGCAAATACAGGGCCCATACATGAAATTAAAAAGTAACAAAAATATGCAATAGAAAAATAAAATTTAAAAAGGCCCCACTACAGAAAGCGCATGTTTGAAATTACTAACCAGGGGTGGGTGACAGCATATGTTTCTTTTTTCCTTGTTCAAGGCACACAGACCATGGGAACAGAGTCCTTATAACAAACACATGAGCCAGGAGAACATTTGGTCCTTGTAACAGAGGCCATTTGAAGGGTCTGGAAAATCCTCCATCACTTCCACTGTTCTCTTGTCCAGAGTGACCTTTGAGAACTTCAAGGAGTGGGGTAGAGGTGAGCCTTGAAAATGCCACAAATAAGCATTTTTGAACGCAAACTTGAAGAGAGATATTACCATATTTTGATAGTTGCTTAAATGACAAGCAAATCAAAAGTAATAAAAGTATATGGAATAATTAATAAGAAAGAAAAATCAGCTTATGATCAAGAGATAACTACTATTAACATCTTCACACATTATAATACATAATATACATAAAATATGTACACAGGAGTGTAAAGTATTTAAAAATCAGACTCACAGTATACCTACAATGTACAGCCTCTGCTTTGAAATTCTGCTGTGGAACATTTTGCTGTCGTCAAGCATTTTCCCAAAATATGACAATGAGTAGCTGCAAGAGATCCTGGAAATCACCTCATGTGTGTGCTGCTGCTGGGTGTGTGTTGTCTTCATTTGTTCATCATTAGGTTAGCTCTGCTCCTGGCCTTAACATCAATCCATGGATGTAGATTTGGCAGTCAGAGTGAATGAAATTCTTTTGCTTATGACTATGTTATACCAATTCATGATTCATGCAATGTACATAAACACTACAGAGATTATATTTAGAAATAGTTAAACCCAAGGTTAAGTAAATATACGATGGGCCGGTACACAGTAGCAGTACAAAGTCCCTCAACTCTGCACGGTGGAATTGCTGTCATTAAGGAGTACTTCCTCTATTCAAGTTCACACTGACCACTCCATTTTCCTTTGATCACGATTGTAGCATTAAAAGAGCAAGATGTGGATGTGCTTCCAGCTCTGCTACTCATAAGGGTCAGTCCTTTTCTTTACACAAAGATGTCAAAGTTAGAGACTGTCCTTTGGATATTTCACAGATCCTAGAAACTCACCTTATTGTTCTAGAGCTTTCTTTTTCTTCCAATCCACCAATCCAAAAGAAGGTGCTGGTCTTCTTTTCTGTTCTTTTAGGAGGCTCTAGAGTCTTTTCCACTGCCCACGAGGTAGAGATGGTTTCCCTACACTCACATGGCTTTCTTTATTGTGAAAAGTAAAATAAAAAGGATCAGAGTGGAAACCACTTATCCTGCCTTTTCCGACTTCATCTCAATGCTCAGTAACTGAGTCTCACAGAACTGCTGTTTCCTGTTTCTTGATCTTTGTACACTCATTCTAGTCCTGGGAGCTTCCAGAGCAAAAGCTTTCAAACTAGGGTACCCGAAGCGGGATGGTGTTGCCACAGGATAATGGCCATTTGTGCAAACTATAAAACCCTATTTGTAGCTATACCACAATGGTAGCGATAACATCGGGGTTTAGGAATCTGGCACCTCTGCTCCCACAGTTCTCAGTGACAACATCTGAGAAAACAGTGAATCATGTTAGACCTGTCATCTGGAGTGTGATCCCTGCAGTGTCCACAACCATCTATGACACACCTGTGGATCTGTATTATTTCCTCAGTGATATACAGGATCTCTGTGGGGACTTGTGCCTCTGAAACAAATGGACCTTTATCATCTGTCCCAGGTTCTGCTTCTGCCCCTATCCCTTACCTCACCTCACCAAGTAGAGACCAAGAGTACGGCATGCCTATAGACTTGGGGTGCAACACTATGAAGCCTGTGCTTTATCATTATGCTCAAGCCTAGGAGGCTGAGGAGGAAGAGGAGGAAGAGGAAGAGAGAGAAAGGAGGAGGCCTTCAACAAGTAAAAGAAACCAAGGAACTACGGAGCAATGATGGAGAAGTGAGCCCGGTATTTGGCTTTTCTCTCATCTGTTTAAACTACTAATTTGGTGCACATTGAATTTATGATGTAAGAATCACTCAGAAGAAGTCTCCAAACTGTGAGTTTTTTGTTACACTTTTGTGCTATAAGGGACTTGGCGAATGTATATTAATAGCTTTACTATCTAGAGGAAGAAAACGGAAACCTCGGCTTACACTGGTATGTTTTAGAGAAAATCATTTTAGATGTGTTCCGAGAAAAGCAAAACTTGGAGAGATTTAGGGAAGATGGCGATCAAGCAGAATGGGAGCGATGACCTTAGAGATGGTCTGGATCAGGGAGGATTCTGCCACTTTGCAGGCGGCCTCAATCATCCACAGCAGGGCCGCAGCGATGATGATGTGGGGGCTGCGGCTGAGAGGAAATGAGTGTCTGATCACAGAAGCCAACATCATCAGCTGTGACTGATGGGGAAGGCCATTTAACATCCTCCCCGTGGAACAGTTGGTGACCTTCTCATTGGCCCAATCCCACATGACAAGGATATAATTTGCCCTAATTCTTAAAAGAACAGGAAAACACTGATGTAATCTGTTTGTTTAATTCTAGAAAACCTCTCCCTGAAGCCTGTTTTTTTTTTTTTCACTGCCAAACTGGGAAGGGATGTCTGGGAGACTAATCAAAGACTTTAAATGGGAAAGAAAGGCTCTTACTGCAGTGTAGGGACCTTCTAGTGAGACTAATGGGAAACGGGAAATTTAGACAGGCAAGCAAAAGATCAAGGAAGTCTATGGTCACAGCTCACCTTTGCACAGTCTATGCTTAGCAAATTACTGTTTGTGACGAGGCCGTCAGATGCAGAAGGTCTCGGAAAGAGAACAGACCAGAGGGCTGAGCTGCTTCCTATTGACTAGAGATTAAAACAGATAACTGTGGTAATGGCCTTGCCTAGGAACTGAGTTTAGAATACTAGGTTAACGTTGTTCCTATGACCTAGATATGTAAGATGTATGTTTTAAAGCTAGTGTTCTATAATTTCTGTAATATTCACTTTAAAGTCACAGATGTGAAAGCCTCACAAACAATACCAGCTGGACGTCGTCAAAACTGAGGTCATTGTTTGCTTTTCCCCTGCTTCGCGGGGTGATTTCATTTTCCAACCCTTTATCATTCCTGTGTGTGTGTGTGTAAGTGCATGTATGTGTGTACGTGTAAATGAGTGTGTTTGTGTATGTGTGTATGTGCGTGTGCATGAGCACACGTGCATATGACTATCAGAAGTCATTGTGGGTGTCATTTTCCTCAATTCCTCCCCTCCCTATTTTTTGAGACAGAGCTTCTCGCTAAACTTAGAGCTCACTGATTTGTTGATTCTGGCTTTTCAGGAGGTGCTTTTGATATGAACTTCTCATATGTATGTAGACTATAAGCATTTTAGCAACTGAGTATCTCCTATGCTTGTATTAGTCATTCTTTGTGCCTTGTAAACATTACCTTCAGTTCATTGTTTTAAAGAATGCTTTGTTGTTACTCATCATTTTACATAGCTACATTCCCACTCCTTCTTTTCCTCCCACTCCCCTTCCCCCATCCCTCCACCCACTCCTCAGAAAGAGTAGGGCTTCCCATGGGGAGTCAACCAAGTCGGATACTTCACTTTGAGGCAAGACAAAGGCCCTCACCTCAAATCTAGGCAGAGCAATGTATCCCTCCAAAGAGAATATTCTCCAAGATGCTGGTTCAAGGACTAGGGATAAATCCTGGTGTCACTGCCAATGGCCCCACATATTCCCAAACCTTACAACTGTCCCCCACATTCACAGGACCTAGTTTGGTCCTATGCAGATTCCCCTACTATCAGTCCAGAGTCAGTGAGCTCCCACTATCTCAGGTCAGCTGTTTCTGTGGGTATCACCATCACGGTCTTGATCCCTTTGTTATATTACTATTCCTCCCTTTCCTGGACTCATCTCCAGTAGCTTGGCCCAGTACTTCGCTGTAGATTTCTGTATCTGCTTCCATCAATTGCTGGATGAAGGTTCTATGATGACAATTAAGGTAGTTAACAATCTGATCACAGGGGAAGGCTAGCTCAGGCACCTTCTCCACTATTGCTTAGGGTTTTAGCTGGGGTCATCCTTGAGGATTCCTGAGAATTTCCCTAGTGCTGTGTTTCTTGCTAGCACTTTAATGGCTCCCTCAATCAAGATATCTCTTTCCTTTCTCTCCCTCACTGCCCTTCCCCTTTCTTGAGCATCTCTTTCTCTCATGTTCCCTTCTCCCTCAGTATGCACACTCATACCAAAAGGACATTGGGTCTACAGTTTTAAAGTGTTGTATTTTTTGTTTCATTTTAAATTTTTTATGTGCACAAATGTGTACAACATCAGTTCCTGGGTGTTGTGGTTGGTTGTGAACCACCATGTGTGGATTTGTTTCTGGGAACCAAATTCAGGTCCTCTGCAAGAGCAACACCTGTTCTTACTCACTGAGCCATCTTTTCAGCCCCCAATCTAATTTTTTTTTTAAATTCTGAACTGTGTTTTAGTAGAGGATACATACCTTAGTGTACTCCACAGATATTATTATAGTGAGAAAGGCTTTTTAACCTCCTGCTTCTTACTCCAATGTATTGTTATAAACATTTTAGCAGCAATAATTTTTCATAAATTTTAAAGTACTGCATATCATGTAAAGTATGTATCTAATATTAATGAAAATGGGGTTTGATGTGCTGAAGAGCTGAAGAGCCCTGAGCAGAAGCTCTGAGTGGTGGATGTTTCCAGATGGACAGCCATGTTGTTCAGTGGAAATGGCCCATGCTTCAGAAGGAGAGCCGTGGCCCTTTGTGGAAAGGCCCCATGTATCAGAAGGAGAGCCATGGTCCCTAATGGAAAGGACCCTTGCATCAGAAGGAGAGCCATGGTCCTTGGTGGAAATGGCCCACATTTTCAGCAGCACTGGAAAGCTGAGAAAGAGTACCCCTCAGACTGATTAAGAGTACCCCTCAGACTGATAAAGAGTACCCCTCAGACTGGTTAGATAAAATGTTCACCTGCAGACCTAGAGCTTAAAAGAAAATGAATAACTTATGAGGAAGAAGACTGACAGGGGAAGCCCGAAAATCAATACGTAATGTTCCGTCAGCCAGTCGAAAGAATTTTTGGCTGTGAGAGTTGTGTCCATTATTAAGAAGCGGAGGTAGTGATGTGTGAGCACTGGCACCTCTCTGACTACTCATCTGAGCAGCCCGGAGGAGAGTTTCCTCGTGACTGTGGAGCGCTATAAAATGGGCCATCGCTGTTATAAGGAGAGCTGACCTTCACCAAAGACTTTCTTCACGCCAGCATCGTCTGTATTTTCTGCAGCCAGTGGCCCAGTGAATCCTCACGACATTCCCAGTAAATAACTTCTATTATTATTCTGTTAGCCCCATTTTACAGACAGTGTACAGGAGGCATAGAGTAGTGATGTCTCAGGACAAAAACCCCAAGAAGACTTAAAGCCAGTAGGGTCTGCAAAATGGCTTAGCAGGTGAAAGCATCCATCCCATGACAGCCTAAATTCCAGCCTTAGAGCTGGAGTGAACCAACTTCTGAAAGCTCTCCTCTGACCTCTGAATACATAACGCAGGGGCATGTATGCACCTGCTCACACACACACACACACACACACACACACACACACACACACGAGTGGGGCGGTTGGATCATAGCATATTTTTGAAAGAGTTAAAACCAGAATCTGTTTCCAGAGTAATATCTGTATTATGTGTGCAGATTCACAAATACAGTCTGGATATACTTATATGCTGATGAGTGAAATATGTGTGTGTGTATTTCATTGTGTGTGGTATATTTGTGTAATTTCTCCACATATTGTCATTATGTGTGCATGTGTATGATGTACGTATGTGGTGGTGTGCTATTTAAACATATGGAGATCAGAGGACAGCTTTGTGAGGTTGGTTTTCTCTGACTTTCATGTGGGTTCCAGGAAACAAGTCAGGTTTCCAGGCTAGCATGACAAGCACTTTTCCCCACTGAGCAATCATCCTGCCTGCCCTAGATTCCCCATCCCCCCCACACGACCTGTTAAAGCCTTGCCTGTGTGTCTCAAGCTGTGATCTGTCTCCTTTCCCTGTGCTCACGAAAGTTTAAGTACTGCACTGATGGAAACTGAGTTTCCCACCCGACTGGCTTGGTTCTCCAGCTGACCTACAGCTTTTCTTCATGTATTCTGTAGATGTAATTTTCTGTGACATCACCACTCTTGATGTGGACTCTTTAGATACCTTCCAGTTGGACTTCTTTGAGATTTTTATGGCAACTAGCAACTTTTCCTAGGATATTTGTCATCGTTTAGTTTCTATGACAATGAGCATCCTTGACTCTTTTTTTAATTTTATGGCCTTTTTTTTTTTTTTTTGAATTTTCAAGACAGGGTTTCTCCGTAGCTTTTTTGGTTCCTGTCCTGGAACTAGCTCTTGTAGACCAGGCTGGCCTCGAACTCACAGAGATCTCTCTCTCTCTCTCTCTCTCTCTCTCTCTCTCTCTCTCTCTTTCTCTCTCTCTCATTTTCTCCACTCTAAACCATTTTAATATCTGTCACATTTATGTAATAGGTCTTCAGTATGATTACTTTCTGGAGCTGGATATGAGTGTGCTGAGGTTCAAAAACACTCACTTGTGAGCTGACCTCCTTCAGAAGGACTGAGGGGCACTCTTTATTATAAGCAAAGCCCAACACTAATATTCACTCAAAACTCAACTGCTCCTTGTGTAATGCATATTCACTAGCTGGACTGCCCTAGTTTGATTTACATTACTATGCTAAACTATGATAAACACCATGGCCAAAACCGATTTGGGGAGGCAATGTTTATTTAAAATTACAACACAAAGGTCATAGTTCATTGCTATGGGAAGGTAATCAAGGCAGATATCTGGAGCCAGGAATTGCATCAGAGACCATGCTGGGAGATGCTGCTAACTGGATTGCTTTCTATGGCTTACTCACCCTGCTTCTTGCACAACCCAGGACCACCTGCCCAGGGCTGGCAGCATCACCATGGGCTGATCATTTACACCTCAACTACTAATTGAGAATGTATCCCACAGAGTGCCCTAGAGGCCAAACTGATAGGGGCATTTTCTCAAGATTACTCCCAAATGATCTTGTGTCAAGTTGATAGAAACCTAACCAGCACAAGCATCGTGATTTACTCATTACTAGTATTAATTTTTGGTCCCTCATCTCTTGTGCTGTAGATTTTCAAGACTGTATTTAATATCCTAAGCATCACTGAAGCTTGCTTAAATAAATGATGGCTCTTTGAAGTCTAAATTACTGAAAAGAATTTCAACTTATGTCCAGTAGGCACAAGAGAAACTGTATAGATTTCTGCCACATTGATCCGTGGGGAAAAGATTGAGGAACAAAGGAACCAAAATGGTAGACTGTCTCCGAATCTCTTGTTCTCTCTCTTGTACCACTTGCACTGACAACTTCTCCTCTGGGTATGTTAGATGTTCTTGTTTTTGCATTCCATATTCACAGTGAACAGAGGCCATCCTTTGATCAGCCATTCTTAGAAATGATTTATTTTTATGTACATCCCACAGGAAGTCTCTCTAACAGGTTCTTTACTTCTTCAGTAACATGCATACTTGGTTTTTCGAAACAAAGTTTCCCTGATTGTCCCAGAACTCACTCTGCAGATCAGGCTGGCTTTGAACTCTGAGGTCCTACTGCCTCTGAGTGCTGGAATGAAAACCATGTGTCACCACCAGTCCTAATGTGAAAAATAATCATTTTATTATTATACTTCCCCATTCTGTGATGAGGTCCTCTGGGTTAAATGACTGAAATGTCCAACATAATAAATTTCTGTTTGGTCAGTGTTAATCATTCTAGAAACACTAGGAAAGTAAATCAAGAATAAAAACATCAACTTCAGTCAGTCATAGCTGTCATTATTTCTTGAATACATGTCAAGATTTGACTCTAATGCATTTATAAGACTCACATTTGACCTGCTGGAAGCTAAATTATATTCATTATATTGAAGTTCAATCAACATTTTCTTTATTAAGTTACTTGTTCTGAGGGTTGGACCAACATGAAGGCATAATTAAGGAAGTCCACGCGAGTCCAGAATAAAGGATAACAAATATTTATTTGGGTAAAAAACTCACAATAAGGGTAGAGAGCCATGTTCCTCTGCTTTGTCACCTAAAAGCTGCAAACAGAAGTCAGATTGCCACCTCAGAGAGTGAGCACCTGTCCCATCTCTGCTTATCAGTCCACATGTAGTACCCTAGATCACACCCTAATGGTACCAAAAGGCTATGGGCTAAATGAATTTCCACAACACTTCCCCCTTTTGTCTAAATACAAAACTATATACAATAAGGACAAATATCAAGTGATATCTAGGAGAAAGAAAAGACAAAAACATACACAAAAAGAACTACAACCAGCATGATCAATGTCAAGCAATAACACATGCTAAATGTCCTGTCTAAGGCAGTTAGCAAAAAACAGAGATTATTGTAGTAGTTGTCCTATCCTGAACAGTCTGTGTCTTATACTAAAAATGTCTTAGCTAAGTTATGAGAGGACAGTAGCTACCATGAAGCCCAGACTTATTCCATCTTCCTCCCTCAGTCTTTGGAATGCTGGGATTGTGCGAATGTAAACCATACTCAGTTAAGGTCATATCTTTACTATTCTTACAATTCTTTTCAAATAAATCAACATATCCACTCACATTAATGAAATTTGTTTCTCAGCATCATTTTACTGAACGCTTTGCTTTTCTTTTAAGGAGAGGTACCTTCTTATTATTCTTTCTTTTTCCCCCCATGGTAAATGCTCCTAGTCTTCTTAGAGTCTCTATTAATTTGTTTGTTCATTTAGTAGTCATGTTTCGAGTTCTTCCAGGCAAGACATTATTTCAGTCTCTCTGCTCATGGACCTCTTTTTTTCTAGGTGTCCTTGTTCATTTCCCATCATGCCTACATTGTGTCTAACAGACATCTCTCCTGTGAGCTCCAGAGCCAAACATCAATTTTCTGGTCAATAGCTTTGCTTAAGTAAATTTTCTAAGTCGTGTCTCTAACACATTCCTCCATGGTTTCTGTTCCAGCTTCTACTTCCAGGTCTATGTCTTAAGTTTCTGTCTCAACTTGCCTTTAAGATGAGCTATACATTTTCTACTGAAATAAATGCTTTCCTATCAAAGTTGCTTTTGGCAATGATATTTTATCCCAGCAATAGAAAACAAACTGAGACAGATCCATTGCCTGCTTGAGAGCTGTGGATTCCATCCATTTACTCCTTTCCCCATTGCTGTCATGCTTAAATCACCATCGTGTACTTTTCTACGTTACTCTAATTCCCTTGTAATCAGTCCCTAGTGTATACATTCATCTTTCTCCAAATCTATTGTCAAGAATATTGACCCTTGATGACAATTTAAGAACACTAACCTGAACATGGTATGCCTTGCTTAAAGCTCTAAATGATTCCCCATCACTGTTAGGATCAAATCCAAAATATCCTGTGTGACCTACAAAGAAATGGTTCCTTCCCAAGCTGTCATCATTCTTCCTCGGGATATCTGTGAAGCACTCTTGAAAATATCTTTCTCCTTTTCAAAGCAAGCTGCAAGTCTTTACACACAATTTAAACTATATCTCTATTCACATTAAGTTTTTCACCCTAGAAAACACGGGGATATAAACATCTATAAAATAAATTTAAAAGCATTCTTTTCCCTCTTGCGTCATCACCCTTTTTAAAAGTACCAAATGCTATCTGTCTCTTACGTATTTTTCTCAAGCGTTTATATATGTGTGTGTGCTGTATGTGTGTATATGTACCTGTGCTTGTGTTTGTGTGTGCGTGCATGTGTGTATATAGTATGATGTCTCCATATGTGTGAGTATATGTACATATGTGTATTTTTGCATATGTGTACTTATGTGCATATATGTGTAATTTGTGTATATATGTGTATATGTATTTATGTAAATGTGTATGTAATTTAAGTGTGCACACATATATATATATTTATATTGAGGGGTGGAATGGGTTTATTTTGTGCTGTTCTCCATAATGTAATACAGTAATCCAGACACAAATTCTGACAATTTCCATGTTCATTTTTCTCATGACCTAGTCACATTGTCTTGAGCAAGTTATTTCTTCACTCTGCAGTTTAATCTTCTGTCCGTAAACTGGTGCTTAATCCATTGGACTTCGTAAGCTGTTTTGACAGTTGAACAAGTGAGCACCCAAGCACATGAGCATGGGGGACGCAAAGCTGACTCTGCCAATGCTCTAATGTCCTGACTAAAAGTTATAAAACAACAGACCCACGGACCAACTGATCCCACTCTGGGATGCTCTCAACTTACATCCTATTTGTCACTGGATTTCTGAAGGCTGTCTGCCTTATGATTATAATTGGGCTGGCTAACTGTAATTACAACCTGTGTATTTCTTCTGTCTCAGAGTGTACTTTAAAACTTCCAGACAGAGTCCTTAATGTTACACTCTAGCTTCTTTGTCATGGGAAGGTACTCAGAACACTGCTAACAGAAACAAAAACACCAACCCAGCCATAACTCTTTGATCCACAATTGCGTCCTTCCTGCCAAATATGCCAGGGTAATGACGGCACAAAGCTTGTGAGAGTAACTGACTTGAGTGAAGGCCCACTCAGTGTGATGGAACCCATACATGACACTGCTTGGGTGGCCAAGAATCAGAGACTAGTTATCCCAGGGACCTAGAGTAAAACCAAATAATTCTGATCTGAACAATGCAGCATGGCAATAAAATGACTCCTAATGACATTCTGCTATATTAATAGATGAGTGTCTTGCTCAGTCATCATCAGAAGTTTCCTTCTGCGGCAGATGGAAGCAAATGCAAAGACCCACAGTTAGGCATACTGTAGAGAGTGACAAACCTTGAACACTCAGTCCTGAGTTGGATGTCTCCATCAAATCCCTCTCCTCAGAGTTCAGGGAACCCCATGAATGATGAGGTGTAAAAGAGTGTAAAAGCCAGAGGGGGTGGAGGACACCAAGAAAATAAGACCTTCTAAATTATCATGTGCAAAATATCTGGAAAATGTTGTTTCCTTGAATTCATCAATCACCTCTGCTTCCTCTTTCACACAGATCTCCAAGACTTGAGGGGAATAGAGTTCGATAAAGTGTTAAGTGCTCCAAAGTGTCTTGTTCTCTAAATGTACCCAGTTCTGGGTTTCTGTGTTAAATACCATTTATTGCAAGAAGAAGCCTATCATCTAATGAGGGATGAGTGAGGAACTGAGCTTTAATTATGAAACTTTTGTGGATTTTCATTATATTGTCTTCCCTATATTTCTTCCATGGAACAATTGTCACAGTTATCTTTACTGGCATACATTTTCTCTTAAGATATATTACCTGAATGAGACATGTGAGATCCAGTTATATTTTTCACATATGGACAATTCTACAAGACTGACACTAAGGCAAAATTTGCTTCCCATGACAAAATATCTTTAGACAACTTTATTTCCTGTTTTGCAACTAAAGCAAGAGCAAACTGTCTACAAACTGGAAAGAACCAACTGCTTCTACTGAGAAAACATTCTCAGAGTGGTGGGAGGATTCCTAGGAGCTTTTAAATCTATAATACCCAAAGAATGTCTAGCTCTTCCACTAAAGACTTAGTAAGTCTGAATTCATGCTAGGTTATTCCATTTGATGATTTCATTTTTTTATTCTTTCCCTTGTACTCCTTAGGGTTGCAGCAGTCATTGATGGTAGTAGGCTTTCAGGAAATACCTTTTAGTTGATCTAATTCTACTACTCCCAAGTTACATGATGATTTTTGTCTATACTTCCTGATAGCACCTTCTTTCTAGGTTAGTTAAACTCCTTAGTTGTATGTTTCAAAGTTGATCTTGCTGTTATTCTAAACATGGTTTTCCTCTGTTGCTGCCTTTTGGAATTAGCTCACCATTTCACTTAGAGAATATGAAATTTTTACAGAAATTTTGGTCATTAAATTTATTGATTTCTTCAGTTGCTTTTCTGTAGCTACTGTTCCAAGTATGGAATTTTGATATCTGCACACAGTAATTTCTTCATTCCATCTAGTGCTTGTATCTCACTTTCTTCCTAATGTGCATTTGTCTTTGCCAATATTTCCAGAACAATGTACATAATGGATGTCCATAATGGAAGTATTAATGGCTGTTTTCATCTTGTTTGTGCTGCTAATGGTGATGTCTCTGTCAGCGCTTTACTATTAAGTTTATTGATGCTAGGTCTATTCAGGGGTATATATAAAATAATGACTATTATTATCTCAAAATCATCAGTTTTTATTTATGCAAAGATATTTATGAATCCTGATTTTAAATTGTGTCTGTTTAGGTTGTGGGGCCATACAAAGCTTCATTCCTTGCTGGTATGTAAGCATGTTGCTGCTTGCTACAATCTCTAGCGGTCATTTCTTTATTTTTTAGCAGTCTCCATCATATGCCATCCTTTTTAGCACTATGTTATCTTCTTCATAGTTACACTGATTCAAAGAATAAAATATATCTATTGAGTAGAAAAATCACCTTTAAATTCTAGGTGCTGTGCTGAGAGACAGCTTCCTAAGTGCTTCTGTTTCTGCTACAGTAGCTCTTTTTAGTGGTTCTCTTATTACACTTTTATTGTTCCCTTTGTCCCCTACAGATACTTTATGGTTAAGAAATTCAAATAACTCATTCTGGACACTTACCAAGCCATTTTCAGTGAAATTCGTCTCTCAGAGCTTATAAAGTAAAAATGCATGCTTCCTTGGAAATTAGATTCTAACGCAGTAAATGTTCATTAGATGCCTTCTGAGTTCAAGGCAGTTGTTGAAAAAAGAAATAATTTACCTGTTCTATGTTTGACCTTACTAGAATCTTGGTCAAGTGAGAGACAAACTGGTAATTAGGACAACAGCACAATGGGATGCTACAACTTATGTAGATTACCTCCTCCTGAGTTTCAACATACACACACATACACACACTATATATATATACATATATATTCAAACAAACAAAAAAGTACCTCCACATTAAAAATAATCAGTACACATCTTAAAGCTGGAAGCTATTTTTACAAAGTTGTATGTAATTCTTTCAAACCAAATCAAATTTTCTCTTTTCCCCCAATATCAAATTTCTTAGTAATCAGCTTTAAGGTATCATATAATAATTCTTTCTCTATAGCTGATTGGAAGAATAATGTCACATGAAAATTTTAAGTCGATCTCAAGCTGCTTTCATAATACAAAATCCTAGTAGTGAGTAGTTTTATGAAGTTTTGGAAATCAGTTTCTCCCCATCTTATACAACGATGTTGAGCATAATAAAGATCTTTGTAAAACATATGGTTGATTATCACTGTGTGTTATTCAAATGGGTATAAATTTGAAAATTGCAAGCTGAAAGCCTTCAGTGACTTTTCTGCAGTATAATGTTTCAAAGAGAGCAAGTGGCATGCCAGTCACCACTGGCACACTACCCTGAAAGACTGAAGACTTACTTATGTGGATGGTGACTGGCCTTGGGATTGAATGGTGGTCTAGTCATGGAAAGCATAGGGGCAGTATGAAAATTGCTTTCAGGGACATATTTATAAGTTTGAATAATTTTCTAATGTATAGGCTTCACGTAGCAATAGTCAATTTCTTTCATTTTCTACATTGAAGAATTTACCTGAAATTACTTTGTAATGTCTCAAAAATCAAACTTTTTTGTTTTCTTTTGTTTTTCAAGACTGGGTTTCTCGCTGGGCGGTGGTGGCACATGCCTTTAATCCCAGCACTCGGGAGGCAGAGGCAGGAGGATCTCTGTGAGTTCAAGGCCAGCCTGGTCTACAAGAGCTAGTCCCAGGACAGGAACCAAAAGATACGGAGAAACCCTGTCTCGAAAATCCAAAAAAAGAAGAAAAGAAAAGAGAAGAGAAGAGAAGAGAAGGGAAGGGAAGGGAAGGGAAGGGAAGGGAAGGGAAGGGAAGGGAAGGGAAGGGAAGGGAAGGGAAGGGAAGGGAAAGAAAAGAAAAGAAAAGAAAAGAAAAGAAAAGAAAAGAAAAGAAAAGAAAAGAAAAGAAAAGAAAAGAAAAGAAAAGAAAAGAAAAGAAAGACTGGGTTTCTCTGTAGCTTTGGAGCCTGTCCTGGAACTAGCTCTTGTATACCAGGCTGGCTTTAAACTCACAGAGATCCGCATACCTCTGGCTTTTGAGTGCTGGGATTAAAGGCATATGCTACCACTACCCAGCTAAAATCAAACATATTCTTTATTATAGAATATTTGATGCGATAGAGTCTATGCATATAAATGTGTTATGCAGGTTTTGAAAGTTATTCAAAATAATGTGACAATATCATTGGATTTTCATCATGATTACTGTGCACAGAAAAACACCCAACTTGATGCTATGATTAAAAATGTTTGCTATTCCTTATGTAATACTTACATTGTATTGAATGTTCCAACTCCACCACTCTCAACTCTTAGCACTGCCTGTTTTCTGTATAACACTTACCTCTCGTAGATTATGTATTTATTTGGTTACTTGTTAATCATCTAGATGACTTAAAGTACATGGAGAAATGTGTGTAGATTGTATCCAAACACTTCTTAATTTCATACAAAGGAATTGAGGATTTTACTATTTGAAGGAAGGTTCTGGAATTTTTCTCTTGAGAGTTTTGAAGAATAGTTGTTCTTTTAAGATCAAAAATACACTTGACAAAAGAAGTGTAAGTTAATATGGGTACTAATCTGGGTCAAGTTTTACATTTTTACTGATACCAGAATTTATGCTTTTACTCCTCAATCACTCATATTGACCTAGAGAAGTAGAGTCTGAAGTATTTAAAATCTGAGAGAGAAATCCTGTAACAGAAGTATCATATCTAAGGTGGAGAGAAAGTTCCATGTGTTGACAGTAGTTATATCTTCTCACTCACAGCCTGGATATTGCTGACCAAGCCACTAGATCACAACTTAGTGAGATAAATTTGCCATGCTTGGAGTTAGATGACACATCCTCGTGAAAGAATTATATGATTCTAGATAATGGTTATTATATTTTCTGTTCTCTTGAGAATAAAGGAGCAGGACAATTTAGGGGCTGAGAATACTTGAAGGCTATAAGAACTGTAAGGGCTGAGAGCAGCAGTTGTTGTTGGGCAATCTGAATGAGCAAATTTGTTTAGATTTGTTTCCTTAATTGACTGCAATCCTCCTTGCTCCTTACAAGCAGGGTGTCCTCTATGCTTTATGAATAATTGTGATTTAAAATTGAATTTGATGGAATAAATCCACTTAAGTCTTTATATAATCTCTTGGAACAATACTTGACAGTGATGCTAAGACAAAATTTATGAGACAAGTTAAAAACAAACTCATTGTAGAGATAGCTTTTAGAATTGGGTATTAAAGGAAAATATTCTAGTAAAATTAGAAAATATCTACATTTGCTATTTAAATGAAAACTTAATCAGCAGATATGTGAAGTTTTCTTTAAGCTGATTTTTTAAATCTGTATTTTTCTATTATGAATTATATCATGAAATATTAAGAAGCACCTGTATTTTGAAGAAAAGAAGAAATCCTCTTATAAACTATAGGTTTATTACATATTATGAAATATTGTTATATTATAAAATTTGTAATAATTGGCAAAAAGTTTGTAACATGTACAAATAATGAAAATGTACAAAAGAAGCAACAGGTCTTACAAGCAAAGCAACACTCTTATACATGATATAGATGCAAACAGAATTATATGTACTTAGGTGTCCATCACAGGGTTATTTAAAACAGGATGCTGTTGAGACAATTAAAACCTCTAACAGCACAGGTTTGCTTAATAAACCATGAAATTAATTGCAAGGTTTCATAATGGAATGGGAGTTTTCTTATAAATACTATTAACATAAACATGCTAATATACATGGCACATATATTTGAAAATATATACATGTATTTGAAAAATAGATTTTTAAAGAGGGCTGTATAGTGATGTAGTTCAGTGGTATAGGGTTTGTTTAGCTTATATGAACTGAGACACTGGGCCTCCCACCCATTCTTGCTTTTAAAAATGAGCAAACTTTTCCAATTATCTACAATGAATATGTTCTATGTTGTAATTATGAACAAATTCCATGAACATAACATAATTATTTAAAAATTTTAAAGATAAAATGTATGACCAGAATATAATTTATTATTCTTTGGGGAGATTAAATAGTTTTAATTAAAGACAGTTGAAATCTTTGTGCCGTTAGGGATCTTTTGGCAGTTTCTCATTAATTGGTTGATTTTTTAACTTGTTTTATTAAATGTATTACTTTAATGACAAGAAATTTCTTCCAACCCAAGGAGACTCTCATTGTTCTCATTCTCCTCCAAGATTTTTCTGGGTATGTTTTAGAGTTTCTATTGTTGTGAAGAGACACCATGACCACAGCAACTCTTTTAAGGAAAAGCATTTAACTGGGTGGCTTACAGTTCAGAGGTTCAGTCCATTATCATCATAGTGGGACATGGTGGTGTGCAGGCAGATATAGTGTTGGAGAAAGAGATTCTACATCTTGATTCACAGACAAGAGGAAGTGAACTGAGACATTGGTTATAACTTGAACATAGAAGACCTCAAATCTCAGCCCCCACAGTGACAAACTTCCTCCAACAAGGCCATATCTACTCCCACAAAGCTCTAGCTCCTAATAGTGCCACTTCCTATGAGTGTATGGAGTCAATTGCATTCAAATTACTACAGGACACAAATGGAAGATTATGTAGCTAGTGAAAAAGATCTGCCCCAAGTTGCCCTGTGCACATACTGTGTTATTCCATTGGTTTCTAGGTATTGGCATGTTTTTCTAATTTTGTTTTGATAATATAATTAAATTTCCCAACCTTTCTTTCCTCAAACTCTTCTATTTATCCCATCCGTTTTTTTCAAATGTATGGCCTCTTTTTTCAGTAAATGTTATTGTATGTATATGTGTAGCTTGGAATCATGTACATGTATATGCTTATATGCATATATATGTGTATATACATGTATAACCTGAGAAGTCTGCATAATGTTACTTGTATGTAAGTTTTTAGGGCTAACTGTTTGTCCCTTAACAACCAGTTGTGCTCGTCACTGGGGAAAACTACCTCTTTGATGTTCAGTTTTCCTTAATTGCCTGTAGCTCTTTGTGTATGGTTGAGTCTGTATGGACTTTTCCTTTTCCACTTTGGCATGCTCATTGGTGTTCAACTGTTCAGCTTCTGTTCAGGCATGTGTTACAGTGTAGGCTTTCTTGTTTATCAGAGACAACAGGTAGAGTTTTAGGTGGATCAACTGGTTGTCACTGAATGAACAACTTGGTACAACTCTTAAAAGGAAGAAGAAAAAAAAAAATCTCTGCTCCGCATAGCCTCATAGAGAAGCGCAGGTTTAGGGAGTGAAAGGAAATGGCGAAAGCCCTTAGTTTGCTTTCTAAGAGGAGAAGCGGATGGAATAGTGTCAGGAAGATTGTGATTGGCTAATTGGAATAAGTACAAGCCATGATGGTCAAAGAGCTATTAGTAGCTTGAGCATACTGCTCAGGAGAGGTGTTTTGGACTGCAAGCTGTGCATTGCTTGTTTTGCAGTTGGAATGCTTGCTAGCAAGTGGAGCCCTTGTTGTCTCCAAAACTTTGATTGGCCTTAGGAGGGTCTGGTTTTCTAAGATCTCATTAAAATATCAAACATAGCTGTTAGTGAATATAGCCTTGTTTCTTACATGTGTTCCTAATTTAACTTCCTGTTTTCATCTCCTAGCAGCTATTGTTTATAATGCTAACGATCCCTTGCATTTAATTCAAACCCCAAACCCAACTTCAGCCAGTTTCTTTTCTGGATTTGCTTTTTTTTTTTGATCCTAGGACTATTTGTTATTTTCACTTCACCTTGCATGGAACTGTAGAAGCCATTTGCAAACCCCAAAAGCTTAAAATCAGATTTAGACTCAGTTCATCTCGTGAACACTCACAACTTTCCTTCTTTGCTATGACTCACCTTGGAAGTCATTCTCACTCAAAGCACCAACATCAAAAAAAAAAAAATCACCTGTTTTTAGAATTCCTCCTCAGCTGGGTTTCTATGGAGCAGACAATTGAGTCCAATTCTCTACCTTTCTTCTGTTTCCTCTGTTCCAACCAGTCTAGCTTCTCTCCTCCAAACATCAAAACATCTCTCCACCTTTATGTCTTAGAAAAAGATACCTTATATGAGACTTCCACTTATCCCTGCTCTACAGCTGAGAAAAACAGCTATGGGTTTACAGTCAGCTAACCACAGATTTAGTGTTAGGGTTACCAGACTTAAGTTGCCCCAGTGCTGAAAGCCACGATGGCTTTAGCGAATGTGAATGACTGAGTATTTCACATTCTCAAATTCATGCCTCACAGCCACAAACCTCCAATGATGTGGTAACCAGAGGTAACCTTTGGGACACAGTTAGATTTAGATGAGGTCTTGAGAGTAAGTGGTTCTAAGAAGCAGGATTAGTGACATAATCAGAAGAGACAAGAACTGGCTTACTCTTTCAATGAACAAGCCTCCAGGAGAGGCTGTGTGGACACATAAGAAGAAACTAAGCCCTCTACAAGCCTGGAAGTGTGTCCTCATCAGAACTATACAATGATGGCTTCTTGATGGCAGGCTTCTTCCCTCCAAAACTCCGAGGGAACAAATGCATGTTGTTTAAGTCACTCACTCCATGATAATGTTGCGATAATACCCCAAGCTAAGTGTCATAGTGCATTTATACATTGTGCTTCCCACAATACTGTTACAGCCAATTTTGCACTCCAGCAAAGATTATTTAGCTCCTCTATATACCTCCCCTTCTCCAAGACATATCTTCTCAAGTTGTGATTCACCAAACTTCAGTATTACCTTAGCGAACTTGGCTGTTCTGTGATGTTCTTACCCTTCTCTAATAAAGGCTTTGAACATCTTCTGGAATGTAGAGCTTGCTTCCTTCTTATCACCATCCCTACTCCTATTGGCTCCTTCCTTGATCACTGGGTACTCTGGACAGAACTGCACATAAGGGTTCATTTTAAACCACTTGAAAATGGTATGCAACATGGATAAATCTTGCCATATGGAAAATGGGGAAGCACACAGCTGTTGGTTGAAAGCCAGTAGGATTATACATCGCGAGTCATTTTCCATGCTCACGTCACCGTATAATCTCTGGTCTCTCAGCCGTGAAAGACCAAAAAGGACAGAGTGGCCCGTGCTCTGAGGGACTATTTACTCTGGTTTGTGACTTTTCTTAGCAGGCCGTAGCTTCAATATCATTTTTTACCTTTGCTCTTTCTGGCTCATCTACTGTATGCTTCTTCAAAATGAACTTCAGATGTGCCCAAGGCCAAAAATAAATCTGTAAAAACAAAACCAAAAATCCTAAAAACACAGCAAACAAAAAAGGAAAACTGATATGGGAGGTGATGTGTGCTGTGAATATGTTTTACTACCATTGGTTAATAAAGAAGCTGCTTTCAGCCAATGGTTTAAGAGAGTAAAGCCAGGCTGAAAGAAATATATAGAGTAGATGGAATCAGGGAGGAGCCAGGTAGCCACTGCTAGAGACAGATGCACCGGAACCTTGCCTGTAAGCCACACCTACGTAGCAATACACATTAATACAGATTAATAGAAATGGGTTAATTTGATGTAAGGAATATGCTAGAGTCATTGGCCAAGTTGTATTGTAATTAACACAGTTTTTGTGTGGATATTTCAGGCCAGGGCAGTCGGGAATGAACGAATAGCCTCCGACAAAGTACAGAAACAAATCTTGACTTCTATCGCTCCTCCAGTGAAAACATATGGACTTCCTTCAAGAAAGAGTAGAGTTTTTGACTTGAGAGAGAACCATATTAGGGTGATCTGAGAGACAGCCAGAAATTAAGTATTAGAAAACAAAAGTCACCAACAACTCCAAATAGATCTGTCTCCTGGCTTTTTTCCTATTCTCTGATAAACATCATGACCAAAAGAAACCCTTATTAATATACAGTCTGCTATGAAGGGAAGTCAGGGCAGGAACTCAAGGTAGGAACCTTGAGGTCAGAAGAGAAGCAGAGGTAATGATGAATGCTGTTTATTGGTTGTTTCTACAGCTTTCTCATGCTACTTTCTTATATATCTCGAGATCACCTGCCCAGGATGGGCATTGTCCCAGTGAACTGTGCCCTCTCACATAGGTAATTAATCAACAAAGTGTTCCAGAGACATTCCCACACACCAATCTGATGGAGGCACTTTCTCAATAACAGTTTCCTTCTCTCAGTTGACTCCAGCTTGTGTTAAGATTGAAAAATTGCCCCCCACCCCACCAAAAAGACACAGTAGGATTTGACAGAAGAATGGAGTCAAGGAAAACAGCTTACTATGGTTGCATCTGGTATAACTGAGCAAGAAACACCCCCACACACACTCAGAGAGAGAGAGAGAGAGAGAGAGAGAGAGAGAGAGAGAGAGAGAGAGAGAGAGAGAGTGTGCAAGGCTCTGTATTTTCTAAATGTTTTATTGAGAAAAAATAATGTTAGTTTGGTGAGGTTCAACTAATGATATTTTCTGTATAACTGGTGTTTTCTGTCTTAATCATTCTCCTTACTTTGGTCAAAATCATCACTGATATTTTCTCTAGAAAATAGTTTTGGCTTTTACTTTGAATCTATGATCCATTTTTAATGTTAACTTGTTTATGACAGAAGATAATGATTAAGATATTTTTTAAGGATGTCCAATTATTCCTGTACCATACTTTTAAAGAATTCATATTTACCTAACCTTGGAAATTAAAAATATTAATCAGTTGATCACATCTTCAGTTTTATGCTTATGGACTCAGATGTGCCTAAGATATCTACCACTGTCCTACACTGTCTCTTGCTTATTATAACTGCATAAACAATAAACAATTACACTGTCTCTTGTTGATTGTAATTGCATAATAACTCTTGAAATCAAGTAGTGATATCCCAACTGTGTTCTTGGTTTTAATTTTTAATATATTTAATAGGAAAGTTTCAGGTTTGTGGAATAACTGAGAAGGTAGTTTAGAGATCCAATATTTTTTAGTATTGTCATCTGATACTTGTTCTGTATGTTCTGTACAGTTAGTGGGACCATACCAATACACTGTAACAAAGATACATTCAGCATTCTTTAGCTTTTTTTCTGTCTTTTCTTTTTTTTTGGCCACATGACATTCATTTGTCATGCATTCTTAGACTTAGAAACAGCCAGAGGAAAAAAATGCATAATTATATAACATACACTATATTGCAATATATAATTATATATGACTATATATATATCAGGTATATTTACACATATACATTCCTGATGCTTGTCTACAAATACATTGAGAGAAACACTTTCGTTTTCGACCCTTCAATCCAAAATACATTCTAGTTTTATCATTTTTAGACTCTATAACTTCCTTTCTTAAGGGTGAGGTCAGGTTTCTATTGTCCTTTCTAGTATAACCCCTGACTGTGACCTGTCCCTCTTCCTTTGAAGGACCTCTGCTGCTTGGGCTTTGACTGGACGGAAGACCTTCAAAATGGCCTTGCTGCACAGCATCTAACAATTTCAGGAGCAAAATGTCCAGAAGGAAAGAGAAGAGAAGAAGTAAAGTAAGAGGAATTTTGTTGCATAATTTCTATGGGAATTACGATAATGTAATTTATCTTGTTGATTTCATGCCCTTTTGTGTTGTATGCCTCAACGAGAACATAAACTATGTAAAGGTAAACACTTTCCCCATGGTACTTAAAAATATTTGTGGTTGGGAAGATAGTGGATTTTCCTCTCATGATGCTTACATAAAATACTTTAAAAAGCCAGGCGTAGAGTTGTATTCCATGTAATTTGAGGAAAAATAAACCCAAGAAAAACAGATCTGAAGCAAAAGACTAGCCTGGGCTTTGACAGAATTGAGGCAAGTCTATCCTGTGTACCAAATATTAACCAAACAAAGCAAGCCTTAAAAACTTAATGTATAAATTATTATTAGAATTTATAAGATTTGTATCTGTAATACAGTAATAATCCTGACATAATATTTCCACTTATATACTGCTTATCATCTTCAAAACTAATACTTTAAATTGTCACTTTATGGTGTAATGGCATTTCATTTGTATTTTAATAGATAAAACTTGGCTGAGAACCAGAAAAGTAAAACAGCCACTCTGGCCAGCCTTTCAAACCAGGCAGCAATGACACACACTATTAATCCCAGTAGCCACACTAGTTTGTCATAGAAACCACGTGCTAGTGGTGCATGTCCTTAATCCCAGAACTGGAGGGGAATATAAAATGGGAGGAGACAGTTCTTAGTCTCGGTCTCATTCTCCTGGAGGCAGGATCACCATTTCAGACTGAGGTAAAGGTAAAAGCTAGTAGCTGGCTGCTTTGCTTTTCTGGTCTTCTGGTTGAACCCCAATATCTGAATCTGATGTTCTATCAATCATGCTGCACCATTATTTTGCAATTTTAGTTCCAAACCCAGTCTTACAATAGTAACTCTTGTTTTTTAACGTTAATAATGTGTTATAGAAACCTGGCTCTAGAGCAATTTCCAGGAATCCACAAGGATGACCCTAGCTAAGACCTTAAGCAATAGAGTAGAGGGGGCCTGATCTTGACTTGCCCTGTAGTCAGACTGATGAATATCTTAAATATCATGATAGAACCTTCAAGCAACTGATGGAAACAGAGGTAGAGTCCCACGTTGGAGTACTGGACTGAGCTCCCAAAGTCCAGGTGAAGAGTGAGAGGAAGGAGAATATGAGCAGAGAGGTCAAGACCTCATCATGGTCTTGACCTACTGAATCAGTCTACCTGAGTTAACAGGAGCTTACAAACTCCTGCCAGACCAGGAAGGAACAAGCATAGGAACAAACTAGTCCCTCTGATTGTGGTGGACAGTTGCATGGCTGGGGCAGACTGAGGGGCCACTGGCAATGGCACCAGAATTTATCCCTACTGCATGTACTGGCTTTTTGGGAATCTGTTCTCTTTGGATGATACCTTGCTCAGCTTAGAAATAGTAGGGAGGGCCTTGGACCTTCCCCAAAGCAATGTGCCTTACCCTCTCCGATGACTGGATGGGGACAAGGTGGGAGGGTATGTGGATGGAATGCGTAAAGGGGAGGGAATGGAAACTTGGATTGGTATGTATAATGAAAAAAAAGGTAGTTTGTTTCATTTTTAAAAAAACAAAATTAATTAGTTATTTAATTTTAAGATAAATAAAAATTTGAGGCATTTTCATTGTAATTTATCTAAAATGATTTTGTCATCTAAATTTTTAAACCAGTCAATATGTAATGATACAATCAGACATTCAATTGAAGATTTATTTACTTTGTATAATTTGATGTATATTTTACCATTTTTCCATCTATATAATAGACATATTGCCATTTAGCAGCAAGGAAATACCAAGGTAAATAAAAATTATTTTCTACCTACCAAGGAGATAAGTAACATAATTTTATTTTTCAAAAGATAGCATTTACTTTTCTGTCTTGCGGTATGATTTCTTCCAGAGAGAAAAGCTTTAGACTTTGAGACACTATGCATGCAAAAGCATGTCCCATGTGACAGACTAGTTGCTAAGGTAACTGCATCTTCCTGAAAATACCAAGCTAAACAGGAGGCTGAATCATCAGCCTGCAATTTACAGCTATTACAGTCATCGAAATGTTCGTGAGCATTCAAATAAACACAGAATGTTCTGACAACCTGGACCTTCTCTCTAATCCATTCTACCTTGCAAGAGCTTTGAAAAACTCAAAAGCACAAGCAAGGCACAGCTGATCACACAAAGATATCAATATATTTTATTAACTCCAGCATCAAAAATCTCAGGGCCCACTAATCAAAAGTATTTGACAATTTAATCTTTATTGAATCTATTTTTTAAAGTTGGCCTTTCATAATTTGGATTCTTAATTCCGTCAACTGGCAAAGCTTTGATAATGCCTAATGAAAAAACTATAATTAGCTTATTATATATTATTATGGTGGGTTTGGTGCCCCTGGGACAATCAATTGTTGGATGACCTCTATTAGCTAAAAGTACACTTTAAATTTTTGGATTGTTTCCTGTTGTAGCTTTATAAAATTTCCCACATATTATTTATCAAGAAATTCAACTTAACCTGGAAACTGCAGAAACGTGTTTTCAAGAAACCACATTAATGTTTTTGAGACAACAAATTCGTCTCGATGAGTTTGAGGCCAGCCTGGTACGCAGAGCACATTCCAGAGAGGCCAGGTCTACATGGCGAAACCCTGTCTCTGAAAAGGTGGGGCGAGGGCAACACAGTGAGAAAGGAGGTGAGATCAGTTAGCATTAAGGCTGTTTGGAAATGCTGTGTGAAAACAGCTGTTTTCTCTCCAGTCCTTTGAGGACTGGAACAGAGTTTAACGTACGGCTGCCACACGAGTACATCAGACAGTCTCTAGGAGGAAACCAACTTTGTGCTCAACATGTAAAGGGTTACCTGCTATCACTTCAATTATCATTGCTACATACACTGAAAACTTAAACTCATATTAAAAATTCCTTTATGAATTTCATGTTATTTGATGAATATCATCTGTACTTGGGGACTGTGGAGCTCATCCAATGCTCTCTTAGCTTTCCAGGCCTATAAAGTTCATCACTGAGCCCCTGGCCAGGTGTCCACCTATGCAAGTACAACAGCAGCCCTATTATAAGGAAAGAAAGTGTCCAGCAGGCTTAGTTTTGAAAGCCAAGCTTAACCCCATGCCCGCCCCCACTACCGACACATTTTAGCTTATGTCTGTTTTGCACAGACCCCAGGCATGATCAACAGGGAGGGATATTTGAGCATAGGCTGACATTTAGTTTTTTCCCCTTTATTGAAAATAGATTGCTTATTATAGTCTCCCCTTCATCTGCTCCCCCCAGTTCCTCCCCATCTCCACTCCCATCCAAGTGCTCCCCCTTTCTGGGTTGACATTTTCTTGATGACTCAAGCCACTCTTTATAACTTCTGGTGCTGTAGAACTTTGATCCTGGTGAACCCTGTAATGCAAATGCAGTTGGCCCTGAACAGCTGCAACTTTCTGTTCTGTGTTTGTCAGCAGTCACTTCTATAGCTCCGGGAGCTCTGGCTCTGTTCTTCTGCATTAGACTTAATTGGAAAGAAACCAGTTACTGATCGAAACAAATGGCCACCTGCGAAGTGTGAGCTAGTTAACATGAACGTGGAAACCTGTTGAATGTAGGACAACCACTCTGCTCTCATGGGGATTTGGAATTTGGAGATTTAAAACAGCTACAGTTCACTCGAGAAACTTAATAGGATTGTTTACTCTTCAATCTCAAAGTCCTGAGTGAGCTGCGTAAAGCTGTCATGTGGAAGAATCCGCTGGGTCATGGGAACACTGAACGCTTGTCTGTGCCACTCTCGATGGCTCAGAATGAAAATGAGCCATGCATGTTGCATAATCAGTTTGCCAGAGTTCTCCAGAAGCAGCTCTCCACCTGCCTTCCTTCGGTTAGTAATTTAATTGCCATTTTAATTCCATGAAAAATTTCTGTATTTCGTATTATACTCTGTTGTCCTAGGCAGAAACTAATTAATCTGAACGTCCTTCAACTTCTTCCCTAATGAGTGAGATAGCACGGTTTTACTGGTTGGATTTGTTATCATACAAAAACATCATATATTGAAGTCCAATGCCTTTCAGCCCCGAAGACCTTTCTCCTTTATAGATATGCAACCTTATGTGAAGTTGATCTTATAGTGCTGTGGATGCAGGCCGTGAGAACAGGAGAAACAGACAGAGAATGTCAGAAGCCACCAGAAACTAGAAGAGGGAAGTTTCTTCTCTAAGTAGACTGGAAGTATCAAAACTCTGCTCTTAACTAGATATCAGGCCAGTGATACTGATCTTAGACTCTAGCCTCTTTAGAACTGAGAATAAACTTATTTTACCATCAGGGTTTTGGTAGTTCATTATTTCAGTCTCGAGAAAGTAACCCAGCGTCTGAATTTATGTCATAAAAATAATGGAGTCAAGTCTGACCACCTGTATGATTCTTGTCATAAGCCACATATTGGGGTGCCCTCTGTTACGATCCAGCCACATTGGGTCCATTCATTCCAGCACAGGGGCATGTGGATTAGAAATGTTGGGGAGGAGGAACAGAGCTATGAAAGAAACACAGAGACACAGGATAGTACTGGGAGGGCAACTCTGTGAATACTGAATACGGAATCAACCTGCATTTATTGTTCATACATTTTTAAACCCTAATACAAAAGGAGAAAAAAGGCAAAAGACCATTTTAAGAGGACATGAAGGACAGCATGAACAGTGGCTTGCTTCAATACTTGAGACATCAAGTCATCATTTCCTGAGTAAATCATTTTGATGTTTTGGGCAGGATATGCAGCAAATACACCCTAGACCAAGTGCTGTGGAAATTCCTTAAACTCAGCCGGTAGAGTTTAAGACACGGGCCCACTTTGGGTATGGTCTCTTGTACTATATATGCAAACAAAAGGCATGCCCAGGCCCCTTCGCTGCTGGACTCGATTCCAATTCCCAGAGCATGCAGCGGACTGCAGATCACTACTGTTTCTGTGAGTTTACCCCTTAATAAACAAACCTTTATTATACTCCATTCTGAGCTAATGGGGAAATCTTTCATACTGTAGCAACTAAGTATCCTGTAGGCAGCCACTCCCTATGTCAAACCTACTAGTTTAAAACCAAATAGCAGTAATAGGCCCCAATTCTCTGACCTTTGGTCCGGGTGGAGCAGATCCACCTCTATGGGCCATCTTAATGTCCAAAACACCAAGTAACCATACCTTAGGTCAGGGCTTCTTGTTTGTAGCCACACCTGCTGTCAACAACTTTGAAAGAATAATAATAATAAAAAAAAGCTCAAACTCTCTGACCTTTAGTAAAGGTGGATCAGACATATCTGTGTGTGCCGACATGGATTTTAAAATATACAGATGAAATTTGAACTCATTTATGACCCACTCTGAATGGGCCATGTCTACACACTAATCTTGTCTCAGTCTCTATAGTTCTTTTGCATTTTCCTCCTCAGGAGACATGTACTTAGTGGTAACATTGTCACTGGTGTAGACGTTAATCAATAGTCAATATTATTTGGACTTATTTTTGCAATACTAGATATTGAACCTACAGCCTCGCATATGCTAGACAAGTATTCTACCTCAGAGATACAAGTACAACCTTTCTTTCACACTTGTTTTGAGACAGGGTCTCACTGAGGCGCCAAAAATAGCAGTGAGCTCATTGTATAGAGTACACAGTCATAAAACGTGTGATAATCTTCTGTCAGCCTCCCAAGTAGCTGAGATTATAGGCCTGTATGCTTAGACTTTTTGATATAGCTGCTTTCATTTAAATGAGACGCTGTGGATAAACAGTACATAAATAGCGAACAATAAAAACATTTGTCTTGCTGGCATATGCCTTCCTGGTTTTTGTTTTATAGTATGTAGCCAGATATTGTTTGCAGTTATTTTAGTCTGTGAGTTCTGGCCAGTAGCTACCCTGGCCAGGATATGGGAAATCAGAAAGCAAGATTCAAGTCTGTGCTAGTAAGTGAGCTGAAAGGGAAAACAAAGCTATTTTCTTTGTTGGAATGGCGCAGGCAACAGAAAACCATCATTCTCCTTTGACATCATCTGTCCAGGTGGTGTTCCTCTGTAACTGTTCATGAAAAACAATCATAGAGAGTTGGCAAGCCAATCTGTGGAGCAGCACATGTCCATGGATTGGAGAGGTCATGGGAAGGAGAGGATTGCCATGAATAAGAAGTTTTGCCTGCTTTCGTCAATTACACATATTCTCCTAAAACTTGGATGTTTTGCTGAGATGGCTACCAGACCCAGGGAGTATGACGTTGAGAGAATGAGCTGTGGCTATCGCAGTGGGTTACCTGAATTTAATTCGACTATTTCTTTGCCACCACCAGCTGTCCACTATTCCACCCAAAGGCCGATTGTTCCCCATTGGTACAACATATACCTATTCTAATTACTTTCTTTTAAAATGAGGTTTTCCCCCATTTGCCTCATAATTCCTAGAGTCTGTATTCCTTTCACACACTGACTTGTGTGTGAAGATGGGCCACGGCCGTCTCTCTAGAGCCAAGATAGGACAAGTGCATTATGGGAAAGCAACTCTCCAAAACCTTTTGAACTTGCTGAACTCGGATCTGAAATTCTGTTTCTGTGGATCCACTAAGATTAGACTCCTTGGGGGAACTTCCAGGCAGTAGGAATTACCTGACTTCTTTTTTTTATATATAATTTTTTATTGAAAAAAAAATTTCCGCCTCCCATTTCCCTCCCCGTCCCCCTTTTCCCCCCTCCCCCCACTCCTCTCCCCCTCCCCCCACTCCTCTCCCCCTCCCTCTCCAGTCTGAGGGGCAGTCAGGGTTCCCTGCCCTGTGGAAAGTCCAAAGTCCTCCCCGCTCCATCCTGGTCTAGGAAGGTGAACATCCAAACTGGCTAGGCTCCCACAAAGCCAGAACATGAAGTAGGATCAAAACCCAGTGCCATTGTCCTTGGCTTCTCAGCAGCCCTCATTGTCCGCCATATACAGAGTCCGGTTTTATCCCATGCTTTTTCAGTCGCAGTCCAGCTGGCCTTGGTGAGCTCACAATAGATCAGCCCCACTGTCTCCGTGGGTGGGTGCACCCCTCGTGGTCCTGACTTCTTTGCTCATATTTTCCCTCCTTCTGCTCCTCCTTGGGACACTCTGGACAGCCTAAGATTTCTCTTATTTTCTTGCTATTGAATTTGGAATTCTAAAAAGTACAGCGAACTTGAGTTTATTCATGCCTAAGATGCTAAATTGATATAGTATCCACATACACACTAAATGGGTAATAGAACCACCATACATAAGAAATAGTAATCACCAAATGGAATCTTCTGGGAAGGATGGCTATCAGATTAAAGCAGGAACGGAGAGACTCAGGACTGTGGATGGGGTTTAACAGTTTTAAAACAGTGGAACTGAATCAGGCAGTGGTGGCTCACACCTTTAATCCCAGTCAGTACTTGGGAGACAGAGGCAGGCAGATCTCTGTGAGTTCAAGGCCAGTCTGCTCTACAGAGAGAGTTCCAGCACAGTCAGGGCAACATAAAGAAACCTTGTCTCAAAAAAAAAACAAAACAAAACAAAACAAAACAAAACAAATAAACAAACAAAAACCTGAGTATGAAAATAAATGGAATTGGTTGTTTCCAATAATGGCGCTTTAAGTCACCTTACTTCCTGTATGGTTATCTTTTCATTGCTGTGGCGGAATCTAAGATAAAACAGCATAAAATACAGGGAGAATAATTTTGGTGGTTAATTCTAGAAGTTTCTGTGTATGGTCCTGGACTCTTGTTTCTGAGCTACAGTGAGACAGAACATTATGGTATGGGCATGTGGTGACAAAAAGCTCCTCACCGCCTGTAAACAGGAAGCATAGGGATTATAAAGAAGGACTTGTGGACAAAATATACCCTCTAGGGCACATCTCCAATGACCTACCCCTCTCTACGTTGGTCCTGCCTTTTTGTTTCTATCACCTCCCGACAATGCCATCAGATTTTAAATCCATTAGTGGACTAACATATTGATGAGGTCACAGCCCTTGAAAAACATTCATTCCCTCAAACCCAGCAGATGCAATGGAGCCCTTGATCCCTGAACTTTTGAGAAACATTTCCAAGCCACACCACTTCCAATCTTCAGTTCTAGCATATTCTTTCTTGTGCTTGTTAGCCAAAGTTCATCTGTCTTGCACTTATTCTTCTAAACCTTAATTAATTCGTTTAACTTATAAATTATTCAGAAAAATTAACCAGGATGATTTTAAGCACTAATTACAGCGGACTGGCACAAGCCTACAATGAATAAACTAATTCTCAAGGACAGTGGTGGACATGAAATCAGAATGTGTACAAGTGCGCTGAGTGAATTATAAAGCAGTACTTAGGGCGGGTAATTCATGCTCACAATTCTAAGAATGCAACTCACCCAGATGTTAAGTTACTGGTACCTGAATTCACGTTAAGGAGATCAGTCTTGTGGTGTGCATTGCACTGTGTTGGAACATACTGTACCTGTTCTCTTTAGATAAACAATGGTGATACATTCAAATTACCACCACTCCCCCAGAATTAATTGCATTAACCTCTGGAAAGAACATATTTGGGGTGCATTTTCAAAGACTCCATCTCAACATTAAGCATTTCCTAAGAAATTAATAAAAATCAAGTCATGGTCTGTCTCAGCTGACCATCTGGGTTTCAGTACTAATTGCAGCTGATGAGTTTTTTTCTGTTGAGTTTTTAAGTTCAGGTGGAAAGAGCATTTTGCTTTTTATTATAAGTTATGCTTCAGTTCCCACTTACTCTCCAAGGAAAATTCAAATAAACAGATTAGGAAAAATGAGCCAGGGGATAATTCCAGGCTGTGTTCTCATGCTTTATTAGAAAATGTGTTTAGGTTTAAAAGTTAAATATTTCTAGGTAAGCGTAATTTAAATTAGATAAAGCCATTAAAGGGCAGAAATAGAATTCCAAGATTTTTCCTCATGGAATAATCAGTGGGTGCTTAATAAGAGACCAAGACCTTTTCCTTATCCAGATATAATAGGTATGGCTCATCCAATCAACCTGTGAATATTTTCTGAAGTATTTCATGTCTGTAATCAGCCATTGATAGAACAGAAGTCACTTTACTCAATGCTCAAAAAATAAACAGAGAATTTCAGTTACAAACTTACTGGAAGAACCAACTTCATGGTCAGCAGTTTACAAAAGAGAAACAAAATAGGCAAATCCTGGTGAGTTGTAACAGGTGAAACAACTTGCAAAGGAGAAGCCAAGTAGTTTAGAAAGAAGTATAAAAGAATACCTTCATCAGTTTAGTCATGGGTTTGGATGCAGTAACAAACCAGTCTAGACATCAAGGTTTACAAGGGATGGATACTCATTTATCATAGTTCTTGAGGTTGAGAAGTCTAAGCAAAGGCGCCGATGTGTTCAATATTGTGTGAAACCCCACTTTCTGCTTCACAGACAACACTCACTGTGGAAGCTACAAGTTTACTGAAACTCTGGGGCTTATTTCATTAGAGCACTGGTATGATTGTCATTAACTGTCAACATGTTACAACCTAGAATCACCTGGTGGGGAGTCTCCATGAGGGACTCTCTACACTGGGTTGACCTATAGACCTGTGTGGGGAGGCTTCCTTAATTAAAGTCAATGATGTTAAAAGATCAAGTTCACTGTGGGTGGCACTACCGACAGGCATTCGTGACTTGTGTAAGAGTGGAGAACAGAGCCGAGCAGAAGCAAGCGAGCAAACAAGCATGCTTGTATTCTCTTCTCTGCCTGCTCTTAGCTGCCGTTGTGATGCGATCAGTTGTCAGTCTCCTGACTGTGACTTTCCCACAAAGCTGTTCGTGGGAGCATTTTATCACAACATAAATGAAACTAGGACAGTCACTGGTTCCATTCATGACACTCTGCCTTAATGATACCATCACCACACAGAGTCCCCCACTTCTTCCTATTGTCTCTTTAGGGGTTAGGTTGATGCACCAATAAGAGAACATATAGACACATTCTGTAGAATTTAGTAGGAAACAAGAAAAAGGGAAGAGATCACGAGTTGGGCTTCACGATAAATAAGAGCTTCCAGCAATCAATCAATAATAATTAAAGCAACATATTTTAAATTCTTTTTGCACATTTTTATTTTATTTATCCATGTAAATGTCACACTTAAAAGTGTCTAGCTACTTGGGGTGAGAAATGAAGGAAGAAATGGGGATGCAGAGGACAAACAGAGACTATGATGAAAACTGGATTTTAAATGCAAGGAAGGGAGTGTGGAGCGAGAAACAGTTACTAGTAAAATTGCAGGTGAAGTCTCTGGAGTGTGAATGCTGAAGAAGTCCACAGTGGTTATTTCGAAATAACCCAATCACCTTATTCTTGGCAGTACCTTCAATGTGTTCACAGTTTTGTAAAAGTTTATTGCAAGAACTTAAACAGTTATTTGACACAGTTATGTACGTTTTCCTATGGAGTTGACTGAAGTCCATGATATAGGATGGTAAGAACATTGGGCTGCTTTAACAAGACTGCCTGTTAGCCAGTTCAACTTTTACCATCCTCATGCAGTATGAGAGAGAAGGGCTGAGAGAGTAGGATCAAACAAACAGCAAAAATCTTTGGCTTTCTAAAACTTCAGCAGGCAGAAATTCAAAATTCCGTACTCCCTCCCAATCAGGACCTTTCTGCTGCACACTCACAGAAATGAAAATGTGATACCATGAATAGTTTTCTCTTTCTAAAGACAAGAATGTAAATTTATTGCCCCTGGGTATAAACATCACAGTCTTTAAATTTCTCAACTCTGAGCTTGAAAACAAAGCCAACCCGTCATTGTAAATATTTATTCAGTAATTATTAAATAGATCAGGGCAGTATGCCTACTCCAGCTGGATGAGAGCAGATTTCTCGCTGCTCATGTTACTGTATAAACCATTCTTCAAATAAGGCCAAGGGGCTGCTCCAGCTGCGGCACTCACAGCGCACTCGCCGGACAAAAGCCACCGCATGTGAAAGCTATAAGGAAGACCACACTTAGGGACTGGAGGTTGTTTCCAACAACTGAGTTTTCACTAATTGGACTCAAGAGGAATATTCTTCTTGCAAAGCAAAATGAAATCAGACAAAACTGATATAAATAAAATTCAGTAAATAAAGCCATGAGGGGCGATGTTTCGGCAGTTGGGAGCTCTTGTTCTTGTGGATGTCCCAGGTTCTGTTCACAGCACCCGCCTTTGTCAGCTCACAAACACCTTCAACTCCACTTGCAGGGGATATGATGCTCTCTTCTGACATCTATGGGCACCCACCCCATGCACCCTCCCCCATGTACCCCCCAGCCCCCACCTTTCAACAT
>NW_026067939.1:814480-831836 GCF_014885135.2 Alexandromys fortis
ATCTCATGCTAAAGGTGCTTCTTCCTTTTGGGGAATGTCTCCTCATCTGCTTGGAATCTGCTCTGTATACAAAGCAACTTTCTTTTCCTTGCCTTTATTCTCTTACAGTCTACATTTTCAGCTTTCAAATCTGATGTTTAGTGGCAATGATATATTAAACTGTCTAAATATTTTCATCTGTGCTGTGCCCTTAAGTTATTTAAAGCAGAAACTTACGCACTCACGTTCTAAAGACTGGGAAATCCATGATCATGGTCTGGTATTATGCAGTTTTGTGTGTGGCTGACTTTTCGGCTTGTGTATGATTGGTCTCTTTTCTGTTTTGCACATGACTGCTTTCTTCTGATAGCTTCACACAAGGAGCAGAAAGGAAGGCTTGCAACGCACTATTAAATGTCTATTCCTATGAGCAAGTTTCCCGTCCACAAAGCCACTCAAAACAATATTATGCTAACGATATGGCAAATAGGGAAGGTGATGGCTCATTGGTTAAAGTTGAGTGCTGCCAAGCCTGACAACCAGAGTTCAATCCCCAAAACAACACAGTGGAAGTGGACAATGCACACACGCAAGTTTTCCTCTAATACACACACACTATACACACACTAATTAACTAAATGAATAAATGTAAAAACTTAAATTAGCTTTTAAAAGTCCACGAAATAATGAAGTCAGAGACAAACAGGTTGTTGCTTCCATACTTACAGAACTTATAACTCTAAAGTAGGTATACTTAAGGGTCTGCCAAAATTTTTAGATTCTTTTCTTTGTATATTAACAATTAAAGCAATGTAACAGTTAAAGCTTCTGTCGATTTTGTCCTCCTTTTGCTGATATTTAATAACTATGCTTCCATTGTTGTATTTCTGGATTCTTTACAATCCTAGCTTAGGAAATGAGATTTAATGTGAAGCATGCCACTGAAGAAGCGACTGTTCATGTCACTCCCATGGCATGCGACCACTCTACAACACTTTGTAATATCGTGGACATGGTTTCAGTTTACTGTTATTAAACTTGATTAATTTAAAAAGAAATGAAAACAGATATTGGTTCCATGAAATCAAACCTCTCAACTGAAGAGAACTTGATTTCAGTTCCCGCAGTTACAGGTCAGGTCACCTGTTTTATGAGGTAGAGGATCTTTATGGGTCAAGTAGAACGCACCATTGCTTGTTCTGAAGTAATTTCAAGTTGCACAGAGAAAGAAAACATTGGTTTTCGGGGCTAGAAAGATGAATCACCAGCTAACAGTATTTACTTCTCTTCCATGAGGCTCAAGTTCAGTTCCCAGCACCTGCATAAGGAGGCTCAGAACTCCCTGTATTTCCGGCTTCATAAGAACAGTTCTCTGATCTCCACAGGCATCTGCACACAAATGGCACACACACACAGACACACATACACATGCATACACACATACACAAGGCATACACACAAGCACGTACACTTGCATACTCAAATATGAATAAATATATATATTAAAATATAAAGGTTGCAATGCATCTTAGTGCTCAAAACCTGTAGACATTCATTACAGTTTTAGCCTATAATGGATTGCCATCTTGTTCTATGGTTGCCATTGTATTAAGTGAGCACTTGGCCTGTTTTAGATGTCTCAGCAGAGAGAGGGGCCAGTCTGAGTAGATGTGGCAGGCTCTTAGCTCTGAAAGTCTGACTGAGTTAATTCGGGAAGCAATGAGAACAGTGCGGTACACTCAACCTGAGGTTCCTTTGACTATTCCAAATGATTACAGATAAACTCCAGGCTCCTCTGCTGTCCAGAGTGTGTGGTGTGTGTTCAGTACTTCTTTGCGGTCCTACTCATGGCTCTGTGCTATTCGGCATGTTCAAGATTTCATTCTGGCAGACTGAATGGAGCTCACTTGTCTGGGTGAAGCTCTCAGCCATGCTAATAACTTTGGTCCCAAAGAATATTTTCCTTTGAGGAAAGGGGCCACAAAGTCTCGTGGCTTAGAATAAGTCTGTTCTGCATCAGACATTTGGCAATCATGTTATTAGTCAATGAGATTTAAAGAAAAATATAAAGGAATATTAAAATAAACATGGTATCATAAGTAGAACATGAATGAGACAAAAGATATTCGAGTCATCATTTACTGTGGGAGAACTCTTTCACTAAAGTGACATTTGTCTTTCTCTACTCATATTACAAAACCAGTTTAAATATTAAAACAACGCACTTAAGGAAAATTGTGTTTCCTTTACTATGTTATGAAGAAGGCAACTTCTGAAATGACATGGATATTGAACTCAGCAAGTAGATGCTTAGAGCCTGACCCTACTCTGGTGACACCATCCGTGCCCTTGAGTATGACCTCCATTGGCCAAATTGCAAAAAGAGAGGTTTGACAGAGTGAGTATCTCTAGGCGACTATGAATATTTGTCAATATCCTCTATGGATATTTCGTGGCATCTCACTCCTTCTGATTGTATTGTGCGTGCCTCAAGCATCTTTTTTTTGAAAGTGTACAATGACCCTTACCGAAATTCTTCTTTGATATCTTGCTATTGCCCCTAGTCATGGAGATCCTGTGGGTATCACTGCACAGGAACAGTCCCTTCGGATACTCCAGCCAGTCTTAGGTGGGTTAGATGCTAGTATGGGCCAACCCAAGGCCCTGATGTGGGTCCTTGTGGGTCCGGGTGGTAGCTGAGCTGGTCAATCCAGGCAGGTGCTGCCATCTCATTCAAGTGAGGGCAGAGGCAGCTCTCGTATGCCCATGCCTTCAGGACCCGTTCTCCTAAGCCCATGGTGAGGGCTGGGTTCATTTCTCCCATGTGAGGGTACCAGTTCTCCATGCCCTGGGCATTAAGGCCAGCTCTCCTGTGAGGGCTGGGGTCAGCTCTCATGTGGTACTATCCAGCAAGGAGCAGGGCTAACTTAACCAAGACCAGAGAAAGGGCAGGGATGGTTCAACATGGCCCTTAGATTTCATCACATATGGTTCCTATGGCCCCAAGTGGGAACATGGACCTCAGATATTAACACAGACCTCAGCTAAAGCAGAACCACAGACCCAGACATGGCCCTGGGGATCAGTTCAGACCCAGATGTTACTTTTGCTCCAGGTACCAGCATAGGTCACCCAGATCAGCATGGCCCCAGCAGCAGTCTGTCCCTTGGAGACTAACATGACCCCAGGCAGTGGCCGAGGTACCAGGTTTCCTTACAGTCTTTGGTGGACTCAGTGATGGTGGTATACCAGAAGTCAGAGACATTGAACGAGACCGATGACTCATTGTAATGACCATGTGCAAGTAAAGCTGATTGGGCAAAAGGGAATACTCTGGGATACACTGTGGCTCCCAGTGCCACTAAGATGAATAAAGAGGTGTTGGAGAGGCAGAGAAGCTGGGGGATTTTTGTTTGTTTTTAATTTTTTTTAAATTTTGTTTTGTGGGGAATATTGCAAGGGCGAAAGGTGGATGGGGGGACTGGGAAATGAATGGAATTGGAGTACAGAATATGAAATTCCCAATGTATCAATAAAATTTATGCTAGAAAAAGTAAGAAAGTACAATTGTTAGGAAAAATATCTGGCATGCCATCAAATGATTGCAACCCTCAAATCACAAGGCTATCTCTAAGAAAAGCATTGTTCCAACAATCGATAAACTTATTAGCTACTTATATATTTTCTCTAGAGAAATATTCAACCATCTGGTTTATTTTTTCACTGGGTTGCTCTATTATTTAGTTTTGAAAGTTCTTTAGTAAAGTGTTAGAAATGCATAGAAGTACAGGCAACTAATGAATGCGGAGGGGGACATCGTCTTCTTTAGGGAAGAGACGCCAGTTGGTTATCCAATACCAAATGGTCAGCCCTGCAAATATACATACAAAGAATCTCATACAGCTAAGCGGGTTGTATTTAGAAACGTATACATATGTGCACATACATTTGTACAATTTATAGCATTCATTTTAAAAAAAGGGCATGAGTTTGAAAGAGAGGGAACAAGTCCTCATAGGAGGTTTTCAAAGGGAGGAAAAGTAAGGGAGAATTGTGATTATAATCTCAAAAATAAAAGAGAAAATGAAGTTCAAAAAATTTTCCTAATGGGGTTTTAGTAATTCATGATAAAATAAAAATATCTAGTTAGATGAGTGGTGCAAGTTATCCAATAACTATCTCCATAAAATGACTAGACTCTAGTTTAACAAAGAGGCAGGCGATCATTTGCCTATGATGATTTGATACTAATTTTGTTTTTGTTTTTGTTTTTTTGAGAGCATCTTGTTACTTAGCCAAAGTTGACTGAGAAATTAGGATGTTTCCACCTCAGTCTCCTACATGCTGCTATTTAAAGCATGGACCACCACCCTTTGCTTATGTTATGCATCTGTATCTTTTCCAGAAAGAAGAAAATCACAAATAATTGGATATATTTAGCTATTTCGGTATTGCCAAAACTGAGGCAAATCTCTAAAATCTTACTAGTGCTTTATTGAATGGCCTTCCAGTACATACCAACTTTTTTTTGTTATTTTTCTGATATTATTTTATTTCATTTATTAGAATGCTCACGAATTTCCTGGCTCACCCATGTGTTCTCTGGGTAATTGTGAAATACACAGGGTATCTTTCCATGTCTTGGTCTTAATGTGTACAGCTTCACCTTCAGCCAGACATAGAATCTACCTGCAGAGGCCACGCACTTCCTGTCAGGGGCTCATCTCAGAAGTAGTAATCTCTGTTTCTTGTGTTCTGTGCAGCAGTTTTCCTGCTGTGCAATAAGATTGTGATGAGGACAGGGGAATTGTTCTAGCAGTTAACTGCTGTTACAAATGTCTGAGATCATCAACTTTAAAAGAAGGTTCATTTGGGCTCTGTTTCATATCTCATTGCTGCCATTACTTTTGTTGGTGTTGGCATAGCATGGAGGGGATGCACATAGATCAAAACTGTCCAGCTCAGAGCTGGCAAGAAGAGTGAGAACCTGGAGTTCTAGGATGGTCTTAAGACCGTGTCTTTCAAGAGACCCTCTCCCCCACTTTGGCCCCACATCTTAATGGTTCCATCACCGCCCAAGGCTGAGGACCCAATCTTTAACACAGTGGCTTTTGTCTCAGATGATCAGATGCTACAGATGTCTTCATTCTTCTCCTCACTCCCTGAGTTACTCTGTGTACATGATGTTGAATAGTTGTGTGTTTCTGTGCGTTCATTCTCTTAGTATAATAAAAGTCTTCAAAAAAACAATAACCCCCTTTTACAGGAAAAGTACCAGTTATACAAATACTTATCTTTTAACATAAAAAATTCAGAACCAAGCTTTACTTGTTCCTTAAAAACTTCTGACATTCAAAGGAAGCAACTGAGTCATACTTTTTTCTTTGTTCTCGTAGCTAGTAATCAAAGGGAGTTTTGTTAAGACCGTGGATGTTTTAAATACAGGGGTCCAGCTGCTTGGGTTTGGTTATGACTGCTCTTGGGCTGTCACGATTGTTTATTTTCGTCCACAATGTTGTTGATTTTTCTCATGATAGGAATGGTTGGTTTTATTTTTCTCAAAGAATAGTAAATAAATGCATGATCTCCATAGTGAACGGTGTAGAGGGTGGGTGTTCAATGTTGTGGAAGAAACATATTCCTCTCTGCCCACAAGATTCAAAATGAACCCATAGGGGTTCAGAATGCAGATAGTGTTTACTTAAAGAGAATGGCAAAACATTCTGAGAATCATTTGAGTTTTTCAGTGTGGTAGTAATTTTGAGAAATAAAGAGTAACAATGAACTGAACCAAATCTTGCTTTCTTGCAGAACAATATAAAATTTCAGTTTTTGCATTCAGAACTGACTAAAGCTTCAAGACTGTGGGTTTCACTTCAGATTGGGCTCTTTGAAGTCCATAGTAACTGAGAGCAAAACATTTTAAGATTGCAAATGGATTCAAGGAGAACCAGGGAGCTGGCACGGCAGTTCAGGGAGATTATAAGAATCTCAAATGACTGAAAGACATCTAAATAAGTGATCAACATGTTTAGCCATTAGAGAAAAGCTAATCAAAATAATTTCGAGATTCAATCTTACACCTGTCAGAATGGCCAAGGTCAAAACACTGATGACAGCTTATGTTGGAGAGGATGTGGGGTAAAGGGAACACTTCTCCACTGTTGGTGAAAATGCAAACTTGTATGGAAATCAGTATGGCAATTTCTCAGAAAATTAGGAAACAATCTACCTCAAGACATAGCAATATCACTTTTGGGTTTATACCCAAAGGAAGTTCAATCATATCACAAGGACATGTGCTCAACTATGTTCATAGCAGTATTATTCATAATATCCAGAACATGGAAACATCCTAGAAGCCCCTCAACTGAAGAAAGGATAAAGAAAATGTAGTACATTTGCACAATGAATTAGTACTCAGCTGTGAAAAACAATGACAATCTTGAAATTTGCAGGCAAATGGATGGATTTAGATAAAACCATATTGAGTGGGGTAACTCAGACCCAGAAAGACAGTATAATATATATTCATTCATAAGTGACTTTTAGACACAAAGCAAAGAAAAACCAACTTACAATTCACAACCCCAGAGAACATAGACAACAAATAGGACCATAAGAGAGAAATACATGGATCTAAATAGGAAGGGAAATAAGACTGAGAAAATTGGGAGCGTGGGTGTCACGAGAGAGGGTAAAAGGAGTAAGGAGAGGAAGGGAGAGGACTAGAGAAAAATGTATAGCACCATAAAAACAATTTAAAAAAAACTCTATTCCTAGCACCTATGTTGTCTGACTCACAACTACCTATAACCCCAGCTCCAGGGAATCCAGTGTTCTTTTCTGGCCTCGGTGGGTACTTGTACTCTAGTGTATTCCCGTGACTCCTACACACAAATAGAAATAAAAACAAATTTTAAATAAGTTCAAAATATGCTATATATAAAACCATCTCAAATTTATGTCATTAAGAGTCTTCAGAGATCTTAGGACAAAGACAAATGAGGATGCTGTGACACCTGCTGCCTCCCTTCAGAAACAAAACACAGGTTTCAGTCCTACTTTTTGGTTCTACATTGATATAAGTTAAATAAATAGCCTCTTAGGTATTTTTTACAAATGATTTAGTCCCCATTCTTATCATTATTCTAATCTTTGCTAAGTTTTTCCATTGTATCTAAAAGGACACAATTATTAGAATTTGGTTGTTGCTCATTTACTTCAATACAAAAAACAGAACATGAAAATTTCCATGTGTCAATTCATTGGTTTTATGGCCAAAGATAATTTATTTGATGGATAATGAACTAGAATTGAAGTTCAACAACAGAGAGCTACTTACAAAACCTCAGCTAGAAATCTGCACTAATAGTTCTCAGGATGCACTGTACTGAAAGCCAGAAAAATGGTACCTAGCATTTTTGTACTTTGAGCTCCACTGAACACTCTGCTCATGTTGATATTAACACAAAGGGCGTGCCTGGAAACAGCCTGTCATTTGTATGTCATTGCCAGACTTACTGAATATTTTCTGGTACTACCACAGCATTTTTTCTTTATGTTATTATTTTTTCTCAAGTTACCAAACTTTATGTCAAATTAGTAGACATCCACAATTCTGTGTTCCCCCTTTGATTATACTTAGCATTTATGTTTGTCTTTAACTCTATTCATTTGATCCTTGATTATTATATAGTCATTTGATACTTTTCTCTTGTATTACTTTGAAATTAACATTTTACTTTCACTATTAGTTTTAAACTTCAAGTTGTTCTAAAGTTGAAGTCAGATCACATCACGTGCTATTGCCCAACATTTAATACATTATTAAATAAATCATAGGTGAATGTGACTTAAACTAATCTAATTGATATAAAATATGAAAATAGATAAACTAAAACCAAGGTTTAGAAACATTAAAAATGTTTTTATTATTTAATTGAAATACAGATATACCATTATTTTCCTGTTCCCGTTTCCCCTCCCAGCTCCCCTTCTTTAAGCCCTTCCCATTACCCCATTCTCAAGTTGATAAACTCTTTTTCCTTGATTATTATCATTATGTGTGTGTGTGTGCGTGTGCATGTTTCTGTGTGTGTGTGTGTGTGCACATACAACATGCTCAGCCAATTTTTGGTGATAGTGTATATATGGTCTTCATTGGACATCTAATAAGGGGGCTCATTTTTGGAAGAGGCTAATTCTCTTTCTCCCAGCAGTCACTAGTTTTAGAACCCTTTAAAGTAAATGTTGCCATCATGAGCATAGGTAGTGTTATAAAGGGAGAAATTTCAACACAAAAGAGAAACTTTGACAGAATGTTGGAAAGACCAATTTTTGGTGGACAGACAAAATAGCAAACGGTGATAAAGATCAAAACAATGGTCCATGAATCAGAGGTGAGCTCTTACCACAAAATCTACCAAAGAATGAAAATTGTAAAAATCCTCTCAAGAAAAAGATTGAAGAGGTGGAGGACTCCCAAAAAGCAGTGACCTTTATGGTGGCAGAAACGAAAAGAAAATTCTGACTGGAGTTCTTTCAGAGGCACCGGAGTTCAGCCTGCTGTTTGAAAATTGTTTGTTGGAGGGAGAAGGCCATTTCTCAATGTGATAAGTGATTTAAAAAAGGATGGAAACCGTGAAAGGAAGCTTGGTTACTTTTAAGCGCTTATCTGAGAGAGAACAAATGATCCTTGAAGCATGCAAACTGGTGAGAGGGAGGAAAATGCTTGTGGGAGGAATAGCATGGTGTACAGTGGCGGGGAAGCTGAGAGCCCTGAGGAATGCTGGGAGAGCTAGCAATGCGGATGGGAGTTCTAACAGCATGGAGCAGCAAGGGTCATGGCATAAGTAACTTTCACCATGGAGGGCATGAGAATTTTAAGTTGCTTGAAGTTTGCATTTCCAATGTAAGAAGCATCTACTCAGTGTGTGGCGGAACTAATAACTCTATAAAGGAAACAAAAACAATGACAAAACAGCCAAAACAATGCGATTAAAGCATGCACCTCCAACGCCCGGCAGATAATGCAAAAGATTTTCAACCAGCAGAGAATATGAAGGAAGTCCAAGCAGAATTTGCTTTAGTTTCTTTACTGTTCTAGAATTTTTTTTGGTTACTTGGAAGTCGAGAGTGATAAAGCAGGGATTAGAGGATCAAGAATGAGAGGAGAGAGAGACACACAGAGAGAGACAGAGAGAGACAGAGACACAGAGAGAGACACAGAGACACAGACAGAGAGACAGAGACACAGACAGAGACACAGAGAGAGACACAAAGGGAGAGAGAGACAGAGAGACACAGAGAGAGAGACACAGAGACACAGACAGAGACACAGAGAGAGAGACAGAGACACAGACAGAGACACAGAGAGAGAGACAGAGACACAGACAGAGACACAGAGAGAGAGAGACAGAGACACAGAGAGAGAGACACAGACAGAGACACAGAGAGAGAGACAGAGAGACACAGAGAGAGACAGAGACACAGACAGAGACACAGAGAGAGAGAGACAGAGACACAGACAGAGACACAGAGAGAGAGACACAGAGAGAGACAGACAGAGAGAGAGACAGAGAGACACAGAGAGAGAGACAGAGACACAGAGAGAGCGAGACAGAGACACAGAGAGAGAGAGAGACAGAGAGAGAGAGAGAGAGAGAGAGAGAGAGAGAGAGAGAGAGAGAGAGAGAAGCAGTTCTGGAATAAATTTCTCTCAAAAGCTTATTGGTCTATTCGTCTCAACAGAAAATAATGAAACCCCAAGGTGTGAGGAGAGCCCTGCATACTGGATGACTAGATGAGTCACGTGGTTCTTGGAACATTTGCTGTCTGGTTAATACAAGCAAATACTTTTCTGATAATCTGTTAACTTGAAAACTAAAAAGGTACTAAGATTTCTAGGCATTTGCTCAAAACAAAATGTTCCCATGTTTGTAGGTGCTTTCGAGGCAGTGGTCAGTGGAGGTTGGTCCTTTGCTAGATGAAGAGAGAGCGGAGCGCTCACACCATGGATCAACACACCAGTCACATTCGAGTATTCTGCCTTTGTCTATTCTTTTGAGTGTTAGGCTCTAGAATTACTTTGGCAGATTAAGTAGATGTGACATTTCCACTCGTTCTCCTATGAATAGTCAAGCATTCATTCAACGAAATATCTGCATTTGGTCTGACGTTTCTCCCACAGGCCAGTTCTTGCATTGTGCCGGCCACTTTGCTTTCCAAATGAATTTCTTATGACAGAAAAGCGGCAAATCCCCTCTGCATATATGGGAGAGCTGCTGTTCTTCACCTGTAATAGAGTCTCCATTGGTGAACTCACACCGTTTTCCTTACAAGAGAGGAATGGTGGCCCATTCATCTTTCAGTGGCCCGGATTTTCTTCACTAAGCCAGCCCAGATCACGTCCTTCTGGGGCTCTCTATTAATTACTTCGCTCATCACTGTGACAAAAATACTTTACACAAGGGAGATGCATTTTGCACACAGTTTCATATTTCAGTCCATCATAGCAGGAGCTGCGTGGGTGCAGGAGGAGTTGACTCTATAGCCATGGAGGCAGCAGAAGGCTGTCTTCACACTGCTGCCGACAGGAAGAAGAGAATTAGAGCAGACATGGTCAGGGTATAACCTCCAAAGCCACAGTGGCATAGATACATATGTACATACATGCAGGCCTCGAGGCCTCAAATTTTATAAACCCCACAATAACCAAAGACAGCACCACCAGATAGAAACTAATAGCTTCTATGTAGACCACATTTCAAATTTTCTTGAAAGTTTGGTCTTTTCTGGTAACACTGGAATTGTTTGTAAATTAATTTTAAAAATTGAAAAGGGGGCTAGCGCTATGACTCAGCAGGTAAAGATGCTTGCTTACTTTCTTCTATGTCTGATAATCTGAGTTTGAGCCTCAGAACCCATGTGGTGAAAGAAGAGAACTGGAACCATTTGCCACACATTTACCTCTGACCTCCAGAGAAGTGTCATGACACGTGTGTGTGTGTGTGTGTGTGTGTGCAACCACCCTCACACACCAAATAAATAGATATAGCAATAAATAAATGACAACATAGATTCACGAGGCATTAAAATTAAATAAATAAGCAATAAATAAATGAAACAAAAGAAAAAAAAACAAGAAAATGAAATTTTTCTTATCCCAGAATATACTTAGACTTAAGACTAAGTCCACAATCTTTCTAGTTTGTTTCAGTATTTGTGGCCACATCATTATATTCAAATAATAATAAAATAAATCTTTAAAACATACATTTTAATATTTAAATACCATTAGAATAAATGCTAACTTGCTAACAGTTTTGTATTTTATTTTGTCTCCAAAAGCATTCCTGGAAGTTTGAAACAGAGGTAGTCTACATATTCGGTTTCTTTCCTATTGTGAAACTCAGCTTCTGGTGGCACAGTCCTTGAGTTCCATGAAGACCAGCATCAGATGGGATCTGGGATCTCTGATAGGTCCCAGGTACAGTACCTCAGTCCCATGAGGAATGCCCTCTGAGGAGATCTGAGGTACACCAAGGGACCACAGTCCCCTGAGGAGCACCCTCTGACAGGATCTCAGGCTCCATAGGCCCTATTCTGCTGATTTAAATCTGGTTCAGGGTGAGGGGAGTCTCACTTCAAATTCATTTTCTTTTAGTATTGCTCAGGAAAAAAATTCCATGGGTATTTGTGAAGGAGAACCTGTCTCAGAAAAGTGCATTCTCCAAGAAACTTTAAATAGACTGGTAATGATCACATCTGGACCTAACAAATAAGGAAAAACACCCTTTCCTGTTGTTGAGGTCATTGTCTCCCACTTCTTCCTCCATACCAGAGTTAGCTCTAGACTAACTAGTATGCAGTCCCTTCCTCTACCACATCTGAAGGCCATGCATGCTTCTTGACATGCTTCTCTGCACACTCATCTTTTCTTTGCATGCTACAAGCTACCCCTTAGCTAACGGTGCAGCGTCTCCTGCCCTTCTTTAATGGTCTAAGCTTAATGCAACAAACACACGTCTTCAACACCATCTCTCAGATTATATCCCTCACCTGCCAAAAGCTTTCTGGGATTTCTCATTTCCTGCCCCATCTTCCATCACAAATGCCTTCCTTCTCAGATGACTTCAAATGGCCATGGGCCCTGCTCTCCATTTGTGCTTGCTTCTCTCTTTAGCCGAGGTCATCGCTGTGAAGAAGCTGTGGGTCATGAGTTTGTTGGGATGAGCTCCTATAGCCGTGTAAGTGAGGAGTTAGTCAGAGGAACACAGGTGATTCAGAGGCAGGGGCAGCCTCGAAAAGCTCACCCAGCCTGTCTGCCAGTCCACAAAGCTACACCCAGGGAGCTCTCTCCATGATATGCCCTGCAGTCCGCTCAGCAGGTCTGTCTCCCTTCCCACCAGTTTTTAGGTTTATATAACTTTGAGGAGGGGTGCTGTGAATCTTCTAAGTTTGAAGAGAGTAGTGAGTTCCTGAGCCCAGAAAGTCTATTGACTCCATGAGCTTTCACTAGTTTTCCCAGAGGATGGCATGTGCCAATCAGGATAAATTGCTAAACAAGTTAATCAATATGATAAAAAAGGAAGATCAATATGATAAAATATGAAGATGCCATCCAAGGCTTCACATCAGTTGGACGAGAAAGTATATTGGGACAGGAGAAAAGGAATTTGGTTTTGTATTGTTCTTTAAGATTCATATCTGAGCTACTGGCTATCCCTTATTATCTGTCCTACTTTCTCTTGGCTGCACAAGGCTGGATACACAGACTGAAAATCTAGAAATTAACGGTAAGGCTAAAATATAAAGAGGTTTAATCACATCGTGTAGTAAGCAGGTAAAATGCTTCGCTCCGCACACTGATTTTCTTTGAGCAGTAGTACCAAGACTTAAAGGTCAGCCTGGGCACCTGGTAGGAAGGGTAACTAAGAAAAGACAGCTGATGGGAAGTTAAGCCCCTTGTTTATTGTCATATGCCCATTCTACCCAAACTCTCAATGTATACCTCCTACCGCCCCATAGTGAGAGAAAGAGAAGCTCTGTATTTACTTTTGCCAAGCTTCTCAGCAGTAGCCTTTGGGTTTGTAATCATGCTATCTGAAGTAGCTTAACAAAACGGTCTTTCCAGCCTTATACCGTATTCACACACAGAGGAGTTCTATAAATACACTGTTCTCCAGCAGGGTGCAGTCATTGTTGTGTGCCTTCATAGATTGCTACCTGAGCAAGGGCCCAGCAGGCTGACCCCTTAATCGTGTTCTGGTCAAGCTCTCCTTTGTGTGTTCTTTAGGAATATGGTGTGCTGCTGTTCTTCGTCATAATATTCTTTAGCCATAATCAATTGAATCCAGTCTTTCAACTTCACTTAATTAAATAAGCCCTTCACAATAACAGCATTTGTGTGTGTGTGTGTGTGTGTGTGTGTGTTATCGTGGACACGATTCAAACCTCAACAACAAAAAGGATAGAGGAAATGCTTTTATGCAAATAAGAATTAACATTTAAATGAAAGAAAATGGTTTAACTAACGGTTGCTAAAATAATAAGTGAGTCTTCCAGATTCTGTTCTGTTCAGCTTGTTTGCTTTGTTTTGCATTCTTTGCTTTCCTGGGCAGCTCTGCTGAAGAGCCCTCTTCAGGCATGTGGGCCCTGCTAGGGGGGTTCTGGGGCTCTGTCCTGCAGAGAGGCCAGTGATGGGAGGACAAAGGCAAAAGTAAAAATGACAGTTGGAGAGTTGGTGCCCTATTAGACACAAAAGGAGCAGGCAAGGAAGAGGGCAGGCAAGGTCAAAGCCTTGCAAAACCCCAGTGAGCTGTGAAGTTCCATCTCCAACAAGAGGGTGTGTTGAGTGCAGAGGTTGAGATGTCTGTTTCAGAGCAATAGGTTTATGTCTTCTTTCGCCTTTCACTCACTGAGCAGAAGCTGTATTAGACAAAATAGTTTCTTTCAGGTGGCTTGTTGAGTGAAGGTAAAGAAAGAGACAAAAGTGGAAGGGAGTTACTTCAAAGTCTGACCTAGTAGGACGTTATCCACATGTCCTGGAATTGGTAAGACCCTAGTTGGTACCTCACGTCTTTTCGATTAATTCTAAGCCTCGGCTTCTCCAAGCATGTCTCAGTACTGAAACAGAGTGTATTTTTCCAGCTAGACTTAGTCTACTAGTCTTACTAGTTTATTACTATTACTAGACTATTACCTAGACTAAGAAGGGTTTTTACTAGTAAATCCCTGAAGTTAGCAGCCAGCATACTGAGGTTTCCATGGCTCTAGGGCTACTGTATTTTAACAAATTTGCCAGACATTTGAAGAGGGGTCTGGAGAGATGGCTCAGTAGTTAAGAGCTCTTATAGAGAATCAGGACTGGTTCTGGTACCCACATAGCTTCTCACAACCATCTTTAACTCCAGTTCCAGAGAATCTGATGTATCTTCTGATCTTTGCAAGCCCCTGTATACATGTGGTATGTACAACTATACTCCCAAACACACATAATTATTAAAATAAATAGCTATGACAAATCATGAACCTATTTACTCCTTTTCATTGCATGACAGAAAACCCAACATATTCCCAAATATTTAGGACTCTTCAACAGTTCTAAATGTTTGCTTCTACTGAACCTTCAGGGCTTCCTACTGACCCTTTGTGATACACCACCGATACCCCCACAAAAAAATCTTGACTGAACACCATACAACATCACAAAGATAAGGCAAGAATAATGCTTCCTCCTGTCATTTTGGGTCAGCTGCAGTAAATCTGTTTTCTTCCTTCTAAGTTGTATCTCCATGCTTCTCTGTATGACTTACAAGTCTCATTCTTCCACCAGATATGGTAAATAACATAATCTGTATCAAGATATTTTGTATTCCTACGAATTTCCTTGGATGTTTTTCCCCATGGGGCTGATTGGAAACAATGTGGTCCTCTGGGAATTTATTCGTTTCTTGTTAACTAAAGTCAGTATTCCTCAACAGTGAATAATGACAGTTGAGAAACTGAGTCAGTGTTCCAGCATACTAGGCTAGCTCCTTGTCTGTTCCCTAAGGCAGTATTTGCCTCTGCTTCTTTGTGTCTCTTCTTTCTAAGCTGTTTATGTAGTCCTTTCCTGAAGTCCCACCCATGTGCTGATCAGCTAGTTGTTGGGCCTTTGAAAAGGACCCGCTATAGATTTTGAAATTTCTTTTCTCCTTGAAGCTGTCATCTCTCTTGATATTTACCTTGCAAAGTCTGTCTGCCTAAACTATAACTACATGCCTATTCCAAAGGCAAAATAAAAGGAAATTAAATACTTATATATTTCTCATTGGAATGTACAGAAGCTTAGCGCCTTTGTAAAATAGTTTGACAGCTTCCATCAAAACTAAAACTGAATTTAGTACATGAACTCGTAACTGTTCCCTAGGGAATGTATCACTGAAAACTGAAATCACATTTTTCATGTAAGAAATTTATACACAGCTACATAGTTGATCATAAACCAAAACTACAAAATAAAATATTCCATAAATAGATGTATGATGGAACTCTTCCATGGAAAACTATTTATAAATAAAGACAAATGAACAAACTATTGATGCATGTAATGGGTTGGAAGAAGATCAAGGAAATTATATTGAGTGAAAATAAGCCAACCTCAAAAGATAGATACCATACGATTTCCAGTAAACTTCAGGAAATAACCTAATGTTAAAGATGTACAGAAAGTCCTGTCAGAGTCAGGGAGGGACTGCAGACAGCTTTTGTTTGTCTAGATTGGGAAGCAAAATAATGTCTTCTGAAGGTACAGTTATGACTTTATCTGTGCTAGTGGCAATACATGCCTCTCTATAGAATACTGGCATGTATATACACATAAATATGGATACACATAACTCATCAAATCGAAAGTTCTATAGACTGTGAAGATGTCAGGATACTGACTTTGCTATTATGTTGGTGTAAGAAGGTAACACCGAGGAAAAATTTGAATTAGCATAGGAGAGTATCCTCAGACATTTCTCTAACTTCTTGTTTATCTGTACTTGTCTGTAAAAGAAGGTGTTGGCATATGAGAATGCAACAGAATGAACACATATGGATAACAACTATAAAATGTGGATAATTTGAAAGAGACTTTTCATTAGAAATTTTAGCAATATTGTCCCATCTCTTGGGTTCTAATTTTGCTAACTGGATTGACGTTAGTGGATTGAAAGAAAAATCTGCCCTTAACTAGTCACCTGTAGAAATTGTATAACAACATGACTTCAATGGGCCATTTGAGTTCATTAATTCTTCTGGGGATTCACTGAGTACTTTCAACTTCAAAACATAAGTCCTTCAGTTAGGAGTTATTAGTTCATCTTTGGTAAATTATTCATCTCTTTTCTCCAACTCTTTTCTGCAAAGTTTCTTCTAAGTAAATGTCAGACCAAACAAAGGGGTGCGATTTGTAATGCTTCTGGTCTTATTTCCATAATGATGTCTTGATTACTTCATGGGCTTTGTCTTTTCTTTGAAAAGATGGTTTCTCATTAGTATTTTGTTGTGAGAAAATGGCAGATGAACGGCCAGGGTAGCAAAAGAAATTACATAGAAAACAACCTCCAAATGTGTAGGGCCGCTTTGCAGTGTCCAGATTTCCCGTATGTGAGGGACTTTCAACTGCCTTTCACGGATTGTCCTTTAATTTTCTTCCAAAAGGAGATGAGTGTGGCAGTGACTGCTCTGAGATCACAGCAGAGACTTGTGTAGGGGATGCGTATTGGACGATTTCCTCATACAGTTTTACCCTGACTCCATGTTGGCCGATGCTCATTAATCAGCCTCCTCAGATACTAAACATTTCTTTTTCTAGTGTATGTATTTGTAGAGTGAGAAAGGCATTTTCAGTCAACTGCTAAAGGCCCAGTCTTCCATGCTCCCATCTTCATCCAACTGGAAGCTCTTGGGGATTCATAAGGTGAGTGAGTTCATGATCCTGCAGAACATACTCCTAGGGGTCTACTATGTTTTAACCTCCTCTGCTCCCTCTGCACGTTATTCTGCTGCCAATAAATTTATTGTGTGCATTCTCTAATGCAACATTTCCCATTATTCTGTTTATATTCAGAAATGCTTATGTTTTTACTTCAAAAGTGATTGTTGGGTAGAAACCAAATATGAGTGAGTACATCCCATGTTCCTCTTTTTGAGTCTGGCTTACCTCACTCAGGATAGTGTTTTCTATTTCCATCCATTTGCCTGCAAACTTCAAGAAGTTCTTGTTTTTTACTGCTGAGTAGTACTCTAATATGTATATATTCCATATTTTCTTCATCCATTCTTCAATTGAAGGGCATCTAGGTTGTTTCCAGGTTCTGGCTATTACAAACAATGCTGCTAT
>NW_026067939.1:832412-952946 GCF_014885135.2 Alexandromys fortis
TACTAGACCTGGATGGAGGTGGGTGGTCCTTGGACTTCCCACAGGGCGGGGAACCCTGATGGCTCTTTGGATTGATGAGGGAGGGGGACTTGATTGGGGGAGGGGGTGGGAAATGGGAGGCAGCGGTGGGGAAGAGACAGAAATCTTTAATAAATAAATAAAATTGCTGAAAATAAATAAATAAAAAGTGATTGTTGTAGTGTTTTGCATATAATGCCCTGTTAGAAGACATGATGTTGTAACCTTATTGGACACGTACGAACTTCTTGTCATTCTTCAACTTTTCCAGTGTGTATTAAATGAGCATTAATGTAAAATGGAGATCCCAGTAGATGTCTGACAGCCAAATTATCACGCTGAGAGGTCAGGAAATCCCTAGCCATGAGGAGTTCAGAGCAGGGTATCATTCGAGGGGAGGGGATCCAGAAGTCTTTGTTAGAGTAGTGAAGAGCATGGAGGGGCCTCATGGATCATCCCCGGGCTGTTGTTGATATCTACTCCCCTGATATCTACAACAAGCTACAACTTTACAATGTGCACTGCCCAGCGCTTCCTCTGCAAACTTTGTAATTGTTCTCAATTCTTGAGAAAGGAGTCATTTTAATCTTTTTATAGTTCACACGTCAAGAGACACTGTTTTCACTGCCAATAATTCCAAGCCAATTAAAGTCAGTTCTTTGTAACAAAAAGTCAGTCACCTCTGTTTCCCCCTTAAGGCAGAAAAACAAACATCAAGATAAATGGCCTGTAACATATGTGAAGGAAACATTGTATGCAGGCAGGAGTTTATTTGGACTCCTTTGTTTAATGTAGCATTTAAAAAAATGAAACCTGGGAAATCATCATCAATGAATCTGCCAGCTTTGTATCTTTCCCTTTAATTGAGTAATAAACACAAGTCACCTGCCAGTTTGCTTAGCAAGCAAAATAAATATGGATTTTCAATTTTCTATGTTCTACCTGGGGCATTTTCACTTTACCTAAGACAAAGTAATGTAGCAACTCATTACTCACCTGATGACTAGCCAGGCGTCAGAGACCACATTGGTGACCCAGCAGAAAAGCCTGCTGAGCCTCTACTGTGAAACTGCTTAGAAGCGGTTTGGTTCGGCTGAAATCTATAAAATGAATTTGCATGGTAGGAGGCTCAAAAACAATAGAAGAATTAAGGTAATCCATATCTCATCTGCAAAGCTTAAAAAAAAGATTGTTAGGAGAAAGCATGAAGACTGAAAGGCATGTCTAAATGATTCCACGTACATGAATAAGAGCAGTGATGAGAACGAAACTCGTGCAAACTGACATTCCAGCCAGTGGCCCATACCCATAGCACAATCCTAAGCCAAGCCAAGCAAATCCAAAGTTCTCTGTGTGATAAAATCTGCTCTGACAGTACTGTGTCTTCGGCTGTGATATGAAAACCAAACAGGAGATTGTTCTTATGGCTACACGTCACTCAAGTTGAAGGGAGTGTCTTCCCGGTACTTCTGACAATGATCCCTTCTCCCTGCTGAGAAAGAAAGTGCTCTTGGCGAAAGGGGTATTCTCTGGAACACTGAACGCCTCACCTTCTTCACTAGAAATAAGGCTGAAAAACATAATTGCGTCTCTATAGCCCCATTTATCCCACGAGGGCAAGGTCTAGAAACTCACATTCATCTTTGAAATAATCAAGCTTCTTTTTAGAAAACCAAATGGCGGCTTGTTTAAGCCGTCCTTGTTTGTGTTCTTGCTATTTGCTGCCAGTATCAAATCTACTTTATCCACCTGCCTCCTCTTATCTTTCTCTAATAGCCTTGCCACCACTTTGTACTCTGACCGTATAAGCAAATTCGAACTTCTCAAGGTATATCTCCCTAGATATACCTCTCTACATGGATCAATTAACAATTTTGGTTTGAATGTCCTCTCCCTTCCATTGTCCTATGAATTTTACTTATTTCTCATTTAATGAAATTTTAATGCTCCATTTCATGAGGTTTTACTTAATGAAATACCTTCAATGAAAAGCTCCTTGTCTCCAATACAGTCCCTATCACCTGTCACGACAACATGAACACACTGTTCTCTGAACTCAGGTCATGCGCACTCTCATTCACAATCAAACAAACACGTGGAGAGGACTCTAATCTTAGATCTGGACTTTGGTTCTTCCTGTGACTTCAATGTCTTTTTCCAAAGTCTTTGCACGATCTGTTGCTTTTGGTCTTTCAAGTCTTAGTATACATCCTCTACAATGAAGATCAGATGCAGAGAAGGCACGATTGGGTTTCTCTTCCATAGCAATGAATCCTCAACACGCCTGAAATAATGTTAAATTGAGGAGTCACAAAACGTTTGAGAAAATGAATCCTATCCTTTAACATCAGACACATCACAGTAGTTAATCAAATAGATTATTAATAGGTATAAGTAGACTCTGTCTTTTAGGCCAAAACCAAGAAAATGTTTTACAAATGCTAGAGAAATGATATCAAAATGGATGTCCCTCCCAGCAGATTCACCAACCTTCCATGATCACTTGCAGAAAGATCATGCTTGTGGTTATCAGGAGTGGTAACCCTTGTGAGGTCAGTTCTTCATAATGTCTATTATGCTCTTTGTAAATCCAGGGCTTAACTTTAAACAACCTTAAGAATATGCATTAAATGTAAGCAATCCTTGGAAGACTTATTCCCAGAATCAGTAAATGGAAAGCTGAGGAGTCAGGCCATCGATTGCTCAGCATTTTAATGGGGCACTATGAGAAAATTGATCTTAAACTGTTTTATTCTATAATAGCGATAGATGGGAACACCATTAAGAATTTATAGCCGGTTTTTAATCAGTTGGATTTTAGAGCAGAAACTAAAAAATAAGAAATTGTAGTTTGCTTAAAGTAAGGATATGTTTCACTATGCAAAGTTATTAAAATAAACAATGTTCAAAACAGTTATAAGTTAAACAACAAAGCTAAAAATTTTATGCAGATTAAATAAGAAAATCAAGAAGGAAAAGCCAATCCTCTAAACATTATCAGAGACTGAAATCCTATAAGCAGGAGGATTCTTTAGCTTTTCTCTGTGAATACCTGCCTTTATACACAGTGATATTTCAGACCACCAGTTAGCTGGTGTTTGCCTGTTGTTAATATAAACAAATAGGCTGGAATAACATTCATATAAATAATCCCTTTTCATCTTTCTCCTTCAAAGGCCTACTTAAAGCATAGTGTCATCATGAAAGCAATTAGCTTCAAGATAGAAACCCAAATGAAAGGAAATTCCTATTAGCTGAAAAGAAAAAGATTTACCTGGTATAGTATTTAAGTGGAATATATAATATTTATAAAATAATAAAGAGGTACAAATAGCTACTCTAGAAGATCAAGAAATTGAAACCTGCTTCTTGGTGGGGTGGTCTCATGCAATCAGGGGGTCTAGGACAGATTTTCACATATAGAAAGGATAAACTAGAAAAACGAGAAAAAGAAAGCAAAACAAAAATGAGGCGAGCTCCGTGTGCCACATGAGGGGCATGGTTAGTAAAAATCCCCTTACGATGATCGCACTGAGGAAGACTCCACACCCAGAGACATCACTTAAGCTGACAAGATCACTGTTCCAATCGCCAGTGTTAGGATGTGAAAATGCTGTTCTGGTTCAATGTCACCTTTGCTGACAGTGGTGAATTGGGTCATTAGAGGAGTGTGTTCATGGCCTGTTTGTGGAAGCTCTTGGGGTCTGGCTAGTGACCTGAGATTAGAAGACACAACAGGCTCAAGCTCATTCCCTTTGCTCTCTGTTTTGACTTTAAAGATACACACGGAAAGAACCTTTAGATTTTTTTTTTTTTGAGAAGATGTTTTGGGATCAATCTGATAATTAACCTTGTGAGTCAAGTAAACTGACCTGATTAAGTCTTATTTCTCCAGTACACATTCTCTGTTCATTGAAAAGATGAAGCGTCTCATCCAGAAAATCCAGCGGTTTCTCTGGAGCAAAATGGGCAAGAAATCAAAATGTATTTCTTTAGGTCACACCAGCCAAGCTAGAACATTGCAGCATATTTAATCTGCACTTGTTGTATTTAGTGCTTAAATTGCTTTAGCTCTTATTAAGTGTTATACTGTATGGAAATGGGAATTGGAGGGCCTAAAATTTAATCTGAGAAAAATATTATAAGCAAGCTGGAAGCATAAGTTAAACATCTGCAGAGGGATTGTCACTAACCAGGAAAATCTGGATGTGTTTATTGTTGGAACTGCACTCTGTTGTTTCATGTTCTAAGTATCACAGCTCAGCGATCACAGCATGTGACATCAGGTACCTGAAATATCAAAATGAGAGGAGTATGAATCACTTTTCTATTGCCGCTCTAGATTAATTTGTTTCTATTATAAATACACTATATTCACTATAATATACCTTCTAGATTAGATGCTGACCAAGCTTCATCTTCCAAGTCTTTATAAATAGGTGATTATAACCCAAGAAATTGGGTTATTCTTTAAAAGGGTGAGCATGGCATGCCACCGAAGGGAATAGGCCGCAACAAGCTAGCTCATGCACCAAGGATAGATCCTGGTCTTACTGCCAGGGTCCCCTCAGACGGTCCAAGCTTCACCACTGACTCCCACATATAGAGGGTCTAGTTCAGTCACAAGGAGGCTCACAGATGTCAGTCAAGAGTTCATGAGTTTCCACGAGCTTGGTTCAGCTGTCTCTGTAGATTTTTCCATCATGATCTTGACCCCCCCCCCCTTGCTCACATATTCCCTCCTCCCTTTCCTTAATTGGATTCCTGGAGTTTGGTCTGGTGCTTGGTTGTGGATCTCTGCATCTGGTTCTGTCAGTTGCTGAATGAAGGTTCTGTGATGATAGTTAGGGTAGTCATTAATCTTATTACAGAAGAAGGCCGTTTCGGGCTCCCTCTCTACTACTGCTAGGAGTTTTGGCTGGTGGCAGGTTCTCTGGCAGAAAGGGCAGGGGCAGAGCCGGACCTACCAGACATTTCCCTGGGGATGAGCAGGATGGTGACTGTTGAATGATCCAGCCCACCCTGCTGGCCACCAGAGAGAAATGCACACACCGAGTAGGGAGTCTGTTGAAGCAGGATCTCATTTAAGCGCATCAGGCAGGAACTTATAAAGGCTGAGATAGGAGATGGGAAGCCTGGGATGGGTTGAGGCAGAGCAAGGAACAAGGGCCAATAATATTCTGCCATGCTAAAGGTGGCTGGGCAGAGGTAGGTCTAGGTTGGCTAGCCAGAGACAGATCTTCAAACTCAAGCTAGGCTGAGGAAGTTACACTAGGCCTCATCAAACTCAAGTTGGCTCAGGAAGTTACACTGGGCCTCATGCCCAGGCCTCATGAGGCCCAACAGGCTGGGGTCATCCTTGTGGATTCTTGGGAACTTCCCTCACACTGTGTTTTTCCCTAACCCCATAGTGGCTCTTTCTATCAAGATCTCTCTTTCATTGTTCTCCCACTATGTCTGTCTGTCCCCTCAACCATCCCATTCCTTCATGTTCTCATCTCCTATCCCAACCCCTCTATTCTCCTCTCTCAACTCCAGTTTACCCAGGAGATTTCAATTAATTCCCCTTCCCTGGGCAATCCATATGTCCCTCTTAGGGTCTTCCTTGTTACCTAGCATCTTTGGAGCTGTGGATTATAGTCTAGTTATCCTTTGCTTTACATCTAAAATCCACATAAAAGTGAAGACATACACTATTTATTTTCCTGAGTCTGAGTTACCTCACTCACAATGATGTTTTTCTAGTTCTACCCATTTGCCTGCAAGTTTCGTGAAGTCATTGGTTTTTTTCTTTTTTTTTTTTTTTTTACAGTTGAGTAATACTCCATTGTGTAAATGAATGTACCACATTTTCTTTATCCATTCTTCAGTTAAGAGGCATCTAGGTTGTTTTCAGGTGCTGACTATTATGAATAATGCTGTTATGAATATTGTTCTGCAAGCATCCTTATGGTATGATTAAGTGTCATTTGGGTATATGCCTATGAGTGGTTTCAAGGTAGGCTTATTCCCATTTTTATGAGAAATTGTCATACTGATTTCAAAAGTGGCTGTACATGTTTGCACTCCCACCAGCAGTGGAGGAGTGTTCCCCTGACTCCACATCCTCTCTAACGTAAGCTGTCCTCAGTACTTTTAACCTTAGCCATTCTGACAGGTGTAAGATGGCGTCTCAGAATCATTTTGATTTGCATTTCCCTGATAATTAAGGATGTCGAGCAATTCCTTAAAAGGCTTTTGGCCATTTGAGATTCTTCTGCTGAGAATTCCCTGTTTAGCTCTGTACCCCATTTTTAATTGGATTATTTTGTATTTGGATGTCTAGTTTGTGGAGTTCTTTATATATATTTTGGAGATTAGCCCTCTGTTCGTGTGGGGTTGGTGAAGATCTTTTTCCATTCTGTAGGCTGTCATTTGTCTTATTTACTGTGTCCTTTGCCTTATAGAAGCTTTTCAGTCTCAGAAGGTCTTGTTTGCTGATTGTTGTTACTCTTGGTGTCTGTGCTATTTGGTGTTATATTCAGGAAATGATCTTCTGTGCCAGTGAATTCAAGGCTACTTCCCATTTGCTCTTTTAACAGGTCCAGTGTAACTGGTTTTATGTTGAGGTCCTGATTCACTTAGATTTGAGTTTTGTCATAGCAATAGATAAAGATCTATTTGCAATTTTCTACATGTTGACATCCAGTTATGCCAGCACCATTTATTAAAGTTACTTTCCTTTGTTCATTGTAACATTTTGGCTTCTTTGTCAAAAATTAGGTGTTCACAGGTGTGTGGATTAATGTCAGGGTCTTCAATTTGATTCCATTGGTTTATGTGTCTCTATACGCCAATACCTGGCTGTTTTTATTAGTATAGCTCTATAGTAGAGTTTGAAGTCAGGGAACTGCCTCCAGAAGTTCCTTTATTATTTTAGCTCTTCTGATTTTTTTGTTTTTCCATATGAAGTTGAGTATTGTGCTTTCGATGTCTGTGAAGAACTATAATGGGATTTTGGAATCTAATGCACGGAATCTATACATTGTTTTTGGTAAGATTGCCATTTTATTATCATAGGCACTTTTTGCATCCTAAATTTTGTTGAAAATGAACTTTAAACTTTCATTGCATCATTTCTGTCTTCAAATTAAGTGAATAATATTCATTTCTGATACTTCCTAAGCTTTTAATTTTTTAAAATTTTCTGTAGATTAAAGTATTTCTGTTTGCTGTTGTGAGTAGAGATTAAAAGAGACAAAGTCAACATTGGTTCTTTGATTTTTAGCCTGTGAATCTCTAAAACATAATTGCTATTATTGAAAGGTTATCTGCCTCTCCACACCCTCAGATTATTGAGGAAGCTTGATTCTAAGCTTGTTGTACTAATTTTGGAAATTTCAGAGATGCTGAGAATTAGTTGGTACTATCTGGGAAAAGGATGTTACCAAGGGTGTACCTTCAATGTGTATACCTGGTCTCTGCTTCTCAGCTGTATCATGGAAAGGCAGCTAAAATCTTCCAGAATCCTGATGTCTTTCAGGTGTATCTCTCTCTGCTCCACCTTTCCAACACTCCTCCCTACAAAATCTTTTTGCAGATCATCTCTTATTGGTTATATCAGGATCGAATAAATGAGTAAGTTGTTGCTTAATAATCTACTACTATGTTTAAGCAGAATCCTTGTGGAACTGTACTAAACCAAAAATTGGATAAAAATAACAGTCTGGTTAGGAAGACCTTGAAGCATTAAATTGACCAAATGCAAAATTTTACTCAGGAAGCCTCTTAGATCCTACAGGACTAAGGCTCTACTTTCCTTCACACAGGATTAGAACTGAGGCACGAGGCTTTGGTCCTCTACAGCAGGGGTCAGCATGCCACTAATCATGGAGCTAGCCCTCCAGCTGCCTGGCTTCCTAGATGACATTTTGCAGGCACACAGTCAAGTGCAGTCTTGGGTACAATGACTGCTTTCCTGCTGCCATAGCAGAGCTGAGCGTCTGCAGCAGACAACATGTGGTCCTCAGAGCCTGAGATATTTACTGGCTAGCACTTTGTGGAAACGTTTGTTAACTTCTGCTGCATGGGAATAAGGACACGGAAGAAAGAATGTGGCAAATCTTTCCTTTTGTTTTGTTTCTATTCCGTGTCTTTACTTTCTGTTTATATTTGCTTTTTTTCCTCATCTTCTTCCATGTTCTGTTGTACAACAAAACTATTCAAACTCTTGTTTTGGCTACTTAGAAATCCTCACTTCAGATCCTAGAAGCAATACATAAAACGCTCATCGCCAGGCAGTTTCCATTTCTGTTGCCTTTTCACCATAAATAAAATCAAATGGAACTGAAAGTGATTCTCTTACTTTAGTTACATAATTCCAAATCAATTTTTATTCAGTTTCCTTGTAATTACTTCTAACGTCTGCTGACTTGCGATGCTGGAAACTAAAGTCAAATACAGTCCTGACAAATGCATATTCTCTTCTCATCTTACAGCTCTAATACGTCTTATGTACAAAATGAGAGCATGAATTCTTAAGAGATTCCAAATATTTTCAGGATGGCATGGAACATCACAAAAGCACTACACAATCACTATGTACATTAAACTTTAAAATTACAACGAGCCACTGTTTTCAAAATATTATTTTGAATTTTCTATTTTCTAGTGTATTGGCAGCCTGTCTCTGTTCTTTATTACATAAATCATGCTTCTCAGAAGCTGTTCTGTGGGAGTGAGTTAGCAGAGACAAATTGGAAAGTGAAAGAAACCCAGGAAAGGTAAAGTCCCTGCTCTTGGATTTATCAGAGCATTTAGCACAAAAATTCCCAGGGATAGTTACAGAAAAAAATGCAATGTGTTCTAAAAAAAATCAATCATTTATTAACATATTTGATCAATATTGTACTTTTGTTCTCTAGCAATTATTTTTCTAGGCAGTCTGAACTAAAAATTTCAAAATGTCCAACACTAATGAATAGTTAGAGAATATCATCTAGACTTACACTATTTTTGGAAAGAATTGGTGAAAAGGAAATGCCTGTAAAACTGAGGTGGAGTTATTATTGAATGTTAAGAAAACAGATACTCGAGCTATCAGAAATATGTGATTACAGATATCTATCTGTATTAACAAATACTGAATCAAATTTAATTACTCTTAATAGAAACATTACAACACCAAGATGAAGACTTTGTTTTAAGAACGGCCTTGTGTGTGTTGTTAGTATGTACAGTTATATGTCCACATGTACTCATGTGGTGTGTGTTATTAGTATTTATTCTACATGTCCACATGTATTCATGTGGTGTGTTATTAGTATTTATTCTACATGTCCACATGTATTCATGTGGTGTGTTATTAGTATTTATTCTACATGTCCACATGTATTTATGTGGGGTGTGTGTTGTTAATATATACAGCTACATGTCCACATGTATTCATGTGGTTGCAACAAAGCACTTTCAGTTTGGTGTATCAGTTGGATATTATTAATTCGCTGAACTTTAATTGCATACTTTCTTGAACTGTAGAACTATGTGAGTATGATGATCTGGGTTTGATCCTGGGGATCTGTATAAAGAGGAAAAGAAAGAACAAATTTCACATTGTCATCTGGCCTCCACATATAGGTAGTAGCACATGTACTCACATACACATAATACACACACACACACACACACACCTTTAGAAATCTAGCATACTTCAGGTAAGTTAGCTTTAAATATGGTAGTATTGCTTTGTAAATTTTATGCCTTTGACACATTGTTTATATTTTAATTCATTTTAAGCTTTCCTCACATAGGGTGTATTAAGAAATCTATCAGACAGTGGGAAACACCATAGCCAGCTCCAAAGACAGACGTGTATAATAATAAAAATCTGCTGTTTTGTCCTTCTCCCTTCCATGAGAAAAGGGTCAATGTGAAGATTATTTACAGTAAGCCAAACACCGTGCTAGGCACATGAAATACAAATGGTAATTATTGCAATGCTCTAATTATCTTACACAATGGAGTCTACAGCTTGGTGACTACCAGACTGGAGATGAGCAAGGCTACCAAGGCCAAGGGTCAGAACTTACTCATCACAAGCCCTGACATTGGAAAAGCCAGCATTTCATGGCCTCACATTTTTTCTGAAGCTGAGAAACATTTTAGATATGGAGGAAATAAATCTGAGTTTCCAGTTTTAAAGTTATAGTAAAAATATGATCCTGTTACAATTTGGGCATGTCTCTACATAATCTTACTTCACTCTTATTTATTAATTTTGTGCTATATACAATTAGTCTCTTTTTTGTAAGACATTTTGCTAGTGAGGAAATTTTGAGAGAAAGAAGGAGAGAAGGGATCGAGGGAGAGAAAAATAAAATCTCTCTGTGTGGCCAAAACCTCACAGATCTTATAATATACACTTATGTCATTACCAACATCTTTTCACATCTTCCTCTTCTTTCAACTGCTCTACATTTTAACTTTTGCTTTTAAGGTAAAAAGCATGTATAGGGGCACACATTCTTCCCTGTTCTCAGTCTTGACTCTCAACCCCAAAGCATAACCTAGGTCTCCAAACATATTGTTCCAAGAGATCACGGTCCTCTTGTGTAGTATCCTACTAGGGTCTTTGAAGAAAATGTCAGAAACTTAGTCAGTCAGTTCTTTAAAACTATAAGAAAATAAAAGTTTATTAATGCAAAACTTACCATTCTTAACTTTGTTTTTTGAGACAAGGTTTCTCTGTATAGCGTTGGCTGTTCTGGACCTAGCTGTGTAGACCAGACTGTTTTTAAGCTCAAAGAGATCCACCTGCCTCTGCCTCCCAAGTGCTGGGATTAAAGGCATGAGCCACTACGTCCTGCCAATCTTAACTTCTTAATACAGAAAAGTAACTGACCCTCAACAGGCCTTTCTCTTTGTTCTGGGCCAAAGACTTAAGCCAGGCCATTGTGTATGCTTCATAGGTACATTGCCACTGTCTACCCTCAGCCCAAAGTCCTTCTGTTTCGATATTCATAGATGTTTATGTCAAGTTGCCAGCAGCTTCCTGTAACTCCGCTGGAGGGGGAGGATAACTTGGTCAATAAAAATGAAAGCAAAATGTAGAAAAATGGGAGAATAGCTATTTGTTCAGTTCTGTCCATCGCTAAAGAACATTCTTAGCCATATTCTAAACTAGCTGTAATAACCTAATGATGTGTGTCAAAATGTCAGCAAACCCTTTGAAATTATTATAAGCCTACTACTGAAATGAACTTTTAACCCGCTATTATTAACAAAAATGCCTCCCGTCATAAGCACACAGACTGTCTTGTGCATCAGTTACAGAACCAGGCAGGCAGTAAGCGGCACACATTTTAAAACTGGATATATAGAAGCTATTGTTCATGACAGGCAAAAGTTTGGGGAATAGGATTATCTGGTTGGTTCAATTAAAGCTCAAACAAATAGTTGTTTGCCATGGATTTATCTCATCTTCTAAAAAGTCTATGTTTGCCCAATTTTTAAAATATATAGGATATATTCCACAAAATGGGGAAGATTTTATGATTTACATTTCAGAATTCTGTATCAAGGGTCTAGGCTGCAAGGTGTTAAGAGTGACATGAGCAGTTGATAGCTCTGGCAGGATTTCTTTCATAAATGTGGACTCTAGACAGGCAATAATTCTTTATACACACTTTATTGTTTTATTCAGCACAATTTGGGCTGCTGATCCGGTGCCTTGATTGACAGGGTCATTTCTAAGTGTCTCCTGTTATCTGGCAAAGTTTATAATAAACTCAGCAAACTAAAATCAGCAAACTGGAAATTTTTAAAAGCATTTAATGACTTTTAAGGAATTAGACAATCTTACAAATTCTCACATATTTAAAAATGTATTTTTCTTCTCATAAGAATGAATATAATGGTAGATTTAGTGTAATAAAGATGTTGAAGTCTAAAGCCAGCTGAATTTTCTTTGAATTCCTTTCAAATTCTTTCATCACAGCAGAAAACCCCAACTATCTGTATGCTGAGAGTGACTTCCCACTCACCTGCTATCCCAAAGACATGCTTTGGGCTCTAGAAGTAGTTTAACTAGACTAGATTGCTCTTTCAGATTTCCCATACTGCACAAAGCAAATAAGAGGACATTCAAGCATGCGGTGAGAGACCAGGAGTTCTATACTGATTTTTTTCACTTTTTTCCTTTTATTGAAAATAGATTCTTATATAATATAATCTTACTATAGTTCCACTCCTCCCTACCTCCCCACAAATCTACTCCTTTTTTATCTCTTATAAGAGAAGGACAGGTTTCTAGCCAAATATGATTAAAGAAAATATAATGATGTACAACAAAAACCATCATATCAAAGTTGGACAAGGCAAACCAATAGGAGGAAAAGAGTCCCAAGAGCAGGCCCAAGAATCAGACACCTACTCATAATCGCACTCAGAAATCCCATAAAAATACTAAGCTAGGAGCTGTGATATATACACAGAGAACCTGGTGCAGACCCGTGTAGGATATGTGCTTCCTGCTTCCACCCCTGTGAGTTTACATGAGCCTTGTTTATTTGATTTAGAGGGTTTTTGGTCTTTTGGTGTCCACCATCTTTTCTGGCAATCTCCATAGGATTCCCTAAGATCTGAGAGGAGGGAATTTGACAGAGACTCTCTTTCTACACAATGCCTGGTTGTGAGTCTCTGCATCTTTTCCCATCTGCTGCTGGAGGAAGCTTATCTGATGATGTCTGAGTAAGGTACTGATATATGAGTATAGCAGGCATAGGACTCATTAGGGATCATTTTATTGATACTATTTTTTAAAGATCAGTAGTGTTTTGTTTTACCCTAAGTCTCCGGGCTATCTTGTCTCTTGTTTTTGGTTACCCAATCAGTGTCAGGTATGGGTTCTGTCTTGCTGAATGCATCTTAAATTAAGTTCAACATTGGTTGACTATTCCCACAAGTTCTATGCAGCCTGTGGTGGTTTAAATGTAATTGACACTCATGATATCTTGGAGTGGCACTATAAGAATGTGTGGCTTTGTGGCGTGCATATGGGCTTGTGGGAGTCACTGTGGGGTGAATTTTGAGGTTTCCTGTACTCAGAATACTTCCCATTGTCTCATACCACTTCATGTTGCCTGCAAAATGTAGGACTCTCAGCTACTTCTCCAGTACCATGCCTCCATGCTCCCTGCCACAATGGTAACAGGCTGAATCTCTGAAGCTATAATCTAGCCACTCCAATGAAATGTTTTGTTTATCTGCATTTTGCTACATTGTTCATTATCTCTCCTTAGTACCTTATGCCCAACTTCTTGTCTGACTGGTAAATTCTTCCCTGCCTATTTCTTCCCAGAGTTTTTATCTCTGCCCAGAAATGGCACCTATTCTCTTCTGCCCTTCAGTTCTTCATTAAACCAATCAGAAGGTGCCTTAGGCAGGCAAGAAAGGACAGAGACATCTTCAACAGTCTGATCAAATACTCCACAACAGTGACCAGATTAGTGTCCGTGTTTCTCTTTTAGTAGCTTACTTTCCACACAAAAGACACTAGAACAGAGGGGTGAAGCCTCCATGTAGGCACCAGCTGGACTTCTTCTCATTCAGTGAGTTGTGTGAGTGTTATCCTTGGCCATGGCAACATCTTGGGTTGTTTTTTTTTTTTGTGGGGGGGAGGAGGGGATTCATGGTACTGCCTAAGCCAACAACTCAGTAACCCAGTCCTGGTACTGGAAGCCTCCTTTGGTGACAAGACATGGCCAGTTGAGATTCCAGCATGAACTGTTACTTGTGTTATTGATCTTAGCCATTCTCACAGGTATAGCATGGAATCTCAAAGTAGTTTTGATTTGTATTTAATTGTTTCTCAGTCATTTACATTTTCCTCTATTAAGAAAAATCTGCTTAACTCTTTACCTCATTTTTAAATTAGATTATTTGGTTTCTTGAGACCTAGTTTCTTGAGTTCTTTCTATAAATTGGATATTAGTCCTCTATCAAATGCGGATTTGCTGAAAATCTTTTCCTATTCTGTAGGCTACCACTTCGTCCAAATGATAGTGTTCTTTGTCTTAAAGATGTGTTTAACTTTCATGGTGTCCTATTTATTAATTGTTGATCTTTTACCTAAGCTATCTGTATTATCTTCAGAAAGTCTCCTGTGCCAAAATATTCAAGGATATTCTCAATTTCCTTTTCTATCAGGTTCAATATATAATGGTTTTATGTTGAGGTCTTTGATCCACTTGAATTTGAGATTTTTGCAGGGCGATAAGACTTTACCAGTTTTCGTTTATCTATATGCAGACATGTAGTGTGACCAATGCCATTTGTTGAAGATGCTGTCTTTTTTCCAGTGTGTATTTCTGGCTTCTTTATTAAAAAAAAAAATCAGGTGTCCATAGAAGTGTAGATTTATGTCTTTGTCTTCAATTTGATTCCATTGATCAATGTGTCTACTTTTATACCAATACTATTTTTATTACTATAGGTCTGTACTACAATTTCAAATCAGGAATGATAAGATCTCGAACAGTTCTTTTCTTATTCAGGATTGTTTTGACTATTGTGGGTTTTTTTTTTCCATATGAAGTTGAGAACAAATGAAAGAGGCAGAGACAATGCCACTTCCATTGTGAGGAGTCTCCCAAAACCACTAAGCTAACAACCATGACAGATATGCAGAGGACCTAGCACAAACCAATGCAGATTCCATGATTGCTTCTTGAGTCACTGTAAATCCCTATAAGTCTTACTTATTTGATGTTAGTATTTATTCTACTTACCTATAAAAGTATTCAAATGTTCCGCCCTGGAAACATGGTTATATCTCTCCTGTTTGTTCTTATAAGGAAGGTGACTTTATTTCCATCTGACTGAATAAGATCAAGACCCCTATTTCTGTATGTGGATGATCCAGGAGGAACACAATGGTCCCAGGCTAGTTATAACCATAGAACTTTACTTGCACAGAATTTCATGATAAAGAATTTTACTGTAAACTTAAACTTTGTCACAAATTTGGGTCTCAGTGGTCCTCAGTTTGCTCTTTTTCAACCTGTGACTTTTAAACTCCGCATCCTTCCAACATGGCTACCTCTAAGAAACTCTAATGAGATTTAAGGCAGCTGAGAAATTTATTTACCTTTAATGTAAAGTTCCTGTAACTTAGCTACTTCTCTATTGCTGTGACAAAACACAGTGACCAAGGCAACCTATAAAAAAATGCTTGAGACTGTGGTTCTAAGGATTAGGGTTCACGATGGCGAAGCAAAGGCGTGCTGGCAGGATAAGCTGAGAGCTCTCATCTTGATCTAAAGGCACACTGGGCACATACATCCATACTGGGCATATACAGGCACACTGGGAATTGTATGAATCTTTTGAAACTGTGAAACCTGCCCCCAGTGGTATACCTCATCCAACAAAGCCACACCTCATAAATACTTCCCATACAATTCCACCAACTAGGACCAAGTATTCAAACATGTGAGCCTATATGAGGCATTCTTGTGCAAACCACCACATCCTGGTATTTTAATATATAATTATATCAATTAATAAACCTTCTTGTATCACAATATAACACCACAGGGAAGTAGCACACTACAATGTAAAACACACTTTTGTATATACTGCCAATGAAAAATTTATAGATTTTTCTATGGCCGGTTCTATATATTTCCATCAAATTTATTTTGCCTTCTTGGTGAAGCTATCGAGCAATCCTAAAGAGATCAAAATTAAAAAGCAAACAAGCAAACAAAGGAATTAGTGGCAAGAGAGAAGTTCCAGGACACAGTGGTGGAAGCCTCACATCCGGACTTATTCCCTGGACACGTAACATTTGGCTACATCTTCTCCTGGCAGAAGCAGGAGAGCTGGGCTCCGGGTTTCCGGATTTCACAACATTTCCCAATGATAAAGTTCACTTGTGGAGCTTGTGTTCTCTAAAGGGGTGAATTCTCAGACTCAGGTCAGTTCTACTGAATCCGGATGTCCAGAGAAGACCAGGAAGTAAAAATGTGACAGGACCTCCAGGTGATTTTCATCCCCTCAAAATTTGGAAATCAATGACCTCACCAGCCCTGCTCTTCCGAGTCAGACTGTCTGTGATCTTATTAATCAACTCTCAGTAATAATTGCCTTCACCAAGGCTGTAGAGTTTGGATCAGAGATGGTGGAGAGCAGGTAAAATGTTAGCTTTAGAATGAAAATTACATTGAGAAAAGTACTTAAAAATAAGTAAGAAAGCTGGGAGCGGTAACATCCCTTGTTTATCCCAGCACCATTGTGATGAGATGGGAGGAACAAGCAGGAGATTGGACTGTTCAGTGCACAGCACAGCACAGCAGCAGAAACAGCAAGAAGACTGTGCCTCGAAAGCAAGGTGTGGAGTAAGAATCAGTACATGAAAGATGTCCTCTGACTTACACACCTACCTATACACGCACAGGCATGCACAGACGTGCATACACACGAGATATTTTTAAAAATAATTCAACTTAGCTTTTTCTAATTAATATTAACATAATTTTGTATCACCAAAGTGTTTAGAGTTGGTCTAGAATTAAAACAGAATCATGTTTGAGCCGGGTGGTGGTAGGGCAAGCCTTTAATCCCAGCACTCAGGAGGCAGAGGCAGACAGATCTCTGTGAGTTTGAGGCCAGCCTGGTCTACAGGACGGGTTCCAAAGCTACAGAGAAACCCTGTCTTGAAAAACAAAAACAAAAATAAACAAACAAAACACTCAAAACAACAACAACGACCCCTCCCCCTCAAAAAACAGAATCAATTTCATCAAATCCTATGGTACAGTTTGAATGTGGATTTTTCTCCTAGGGGATGATGACTAGAGAGCCTTTTGTTCACAGCTGCTGTTGTTCTGTTTTGTTATTGTTGTTGCTGGTGGTTTTTTGGTTCTATTTTTGTTGTTTTTGTTTTTACTGTTTTGGCTTTTTTGTTTTTTTGGTCTTTTGGGGGGCTGCCACCCAGCTCCCAAATAAATACATGCACGGATGTTCATTCTTACTTACGAATTCTCGGCCTTAGCTTGGCTTTTTCTAGCCAGCTTGCCTTAACTTAAATTACCTCATTTTTTTTTTCCTTTTCTTACTTCTGTATATCTTACTTTCACTGTTAGCCTGTGGTTGGCTGGGTGGCTGGTCCCTAGCATCCTCCTCTCCTTGTTCTCTCTTGCTCCTCCTCCTCCCAGATTTCTTCTTCTATTTATACTTTCCACCTGCCAGGCCCACCTATCTTGTGCCCTGCATCGCTATTGACCATTCAGCTCTTTATTAGACCATCAAGTGTTTTAGACAGGCAAAGCATCACAGCTTCACAGAGTTAAACAAATGCAACACAAACAAAAGGAGCACAACTTTACATCACTGAACACATGTTCCACAGCATACACAAAAGTAACATACCTTTAAATGATATGCTACAACAGGTAACTGGGGGTGCTGGCTTGTAAGAATCTGGGAACTTTAGGAGGTAGGATCAAAGGAAATGGATTAATGAGAGGAGATCCTTGAGGGCATTTTATCTACTTGAACTCCCTGCTCTCCTTCCTTCTCTCCTTTCTGCTCCCTGTGTACCAACAGGTGAAGACCTGTCTCTCCACCACCGTGTTTTACCTGAGTGCACAAGGGAAACTGCTATAGACAGAGTCCTCTGAAACAAGGAGTTTAAGCCTTCCCTACTAGTGATTTTGTCACAGCCATACAAATGTAGTCTAACAAAATCATACTAATATTACCCATCAATACTAATACCAATAATGCTGATATATCTGGGATATCACCATGGGCAGCTGCTGTTGCAGTAATAGACTGTACAAGAGCACAGCTGTGCACACAGGGTACCACAGCCTGGCCTGAGAACAAACTCTGTGCACGAATGTCTGCTCTGCATCCATTGGCTTCAACCTGGACTGATAACACCTGATCCCGAGCCATGACTCGAAATCACTTACATCATCCCCATTGTCTTTAACAGCCTTCTACCACCTTTTCCTGACCCTTTTCCAGTGTACAAGCAGTACATGTATGTTACTTTTAATGTCCATTACCAAATAAATTAGCTTTAAAAATTATTCTAATCTTCTCTGGTCTATTCCTCTGTTTTCTCGTGAGATGCCTGAATTCATATTTGGACTTCTCTATTTTATTATATTTTCACATTGGTGTTAGTCAGAGGTTTGCTTTGTTTCTTTCCCATTGTTTAGTTTTCATTTACTTACTCATTTTTTTTTAAGACAGGGTCTCATGTAGCCTAGGCCTCAAACTCACTATAAAGCTAAGGATAACTTTGGGTTTCTGAGTCTCCTACTTCCACAGACTGAGTGTTGGAATTGCAGACATGGACCACCATACCTTGGTCATGTGGGTACCAGGCATTAATCCAGGGCTTAGGGCATTCCAGGCAAGCACTCGATCAACTGATCTATACTCACAGTTGCCTCTCACTTTTAATTCTCCTTTAAAATTGTTGTGGTTGAAGTATAGATATAACATGCCACACAATTACTTATTTGCAATATATAATGGACATATTTTACCCCAATCTTAACTGCAACAAATATATTTTCAAACATTTCTCTCTGAAGAAATAGATAGTGAAATACATATTTCCGTGTCAATTTGAATTTCTAATTTCTTAAACAGATTCACCAAACCTTCGCTAAAATGATTTTTTTTTAAATTCACAATGTTTTAAGTATAACAAGATGTTATAACACTTGCTGTCAAGAACCTAAGAAACAGTCAGTTGGTTTATGTCAACACGTGTTTCTGAATGACCTCAGGCTAGAGAAATTGATTTCAAGCATAAGGCCAGAGTGTTGGGGACTGTTTGGAAATCATGGAAACAGTGTCACTGTCACCTATAAAACTGTCAGCTGCCTTCTGAGAAATTAAAAATGTTGCCACATTAGTGTCACATCTCAGTTCTTAGTCTCTGTATTTATGATTTCAGTGTTGAGACCGTTCTTTCCCCGGAGATGTATTTTGTCTACCACGACGTTGATGAGTCTTTCTTATTTCTTAGGGAAGTCCTGTATTTTTTTTCTAGAAATCTCAACTTCTGTTCATCTTACGTGTGAATCTACAGACCTCACATATGACCTCGACTGAGCAAAGTAATGAGAGCAATAAGTAGTATCAATATATTTTTGATAAATACTATCAATCAGTGTTTTATTTTCTGCTTTTCCTTCAGATCATACCACCTACTTAAACAAACATACTTAGAACAAGAAAATTCACTCATCTTTTCAATATCTTATGCCATAAATGGGCACCATATCAGGTTACTACCAAGTCTTCACAATGGTACCTTCATATCCACGTGTTATGTTGAGCATATAGCAAAATCTTGAACGTATAAATATTTTACAGAATACTGGGAGTTTATTAGACAAAGTCAAAGGGTGCTAAATATTTTTACAATTTAAGCCATTTATAAATGACTTTGCAATTAAAACACAAATTCTAATGAATAATGATCTAAACCAAAAAATATGACTAGTATTTTTAAACAAATTCTTTAGATGTGAGATTATATTTTCTTGTTTTACTTTTTATTTATTTTATCACTGCTTATGGAAAGATAACAATCATATTTCCTACCATGCAAATAAATAACTGAATTTTAATATTTGCCCGAAATTTGCAATAAAAATTCTGATATAGCACAGGAAATTACTAAGTCAAATTACATGTGTATTAAAACACCATGAGTATGATTTCTAATATTATAAAGATACTTTTAAATTTTGCTTTAAAGTCATCTTTGTGCATTAAAATTTTTTGCACAACTTTTAGTTACATTTATAAAAGATAGTATTGGTATGAGTTTATTTTATTTAGAGGTTAGTTCTGGGGAAGTTTCTATTCCAGTACTGTTTTCCCAGTATGAAAATTTTCAGGTGATAAAATTGGCATAATTAAATGATAATTGCAAAGCCCTCAAGATACAATAACACCATATCACTGCCCATCACCTTCAAAGTTAATGTCTTAGTTTGGCTTTGTGTTTATTTTAGGAAATGTCTTACTTCATAAATTGCCTCTCAGAGAAGTAAGCTGTCACATGCCAGAATTAGACTGGCTTGGCTGCCTAATTAAATATAGTTTCATCTGGAAGAAGTCTTCTGTGCTTCTACATTTCAATCTAGTATCGCATTTGGAGCGATCCCTATATGCTCTAAACAGAACAAGGATGAAAAGGAAGTACCAGGCCTCTTCTTGTACTCCTGGGAAAGCAGGGGCAACTTCATAGACATAGAAGAGAAAATGGGCAGGAAGAGAAGGTATTTCCCAGCAGGGTATGCCTACGTTAGTATCGCTCAAGAACAAAGTCTGACTGTACCCACCTGTCTTTTTCTTAGGGAACCTCGTTTCCCCCCAGAATTATTACAATGTGCTAGGAAGGAGAATGAAGTGACTTCTGCTTCAGACCATTTTCCTTGTGACATCATTAGAAGAGCTGGAACCTAGAAGAAAGGATGTGCTCTCTCAGGGAATGTGAACTCTAGCTTCAGGTCTGCTTCTCACTGGGCATGGCGTCAGAGGGGCCTTACAGGGTTCCTGGATTCAGTTTCTCTTCTTGAGAAGTGAAGGAGCTAGCCCGAGATTCTCTCATTCCTGGAAGGTAGTTAGTTTCATGAATGTTGTAAATAATTTTAAGGGCTATGAGAAAGCAGAAGGCTTCAACTGAATTTTCAAAGTGTACCAACAGCAGCCATCACAAGAGCAAAATGTGACTGGTCTCTTTCACGCTAGTACGCAGTGGAAGATGAGAAACACATCGTTAATATGAAGAAGGGTTCATAGTTTATATATTGCATGCGCAATAAAAGGATTAAGGATAAACTTGAAAATTAGAAATAGTATTTGTTGTAGCAGAGATAAAAGCTTCCCCATAGATAAGATGTTCACTTGTTTATTTTCTGTTGGGTCCTTGGATAACCTTGACTTCTTAATGCCTAGTTGATTATTTCATTCTATTTTTTCAAAATGAGTACTCTGCATTGCAGTAAAATGGACCAAAAATTCAGTGTGTAAGTTACAACATCTAGACTTGATATTTCATTGAAAACAACAAAGGAGAGCCCACCCAAGCTTTTATTTTCCTCTTTCATGTATGAGAGGAGGTGGAAGGAGAACAGACCCAAATCAACTGCAAAACCTGTATAGTCCTTAACAAAATGGTCATTTTTATTTTTATAGATATATTCAGTTTTTATATTTTAAAATAAATAATCACTATTTATAATAACTAAGTTAAAAACACATGCAGATTACTGCATGGTAGGCAAATTCTGTACTATATTTATCATGACCTACTGTAATAATTGACCGCTGCTTTGCTCTTTATTTTTGTAAACCTCTGTTTTAGCGAACTCTAGACTTTAAAAACATTTTGAGATACAGCATAAAATGCAAAGGAAGTATCTATTCAACTCTTGTTTAAGAGGGCTAATATTTACTTCTTTACTAAAAATAAGTAACAAAAATAATAAAGTTGATATATATTAAAACAATAAATTTTCTGTTTCTAGAAGCATCTCAGAGTTCACACACACACATAGACACACACACACACACACACACACACACACACACACATACACACACCAGTAGTGAATCCTTCCAAATGGCTTATTTCTGAGAATTGGCATCCCCCTGATAAATTCTGATTTTTCTGAAATAATTTAGAACAGCCTAAACACTTTCAAGTAATCTTCATTTGTAACTTTGATTCTTATATAATTTTGCAATAATTTCTGTCCTATAATATGACTTTTCATATCCAACAGATGCTTGTCAACTGTGGTAGGACAAAATCCAAATGACTGCTTTTAGGCAATGGATTTCAAAGACATGACTGTGTACCTAGCAAGTGCTTATATAAGTTCTAGATAAATGTTTTTAGAAATACTGTCTTTAAGCAAATACTCTGTTATACACTTTTAACTTCAGTGTATAAGACATAAGCATTTGAAACTGCACCTGCTGCCCTGGATATTGAAAATGGGTTGGATAGTGGTACCTAGGAAATAAAGCTGTTTTAGGATGCTCATCCCCTAATCTTGTGTTTATCTTTCTCCTAATATATTACAAAGGAAGCAAATGCATGTGTCTCTGTCTTCAGTATACTTTTCCTTTTAATTTTGGATGGATCTCATCTCAGTATTTTTTATGCTTATAGATTTCTAAATAATCACTGACAGCAAAATAGTACTGAGCTAAAGACCAGCTTTCTGTCACACGCCACGTGTCTTTTCTATTATCACTTTTCATAATACAAGTCAGTGAAGTGATAGTATTGGAGAAGTAGAGGAAGGAGGTTCAAATATTAAGCTCACTTTCACCTGCTCATGGAGATGCTGAAGATGCTGTCCCAGGAAAACAAGATCTTCGGCTGTAGCTCATTGGTGAGCACTTACCTATTATACAGAAAGTTCAGGTTTGATCTGCAGAACTACATAAAGAAATCCAAAACATACAATCTCAGCAAAAATTGCTTCCAGAATATGTGACCTGAGCACATTGTGAGATCAGGTGATCTGAGGATATAATGTGCAACAAGAATGAAGGTTTACAAATCGTATCACATTGTAATCCAACCCATATTCTCATTCATTTTTAATCTTAGACAAATTATTTGTGTGATTTAGTTTGCACCAGTCTAGAGCATAATAAATGGAATATTTATATATGTGTTAATACATGAATTTTGAAGATTTCTGAAATAAGTAATTGCAAATTGTTTTCATACTAGCATGAAAGTTTCTAAAAATTTATTACCTCATTATTTTCTAATTATGTTAAGATTCAATTGATCATTCTTCATTGATTGCAACATTTAAATTAAGTTAAATCATCACTATGAACAAAAGAAATCAGCATATTCATTATCACTGATTTAAGAAAATTTGAATCAACAATGGTGTCATACCAAAAATAGCAAATTAGGAATAAGTTTTTCTTTCCAGGGAGAACAGATATTGAATTTTGTAGTTAGGCATGACTTTTTTATATTTTAGCAAGACATGGCTTGTTTATTATTTATGGGTAATATTTAGATACTTTGTGAAGTTCACTTATTTGCTATTTCGTTAATGTCTTTAGAAAAAGTGTTATGAAAATGGATATTACTCTGTACCTCATGGTGACATTAAGTACTAATATTTCTATAGTGTATATTAGCTCCGGTAGTGACAATGAAGCAGTGTCCTGACTTACCAGGTCATCAGCCTTGGTTCTTTATCTTTTGAAGACACTAGCTGAACACCTTCACCTGGCCTGAACTTCAGATCCCCACCTTTGCTCTGTTTCCTCTTTCAAGTCTTTGCTTCCAGTCACTATTTACTTCTTTGAAGCGGAATGTATTTTTTTCAGGTTACATGTGGTGTGGAAGAATTGTCTGTATTCTGTCAATCATGTTTTAAATAAACGCTGATTGGCCAGTAGCCAGGCAGGGAGTATAGGCAAGACAACCAGACAGAAAGTAGAGGTGGGGCAATGAGAACAGGGGTACTCTGGGAAGAAGGAAGCTCTTTCCCCAGTCCTATCCAGACACCAAAGAAGCCGGATTTGACCTGTGCCGCTGAGAAAGGTACTGAGCCATGTAGCTAACATATACTAGAATAATGGGTTAATATAAGTTATAAGACGAAGCCTGAGCTAATGGGCCAATCAGTTTATCATTAATATAAATCTTTGTGTGAATCTCTTTGGGGCTTACTGGCTGTGGGAAATGGGGAGGCCCTCATGTTTAACATAGAACTCACTGGAAGGATCTGCCATGCACACCTGCCCTTCTCCATGGGAGTTTTCTGACTGTGGGAGCAGCAACAATGAATCAATGATCCACAGCTGCATAAACAAATAGCATCATGTGTCCTAGATCTTCCTGTCTCCTGAGAGTGGGGCAGCCATTGTTCCTCCCATTGAGGCATCTCCTTCAGCCCATCCCCACTGCAATGTCAGAAGTAAAAGTGTTCTTCTGTGAACACACAATAAGCTCTCCCTTTTATCTTTTCCACATGTGCAGAAATTCCATTTTTAATCTTATAAATGTCCATATTGTCATCTCCATTCCCAGGACCCCAATAACTGAACCTTAAGAAGACAGGGAAAATTAAATTTAATATCATTAAATTTATATCAATAAAGAAGACAGGGAAAAAAATCAGTTTTCAGAAAATATTCTATACTGGCTTAAAGTATACTTTTCTGCTTCCAGGAGAAATGTCAGTAAGAAAACAATCTATAAAAATATATCCCCACAGACATCATTAATAATATTAGGTCTGACATTTTAAAAATAGTGTCTTTTATTTTTAGTTTATGGTTACATCAAACTTAATAGATTCTTTTTAAGAATATGTTTTAGATCAAAACAGATGAGCGAAAAAATGAAAGAATGAAACAAAATAATTGATAAGAGTTGGTGTAGAGAAATAAGGTAGATTTTTACCTCATCTACACTAGGATTTCTTTCTGCCTGGCAATTAAATTAACATGGCTTCTCAACGGGAAGAAAGCATACAAATTTAGTTAAATAAGTTTACATGGCAAAAATAACTTTCGTAAAGAATTGATGGCCTAAAAAATGAAGGCATTTGTATCAGTGACGTACACATTAAATAAACAAGAATACCGAGTCATGAGAAAACAGCTAAGTTTCATGGGGAAGTTGAGAAGTTAAGTTCATTTTAACTGGTTGGGTGGAGAATTCTACCGGCTTGAACTTCCTGTCCTTGATGAGAAGATTATTGCTTAGTGTAGGGATGGCACCGTTTGTATTTCCTGCTTTTACAAAGCAGAAAGGAAGCCAGAATTATCTTCTTGCTCTGGTTACCTTTCAAGTGCCTTTAACTCAAAACAGTCAACACATCAGAGTCATTTTTCAAAACTTCTTCATTGCTGAGTTTTAAAAACATCAAGTTAAAACAAGCCATTTGTACTGGATATGGGCATTATTTAATGTGATGTTGGCATAGGTCTTCATGGAGTAAAGCAAAAAGTAAGGGAAAGAAAAGCACATAAAATGGATCTGTTTGGGTGCAGAGTGCATAGCATTAGGACGGCAGTCTGTCCCTACAAGTTACACATTGCATCCTCTGGAACAGTAAAACAGAGTGAGCATTCCCACTACATAAGGAGATAAGAGACGCTGAGTCAGCCTTATCTGGATAAGGCAGATAGCAAAACAACCTAAAGGAGTTCTACAAATGCTGGCTCACAGATACCTTTGAAAAAGATAGAACTATGCCGGGCAATGGTGGCGCACGCCTTTAATCCCAGCGCTCGGGAGGCAGAGGCAGGCGGATCTCTGTGAGTTCGAGACCAGCCTGGTCTACAGAGCTAGTGCCAGGACAGGCTCCAAAGCAAAAGAGAAACCCTGTCAAAAAAAAAAAAAAAAGAAAGAAAGAAAGAAAGAAAGAAAGAAAGAAAGAAAGAAAGAAAGAAAGAAAGAAAGAAAAAAGAAAAAAGAAAAAGAAAAAATAGAACTATGTACTTTTAAGATCTGCAATGATAATATTGCTTTAGAAAATCATATAGCTGAAATACTGTCAAATTTTTCAGAGCACAGAACTTTGAGCAACTTGTTTTTCCCAGAAAATTCCGATGTATATTCAAAGTTATTTAAAACATTTATATTTCTTCTTCCAAAAATTTGAACCACTGAATGTTTAGCAAATAGAACATGTATTGTGAAATATAATGAAATACAAAGTAATACGTATTTGCCTTGGTATCCTAATTCATGGTTGCTCTTTAAAAATACAGACAGATAGTACATGTAATGACTAAATCAAATATGTATATAATGTGATATAAGTGTGCACTATACATGTTAAATTTCTATGAGGTAACAATTAGCTGATGCTTAACATCCATTCTCTTCGGAGAGAATCTACTCATTAAGCACTTTACTTCTATCTTCCTATTTCTTTTTGAGGATGAAGAGCAAGTCGAGGACAACCCTTTTCATTCATACACATGAACCCCCTGATCCTTGCAGGAGCTCGTGTTTTAAATTCCTCTAAAGCATACATGTTGCTTAAAGGTGTAACAATCATTGTGACCATACTATCTGTGAAAAGCATCTTACATTCAATTTTCAGGGAAATTGTATATTATCTATTGAAAAGAATTCACTAAAGGTGCCAATCATGTATGGACTCTAACTTGAGAAAGGGGATGGGGTTACAAGATATAGTTCATACTATGCTGTTTATAATCTGACTCCTAATTCCTTTCCTTTGCAGTCATTACTCATACAAGATCCATTCCTTGCCACAGATCTTATCACAAACCCTAAGACAATACTTGCAAATAGGTTTGCATACTTGCTAGGGAGCCACGTACTAGCTTGGACGTTTTGTCAATTGAGCACAGTAAAGTTGGCTTATATTTTCACCTTCCTGGTTTATTTGACTACAGTAACATTTTTCTTCGTGTCTTATGTACAGCATATTTAAAGTCCTGATATAACTTTAGATATCCAATAATTCAAAACATCCTTATTAGAATGAATGAAAAGCTGAGTTTTGTTGGGTGACCAACTTGAACCTAAACTTAAATCAGTAGTGTGAAATGAGTCAATACCTGTAGTGACTTGTAGAAAAGACAACTTATGTTCTGGGTGGCTATTCCAAGATGCTAACCAGAGATCAATTAAGGCTTACAGTCAGGCTTTAGTCACAGTGATAAAATGCAGAATACAACTTCAGAAAGGGTTTCTTTTGGATTCTGATTTTAGAGCTGCCAGTTTATGTTAGCTGTGTTTGTTGGTACTTATGTCAAGATAAAAACATCATGAAGGAAAGCCAGTGAAGGAAAGCTGTCTCATAGCAGCCAGGAGGCAGAGAGAAAGAAGACCGCCATGAGATATAGTTTCCATTCTCCTAGTGACCTACTCCCTTTAACCAAGCCCCACTTCTGAAAACTTCTGCTTCCCAATAGAGCCATAAAACTGAGTCCATCCTTGGATTAATTCATTGACAAAGGCCAAGATCTTGTGATTCAGCAATCCCCCCCCCAAAAAAAAAAAAACAAAAAACCTAATCTCTGAAACTGTTTATCTTGGAGACCAAGTCTGATACATGATACATGAAACCTTTAAGGAGATATTTCATATCCAAGCTAAACAGAGGGCATGCATAGGTCAAAGACACTCATTTAAAGCTAACTATCATATTGGAGGATTCTTTTCTTCATATAACTTTACTGGGAAGGAATTACATTACCACATTAGTATAAGAAATTCTCTGGGAATTGTCATATACCCTAATATTTCTTCTCCTGGCTGGAGTGTTATGATGACTATAGTCAACTGGAGCCTAAGTCACTAGAGTTATCGAAATAGTTAGGATCTCTGCATGATCCAAACTTCCAGCCATTTTATCTTGAATTTGGTTTAGTTTCAGCTTCATACTTGAACTTCAACAAAGACATTCCATACCTAAATGTTAAAGATCTTTTGAAATAGATTAATATCCAGAATGGAGAGATGGCTTTATCATTAGAAACACCATACTGCTCTTGCAGAGGACCAAGATTGTTTCCTACTTTACCAAGATCAGATGGATCACAACCATCAGCAACACCAGCTCCAGAGGATCTCAGGTCCTCTTTTAGACTCTATATGCACTTGCAATCACATGTACATATACCCACCATCTACCCCCACATATACACATAACTAAAAATAATGAATGGTTTTTAAAAAAGTTAAATATTAAAGCACAACATCATATATTGTGTACATGTTATATACAACAAATGTGTAATATATATATATATATATATATATATATATATATCTTTGTGGAATCACAAGTCTTTTAGTATAAACTTGACAATGTATTTCAGAACACTTTTCAAAACACATCTGGGATTTTTCACATTATGTGCTAACACACTGATAATCCACACTGCCATTGCAATGGTGGTGAAGATTCCTGGTAGTTACCATCGTGATTAAATAAAGTCAGTCATATATTTGACTCTACCCCCTGACATTAGTTGCATAGACATCACGTTTAATTTCACTGATTTTGAAATAGAAGTCAAATACAAAACCAACAAGATTCTTACTGCTTACCTATCAGGCATTCATTTTTTTTTTCCTTCCACAACAGAGTAAGATCTATGAAATGGTCAACAGGCAGCACCAACACTAGAAGTCTGAAGAACTTCTATTGCAAAGGGTCACAGCATTCTCTCTACTATCCCCTTGCCTGTTTCCCAATACAGGAAGCACTTGGGTCCTCTTTAGCCTACTACAGTCTTTCATGCTCCACACCAGGAACTGAATTTAGGGTCTCACTCTCTCTAGATATGTATAGGCAGGGACACAGGTGGAATGAGGGCTCTGGAATGAGGAACTTTTGGTGTCAGGAGAATATTTACAAATATAAACAAGAACAGCTGCTCTTTGATACCACCTCACTCTATATTCGATAAGAAAAAGAAGTATCCATTCAGGAAATATGTAGCTTGAGTTTAATTATTGATAATGTATTCATTGAAGGAAGATGTACTCTCCAGAAACTGGGAGATTAATACCTGACAAGTGGCTACAGAAATTACTGCAAGTGTCATATAAATAAATGAATTCAGGAAACAAGCATTTACATCATGGATATTATTGTTTTAAATGAAGTCTAGGGAAAATAAACCTGTTTTCATTTGTCACAATTTTGGACCAGAGTGAAGAAGAGTGTCCTTGCCTCAGTCAGCGGATGTGTGCGTTGCCCAATTCTCCTCAAGACTGGATGTGCTACAGCGGTGTTTTGAGAAATGATGCTTCATGCAAGGCTCCAGCTGGTCTGGGATAGCACAGATTGAAGGCCACAGAAAGCAGTCTGACACGGTGACATTCTATCATCCAGCCAGTAGATATGTTTACAAGCGAGAGCAAATATATATCAATAGGATTTGTTCAAGCTTGCACTGAAGCATGGATTCATCTCACTTATCTCTGCACACCATGCCAAAATCAAATAAACTCAATGAAATATTATTGAATATGTATTAAATCAATGGAATAGCAAATAAAATCATATTTCCTCAAATGTGCAATCAATCACCGGACTATTTAATATATTTCACTAATGCAAAATATATTCATTCAGATGAATTCACTGAAATGAACTGTGTTTAATGGCCACTGACACACACCAATGTGAACAGCAGAAAAGGCAAACTCCAGCTTAACAAGTTTCAAAGCTTCTGAAACTATATGACTTAAGTATGTCTGAAAAGAGAAATTTGGACAAGCACTTACCCATCCTGTTACATATATAGCCATATATTTATTTTGTATTCAAGAACAGTTTGTAACTCCATATGGGTATAGCAGGGGAAACATAAGAACTAGATTTGATGATTTTTTATTTGAAATACAAAGAAAATTATACTTTTCACTGAAAATATCTATAGCTAACTTTTTCAACTAAGAAGCATATCTAAATATTTTCCCCAAGAGTGTGGGGAAAATACTGTCTTGCTTATTTTTGAGATAATAATATAATAGCAGCATTTTCCCCCTTCCATCCCTCAAAACCCATGCAGATACACCTACCTGCTCCCCTTCAAATTCATGCCTTCTTTTTCATTGTTAGTATGATTTTGTGTCTTTTATGTATGTACTGTATGTATGTGTTTTATATACATATGTATCACTAAAAATAACCTACTGAGTTCATATGTTGCTTGTATATATATTTTTTTCCAGGGGTGAACATTTTTGAAACCTCAAGGTAGCAATCTGCTTTCATATTCTATTCCTTATTTTTTTATTTGAATTTTTAATAAAAAAGTCCTTTGAAAGAAAATGTAATAGTAAGATAACACTTTGTGAAGATTAACTTTTATAACTCTTAAAATATACAAGCAACTGTAGACATGACTCTGGCAGAGATTCCTGTCGTGACAGGAAGGAAACAGCAGCCTGGTTTTCTCTTCCATGATGAACAGCGGGAGAAAGGGGGGAAGAAGAAGAAGCATGTGACACTCTGTGGGTCTGTTAAGTGCAGCACAGCTGCCAATTGTTAAGGAGCCAGCAAGTCCACAGAGTGAGCTCCGCTTCCTTGGGATTCTAGTTCCCATGAATCTCTTGGCATGCCTTCACTTCTCTCTCCTGCCTTGACCTTGAAGGAATATTACAAAGCTGCCTGATGTCAAAGAGTTGACATTTCTGGATAGGTTAGCAGGTGGAAGGTGCACTAATTTAACCCAACGTGCCAGCATGGATCTACCCTTGTTCTAGTCTTCCTTGTGGGTCTCCGCACACGTTAAATTACATAGTCTTATTGAGTCAGTATAAAATGATGACTCATTCATTCATTCATTCATTCATTCATCAAAACCCTTCTTCATAAAGTGCTATCTGTAGAAGGGGCAGGTTTCTGTTGACCACAGGAATCGTCCTTTCCTTGTTTTAGTGCTTGCATTATGCTACTCAGGTTCTTGGTTTTTTTTCTTTTCTTTCTCTGACTTTTATTAATCATGCTTCAGATAACTACCATTCTAGCACCAGTGGTTATATTTTGTGGGGTAGGTCAGTATTCTTCAGGTGTATTATTCAGGGATCTATAGATGAACAGACTGATAGAATTATCTATATATATATGTACACAATACACTCACATATATATACATCTACGTACATACAAATATTCTTAACGTATAAAATATTTATATGTGTGTTAAGAATATATATACAAATATTCAACACACATATGTCATGCTGTGTGTTGAATATTTGATAATGTTCCCATAGAAAAATGCTTAGCATTTTGAGTTATCTCCCCTTCTCTGCTGCTTTCCTTGTTTCTATAAGTAAACAGTATACATGTCTATCTCTATAGCAGAAGTGAAAATCCCATGCTTTTCTTTATTGGCTTCTGCTACTTTGTAGGAAGATTCTTGTCTACTTAGTGAGACTTTACTGCCCAGGAGCAAGACCTCAGCAACACCATCCCAGCAGTCCATGATCTGAGTATGCCTGCCCTGAGCAGGACACAGCCTGTCCACACAGATGCTGAGCCGTGAGAATGACTCAAACGATCTGCACGTGACTCACACTGCAAAACTAGGAACACATACAGCGGGACCTACCTAAAGAATGGGCAGAAGCAAGTCAGCTCAAGGCGCAAGATGATGAGAAAATAAAAGTCCACTTATCTTGCCTAAACAAAATCTGAAAAATAATAACACCAACTGACCTGCCTACAAGGATGGGAGAAATCACACAAGAACCCAGCCCTAGATGAAGAACTACAGACAATTAAGGACTGTTGAGAGAGAAAATATCAGTCTTCTTCAGGGAAGAGTCCCGAATAACCTCTGCTATGCTATCTAATCTCAAACTGTCATCCCTAAATATTGTACATATTAACAATATTAAATAAATACAGAAGATTACATTTATATCCATATTAACACATACACACACACACATATATATGTGTATATATATATATATATATATATAAAACCATAATAAAGCAATAGGCCATGGGTTTGGGAAGAAGCAGTGGTCACTGGAAAATCAAGTAAATATAATACACATATATGAAATTTTAAAATATTGATTATATGCATTATTAGTAATATGTATTTTCTGACAAAGAAATTCATGAAAGTTATTGATCTGTTATTCATTTGCTTTAATTGAGGGGTTTTTTTGCAGACTGCAGAAAGTAAAATAAAATATCATTAATTGTTGTTTGAACAACAAATAAAAAATAATCAACCTGTCTTATATAAAAGGCAGTTCTGGGGAGAGATCAGCCAGAAACAGGGATGAAAAGGAAAGCATTCTTCCTCAAAGGTCCTGGCTTGTGAAGTTTCAGAGGAAAGCAAAGACTCTCCTAGCCATTTGTGAGGTATTTTGTATGGAGTTCTGGTCGGGTGGGGCTGAAGAATCAGCTGCGATTAACAAGAGACCATAACCACAAAAGTAAAATCTTTGCTTTGCTGGGACAGTCAATGCTGGTTGAGTAGAGCTGAGAAATTGATGGTGATTGAGAAGAGGCCAGCATCATTTAGGTAACATCTTCTGGGAGTCTTTCCTCAGGGTCAGTACACAGAAACTGGTTCAGAGGGTGCCCAGGCTGTCTTAGTAATGTGTAAGAGTTTGCCAGGTGGTACTGGTTTCGAAGGAATGAAAGGGTCCTGGAGAGCAGCCAAGGCTTAGTACTGTGCAAGACCAGTAGAAGCCGCTGAAGAAGCAGCAGCATTGGCAGTTGTAGAATCCCCAGGATTGAAGGGGTTATGGAGAGATGTTAACACATGGTGCCACATTGCAAGGTAAGAATACCTGAAGAGAGCCAGGAATAAGCCTCTTAAGTTGCTTAAGGTGCAGCCCATTTTCAGTAGAGTTCCCAGCATATTGAAAATGAGAGTATCATGGGATGGCCAAAAAGGACAGTAGATATGATGGAGTAGTGTGGATGGAGCTATCCTGAGCCTACAAGTCAAACTGTATTCACTGCAGGTAGCAAAGTCAGAGAAATGGAGCCCTTTAGAATTCAAAGAACCATGAGTGGGTACCAGATTTCCAGCACTGAACTTAATATTTAGTTTAGCTTTGTTCTGATTGTGACTGTGTCCTGGATCATCCCTCTTTAAGTTAAAAAAAAGGCATTTAACTTATTTCTTGATTTTTAAGGAATCACAATTGAGAGACTTTGAAATCTTAGAGAGACTTTGGATATTTTAGACAGACTAGATATTCAGAGATACTTTGCATAAATTTAAGAGGTTCTGAACCTCTGGATATTTTAAAGAGACTGACCTTGTTTGTGTTTTTGTTGTTTGTTTGTTTGTTGAGAAAGGGTTTTTCTGGGTAACAGCCCTGGCTTTCCTGGAACTCTCTTTGTAGACCAGGCTGGGCTCAAACTCACAAAGATCTGACTGACTCTGTCTCCAGGTCTGGGAGGGATGTGTGCCACCACTGTCTGGACTGAACTTTAAAATAGTATGGAACTGTTAAAAGTTGGAATGTTCTACATTATGATATTGATATTAATATGAAATCTTAGGGGAGAGTAAGAAATAAAAGGTGACGTGCTGTGCTGATATCTGTCAAATCGACACAAGGTTAGACAGATCTGGGGAGAGAGAATCGTAATTAAGAAAAATGCCTGCATCACATTAGCCTGGTAGTGAGCTGTGGGGAATTGTGTTGATTAATGATTGCTATCAAAGGTCCATGCCATGGTAGGTGGTGCCCCCTCTCCCGGTCCTGAGTTGTATAAGGAAGTAGGATGAACAAGCCTTGGAGAGCAAGCTTGTAAGCAACACTCCTCTGTGTTCTCTGCTTTAGTTCCTACCTCCAGGTTCCTGCCCCAGCTTTTTCTCAGTGATGGACTGTTACTTAGAAATGTAAGTTGAAACAAATCCTTACCTCCCCAAGGTGTCCTTGGTCATATTTACCACAACAACAGAGACCCTAGTTAAGATACCATCTAAAGCAATGCTCCTATTCCTCATAAACAGTGACATTCTGATTAATTTTACTGAATAAATGATCACAACCTGAATTAGTCAGTTGTTGATAAGTTTTATCTTCAAGGTGAAGAGAATCTCCCCTGTCCTCTTGGTCCCTGCATCCCACGCCTCATAGTCTTTCACCAAAGGCCAGAAGTCAAAACTCTTAAAACATGACTGGATTTAACTTTTAACTATTAAACAAAAATTATGAAATATAACAGGATGGTTGGCTTGTGAGCAATACAGTTTAATCGACATTGAATAGAGAATGACTTTTCAAAGCCTTTACCAATGTGTTTGGTTTTACCTAAGTCCTGCTTTTCTTTTTTCTTTCTTTTTTTTTTTGGTATGGCAATATTCATCTATTCTCATGCAGCATTCCTTCATCTCTGGAGGTGGGGTAGCCGCTGCGTAGGGGATGACGTAAGGAATATGACTAAGACAGAGTTCCTGACCCAGCAGTTAAACAAGAAGCTATTTGTTGGATGTAACATTTTCACTGGCAGAGTGCATATTCCTCTTACCACTTTGCCGTTTTCTCCAGCATCTCTCTTTTTTTTTCCTTCTTAGTTCGAAGAGATACGTAACCACAGAGGAACTTAGAGGAAGAATATTGGTGTCTTCGGGAAGACCTCTGGCCTGCCATACACTTTCCTCTAGTTTGGGGTCAGGAAAAAAAATCAATACCTAATTGTGTGGCTTAGCTGTTGCTGAGACTTTAAAAAAAAAAAAAAAAACTTAATGGGCCAAAATTAACCAAATAAGATTTCTAATTCACTTTTCTTAGGCTGTAAAGATGAAGAAACTAGAGATGGAAAGCAGGCTGATGGTCCAACACCCTCCCCCACCATGCTGCTTATAAGTAGGATACTTGAGAAAGATGGAGGGCTTATCTGACCTATGTTCCTTCTCTTTCGGAAAGCAAAAATCTCACTCCTACCAATGAAAAGAATTCACCTCTTTGTCCAAGTCTCTGTTTTCTCCTAGAAATGCTTTTTTAAAATACAATCATTCAAATAATTACAGACCTTCTGAATAACAAATTATTAAGTAGAAAATTAGGCTTCTCAAATAAGTATTACCTTACGTATGCTTCATCCAACTCCAATCAGGGGTTAATAACGTAATGTGCGCTTCCTTTTCTTTATGCCATTTGTAACACGGTGCTTATGGTAAAATGCCAGCAAGTTTCCATTTTTAGGTTTAAATTAAAAGTAACTGTTATTTCAAAAAGTCCCATTTTCAGTCATTAAAGGTTCAGGGCGTGCTATGCAGTAACAGACGAGATGTTGTTGAAGACTTATAATACACAGCTCCCTGAGTGCCCTGCTACCTTATTGTAAGCCTCGGGTCCAGAAAGTCAACCAACTCTGGTATAATTTAAGATTATTAACAAAAATTGGCCTCTCCACAGATTTTCATGGAAGGCTAAAAAAAATTGAGGTTGAAATATTAATTCTGGATTTCTCTCATTGCCCTTTGGAAGTTTGGTTCTCGCATGCTAGTCTCACAAAGGGTAACCATTTCAATATTTATTTGATAATTGAAATCATTTTAATTAGACATATTTACATTTCACCCTCTCTTTTGTATAGCTTAAAAATTTAAAAAGAGAAGCACGGGATCACCAGAAATCTATTTCAAAGGTAACTTTTAAAACATGATGCGTTATAAACTTAATTAGTATCTGTGCTAAGCCAGAGTACACAGATTAAAGTCATTTTCAAAGATAGCAAAGCCATCACGTTTTGTATAGCCTTATTGTGTTGTTTTTGCATAATTTTCTCATGTCTTTGAATGAATTCAAGACCAATAGATTTTTACAAATAAAAGAATTAAAACAGGCTGTTCAGTGGGTGAAGTGGTTGTCTACCTATAATACCAGCACACAGAAGGTAGAAACAGGGGATCCTTCCACCATGCTGACTAGTGGACTAGTCTAAACTGGGAGCTTTGTTAGCAAGGGACCCTGCTTCAGTACACACGGTAGAGAGTGGTCAAGCAAGACAACGATGTCAGTCTTGTCTTGACACCCATGCTCTGCACTCCCCACCTCACATCCATACTCCCATACATGCAAACATGCACACCACCCCCACAGTGTGTAAAAATTACTATAAGATGTGGAAGTCTTCAAGGTGATGTCCGTAAAAGTATCCTTGATAACGTGATGAATTCACTAGCCACACTCCACGGTGGGATTTATCATCCATTTTCTCTTCTTATTCTTAGCCTCTTTGGTGATACCCAATAATATGACTTCATTCTGTTTTCTGAGAATTATTGAATTTCATTTTAAGTGTCCAAGTAAATTCAGTGATTAAAAATAACACTTTTATTTATTTCAACACATTTACATGTATTGTGTTAGAGACTATGTTAGCTTTTAATGTAATATCTTCTACTAAAAAGAAAAAAACCCTGTAGAGCGCGGATTGCAGGCTTTCTTGGGGAGGCACACAGGAAATACTAGCAATTGACATGTCAGTTTCTTCAAAGCACCTGACTAAAATATTTTGGAAGTGTGTGTGTATATATTCATTGTTGTGGCTTGAATATGGAATATTCCTCACAGCTTTATTATTTAAACACATGTTTCTTACTGGTTGGCACTGTTTTGGATGGTCATGGGAATTTGGAAAGTGATACTTAGCTGGAGTAATGCAATAGATCATTGGGGTGAGATGCTCTGGAATCAGGTTCCCCATTTCCTAGCTTTCTCTTTGAATTCTGGCCCTTGATGATGGGAATCATCTCTGCCAATAGGCACTGAGCTTCTTCAACATCCCCTCTCCATTTTGATGGATGAAACCATAAGCCAAAAATAATTCCTTTGTCCCTTAAGTTGTCTCTATCAGGTATTGTCATGGTGACAATAGAAATAACAAGACAGTCTTTAAAAGCCAGAGGAGAAAGATAAGCCTACCGATCTCTACCCTAACCCCTTGCACCCAATTCCGTTAGTACCAGCAATTATAGACTGCCTTCCATATCATCACTAATATTGCATTAAAGAATTAAGTCCACAGTTTGATGTAGGCTTTGATATCTGTAAGGTTATTATAGTGAAGTAAATGCAAAGGTATTGCGTTCATTCCACATTAGCCTAGAGACAGGAAAGACAGTTCACAGATTGCACCTGCTTCTTCTTGTAGGACAGTCAGTCTCCTTGGGAATTATTTCCATATTATTTTCAAGAGATGAGTCGTCTAAGTGGAAACAGTAAGAATGAAATGGCAGAAATGTCTAAGATACAAATATGATTGTCTTTAGTTTGCTTGAAAATGAGTATTATATAAACCAGTTGCTCAGAGTCAACTTGAAATTTTCCCAGATAATTTGATTTTCTGATACAATAACTGCTTTGCAGAATGTATCTGGTAGCTGGTATTAGCAAATGGCAATACCTATTTCTTCCCCAAAATTATAATTCAGTTTTCTTTGGAAAAAGGTATTCATATTAATTAAAGGTTAACAATGTGACAATGTGTTTTCCCTGTCAAAATGTGACTATCGGCCCTGTCTCACATGCCTGTGATCCCCACACTTGGGAGGCTAAAACAATAAGACTGGGGCAGATGGCAGCTACATAGCCTATCAGGACAGGCAGGGTCCATAGTGAGATCATGTCTCAAAACACTGCAAAAATGAAATTGTGTATGAATCTTATATAATTTCCAATGAGTCTAATAATTGCATGGAGCAATTGTCTGAAGAAGAGAGGGAGTGGATGAACACGGGTCCAATGAAGATTGGTCAATCAAGAGTTTGTGGGTAAAGCATAGGCACAGCACTTAAGAGGGAGTGATGCTTTTCCAGAGGACCCAGATTTTGTTACCAGCACCCACATGACCAACAGTGACTGCACAGACTGTGACTGCAGTGGGAGAAGATCCAACACCCTCTTCCGACCTCTGAAGGCACCAGGAATGAACATACATACACTGAGGCAAGACAACCATACACATAAATTGAATAAATCTAAAAAGAGAATTTAAGTGCTTGTTGTATAGGTGCTGGCCCTTGGCAAAAGTAGAAGAGAACTTTTACTGATGTACAATGATGCTGGCAGGGATGACGGGACTGAAAATAGTTAAAAATCCCCTCTCAATTCAGAACTATTATTGTGACCTAAGAGATAAACAACAAAGAAAAAAATCTAGTTAGATTTTGCATCCATATGCAAAATCACTGCCTTTCTCTTATCTTATTACCTAGATATGGTCTATTGTTTTCATAAAAAATTGAGGAGGGAAATATAGATTGTTTCTCACATTTATCAAATACCTGGTATATTAGTCAAATTCTAGAATATATATATACATATATATTTATATATACACATATAAATTTATTCTAGAAAATATATGTTTATTTAAGGGATATAATGAATCGGCTTGAGCAATATGGTAATATGGTGGAAATAGTTCAACAATATATGTCTGACTCCCCAAAAGCAGAGAGGCCAGTAGTTGATAGGTCCAGAGACTGTGTCTCAATGGTTCCAGTCTGGCACTGCCCATCTGGAGGACCATCAGGTTTGGCGGCAAACGTTTTGAACTCAGTCATCTTTCTGAGCCAACTTTAAAATGTGTGCGTAACTTTCTAGGCACCCATCCTTTCCTGACAGGGATACCTTCTGAAAAACACATCTTCAAATGCTTTTTGTTGTTGTTGTTGTTATTTTTAAGTGTGTCTACGTTAAGATAGCTGCACTGTGACTTTCCACAAGATCGTGTCGTACCCCTGTGTATATGAAACCCCTCCTCAGCCAAGTGCTATTAATTAAGCACTTGTTGATAATTATGTTTAAGTCATTTTCCTAACTTCTCTGAGAAGAGAATTAAATGCAAAAAATTCTTCCAAACATTCACTCAACGATGAATTAGTTCCAATGACTTTCTTCTAGATGATCTTCTGAAATTTCTTAGCCTTCTTGATTTCTCTCTGAGTTTCAAACACACATAATCCTGGGACTCTACCTTTCGCTCTCTTGAAACATGAACTCCATGTCTTCCTTTGTCAGTGTTTGCTCTTTCATTTTATTGCATTTTCAGGAGCATCTAGAAAGACCATATTCTAGGAGAAGTGTTTTAAGACATTGCATTTCAGAGATGTGTTCATTTCCCCCTTAGTCGCGTCATAGTTCGAGGGAGACAGGGTTGTAAGTGACAAGCCATTTTCTCTTATCAGTGCAGCTACTGATAAGGTCAACGCGACTTAATTGTATTTTCCCTGCATGAGTGGTGTTGCCCACTGCTGGAGATTCTTAAGAACTCTTCTTATCTTGTTGTTCTGAACATTGCTTAGGATGTGAGTCTTTTTTTTTACCTAATCTGTTCATTGCATACTCTCTTTAGTGCCAGTCTGACATCCTTTCCACCCTCCTCCTGTCCTTTGCTCAGTTGTCTCCAACCTGAACACTTTTGACACCTGACAGGCATAATTAATTTTCTGCTCTTTTCTTTTACGTTCTATAATTTTGTCTTTTTGTGCTTGCCTGGCTGGCATTTTTTGAATAATATTTCTAAAGAATTACAGAAGATTTTAATGATTGTACTTATGTAGCATATCAGAAATATCTTTATTCCTTCCATGGTGTTATATTTCTTTTTTTAATATTTTTAAAGTATGTATGTATATGGAGTGCATCTGTATCTTTATATGCATGCATGTGTGCTTGAAGACCAGAGGTCGAACAAGTCAGGCATGTTCTCTATGTCATCCACCTAATTTCTACAGAAATTCCTTCATGGAACCCAGAGATCACAAGTTAGCTAGGTTGTATGGAACTGAACTTTGAAAACGGTCTCTGCCCACCCCCAGCATTAAAGTAAGGAATATATTCCACAACATCCTGACATCCTGTATTTACAAAGGTGCTGGGGATCTTAACTCAGGTCCTCATCTATGCACAGAAGAGACTTTCCCTCCATCTCCCATGATATGGTGTCTTCCTTGGCTGACTAATGCCATGGCAACTTTATTTGTGCCTTTCCACTGTGACTATTCCTTCACCGCCTTTGTCCTTTGTCTTTTATTCTTAGCAACCAATTGTGTTGATTCACTGGTGTTCGTCCTGTTCATCCTTTCTTTCAGTGTCAAGCTTTCTGTGAGCAAGGCAGAGTCCTGGCTACTTATTCACATTTGAAACTGAGCAACAATAGAACCCAGAAATGGTTGCTGGCTGGAAGAGCTGAGATGAAGAAAGGGTCTTTTGGACCAGTAGGGAAACATCACCAACGCGCATCTACTTGCAGTAGGTGCTGAGGTCTGAGAAGGGATGAAGCATTTAAAGTGGCCTTCTGGGGTGCTGTCAAGAGGCTCCAGAGATTCGTTCTGTAGTTACTAACTAGAATTCATGATGTGAGACCTGGCACCACAAAAGTCTGCATTTCACTGCTTTTTACTACTTTTCTTAAATCCAGTTGATTTCTGAGTAAGTGTTGAGCTTCAAAATTTAGCTTTCTTTTTCTGTGAAAGCAGCTAACTCCTCTCCCTCAAATTTAACTCCCTCAAGATTAACGTTCCTCCCCTCATTCTTTGTATCCCTCATGAGTTTCTTTTCTCATTGTACAGCTTTATCACTCAGAAATATGTTGAAAACAAAAGGGGGAGGGGTGGTTTGAATTAGAAATTTCCCTGACAGCCCTGTATTTGAACACTAAGCCCCCAGTTTGGTGGAAGTAAGAGACCTAACTCTGTTGAAAAAGTATGTCACCAGGAGAGGGCTTTGAGCTATCAGAGCCTCTCCCCACTTCCTGCTCTCTTTCTCTTCTTCCTGCTTGTGACTGAAGATGTGCTGGCTCCCTCTGCCCCCTGTTCCTGTCCTGTGCCTGCCTCCTGCCGTCCTGCTTCCCTGTCACAATGGATTCTTATCTTCCTGGAAAACTAAGTCAAAAGATAACGCTGCTTCTTCTACAGATTGCCTTGGGCTACTGGGTTTTATTGCAGCCATGGAAAGAAACTAGTGCAGGAGGTATTGATGGCATTGAAAGAGAATCCAAAGAAATAATTTTAAGGCTAATTGTTGCTGAAATTTTAAAGCAGCTTTGTAGGGTGATTTGATGTTCACCACCGTAGTGAGCCTGAAGCAGTGAGTTTCCGTGTGTCTTCTCAACCTCCATGAAATGTCATCCGCAATCAACATCTTGCTCCAAAATAGGATGCTTGTTATGTTTGATGAGTCTGCAATGGTTGAAGCGTCATTATCACTCCAAGTCTCTAGTGTACATTAGAGTTCACTCTCTGTTAGTGGAGTGCATGGGAAAATATCTATAATGACATATATCTACCAGTACAGCATTGTATGAAATAGGTTTGCTGCTATAAAAATCCTCTGTGCTTTGACTTCTCATCTGTCCCTTCTTCTCAAATCCTGGTAAGCACTGACGTTTTTCTGCTTTTGGAATGTGATACAACTGGGGCATTTCATAGTATGTACCACTTTCGAATGGCATTTTTCACTTATTAATTTCATCCAAACATCCTTTCTACTTCTTTCCATGGTTCAGTATCTGATATTTTTTGAATTATGAAACAGTATTGGTTTTGTGTATCTTTCATATTCTATCCATTCTGGTAATTATGAAGCAATGCTTGCATTCAAAATTCTTGAAGACCAGTGACCCTGGACATCTATTTGTGTGCCTATTTAGCAACTGCAAATCTATGCAGTGAACTATCTACTCGCATATTTTCAACAGTTTAATTGGTTTGCTGGGTTTCTTATTAGTGAGGGTTAGTTCTTTGCATGTTGCATAGAACAATCTCTTTGCAAGTATTTCCTCACACACTTGTCTTATTCCGACTTACTCTCTTGGCAGTATCTTTTATAAAGGTGAAATGTAAGTAACAAGCCCTCATTATGTTGAGCAGAATAGGCAGTAATGGGTATTCACACGTTTCATCCACCGAATCTTAAGTGCTGGAACCCTTCCAGCATAGTGCCTTACAGCCCAGAACTCCTGGACTCAAGTCATGTGACCTCCCCACTTCCCTCTCCTTGAGACCACAGTGTGCATCACTCCTTCTAAGGTTAATTTTCCTGATATTTGTAATAGCATCTGTTTCTTCATGGCTTGTGTGTCCAATACTGACCCTAACAAAGGTTACTAAGCTCAAATAGATTTTCTTCTGTATTAACTCTAAGAATATTTTGTGTTTTACAGTCTTTAATTAGATTAGGTTCATGACCTCTAGGATCAAATGATCTATGGCCATCTATGTGGAAGGAACTATGGCCAGGTACTTTTTTTTCCCTCATTTGTATGTGAAGATCAGTGCAGCGGTATTGATGAGTGTTTGTTGAGAAACTATGCTTTGTAGGAAAAAAACAGAAATATCTTAAAATCTAACTGAGGAATACAGATAGATAGATGATAGGTAGAAGGTAGATAGATAGATAGATAGATAGATAGATAGATAGATAGATAGATAGATAGGAGATAGATGACATTAAAATAAAAAAAATATGAAATAAAAGTAATACTTCTGAAGCGACTATCTGGCACAGCTGCACTAGTCTGAAAGAGGAATCCTCAGACCCCCTGGCTCTAGTAGGTTCCATCTGGTGCTGTGTGGAAGAAAGGCAAAGGGTAGCTGTGGTCCTAGCAGCCTCTGTATTCTTCATTCTTCTGTTATGGAGGGATGCTGTTAGTACTTATCCTGTGGTCCCTACTCTTTGTCGTGGCCTCTCCTGACCCTTCAGGTCCCGTGTTTGTGAGTAGCAGCACATGGCTTTCTCCCCTGCAGCTAGATATGGCCCACACTGTACCTGTTTTAGAAGATTTTCAGCCAGCACTCCTTCCTGCCTCCCTGTGGAGATCTCCCACTGCTTAATAAGGTCATTTATAGACCTGTCTCTTGTAAAGAAAGAGCTTGTTATATATTGCTTTGGTTGTTTTCTTTCACCGAGTTTTAATGGGATGACTTCTAATATGCCACCTTACCTGGAAATCCTGACAATATTTTATTGAAAATTTAATTATTTTTATGCTAGAGTTCAATATTGTTGTGGCAGTCATTACCAAGCCGTCCCCTGAAAAGGCCACCGTGATGAGAAGGGGGCAGAGACGAATCACTCTGGAGACAGTGTCAAGGAACAGAGCCTGCTTTATTGCATGTGAACAAATACTTATAGAGAGGAAGCCTATTGACTGTAATTGGTTAGCACATTCCCTCTGACTGGACAGTGAGCGATCATACCACCGAGGTCTCTTGCAGAAGAAACACATTAAAGGAGACATGGAGAAGGCAGACACACCAGCAAGGCAGCTGCAGATTCCTTACCTGACTTCAGTGTTCTGACTTCAGGAACACTCAGGAGACGGTGTGCTATGATTTTTACTTGGAAACACAGTGTGTGTGCCAGGTAGGCGGACCACCAGGTCATGCCTGCATTTTCTCCTACAAACATGGATAAGTTGCGTGGTTTCTTATGCATTACTCTAGTCGTTAAATATGTGTTGAAAGAATTAATATATTCCCCCCAAATTTAAATTTATTGTGTACAATAAGGATCTTATTTTGCATTCCTCTCATAACAAACCTCTTTTTTATTGATACCCACAAAAGATCATTTTTTTAAAAAAAAAATAGGCCTGGATTAAAGGAGAAGAAGTGGGAATGAATCCATCCAAAAAAAAATACTATTTGGAAAAATTGGAAGAATGTTTGTTTAGCATACAAAGCAATCAAAGCTTGCAGATAATTAAATATGTCTCTTTCCTCACTCTCCTCACCAGTCTCCAGCCACGGGGATAGTGGTTATAATGAGGGCTCTTGTCAGACAAATTAAAAGAGAGAGTCTCAGTATTTAGAAACCATCTTTGGAATATGAAGGCTTTCAATATTACAGGGAAGTCAATGGATGAAAATGAACAATTTATGCTTCAATTCAAGACAGCACAAGGTTGCACAAAGTAGTATGTTTGTTCATTTCACTGAATAGATATTTTTCAGTTTGAAAAGGGAATAAAATTAAAAATGCAGGACAGGGAAAGTAGTAAATGTCTTACAAATCAAGAGTCCAAAATATACAGAGAACATTTATTACCCATACAGAGGGTTGGGGTGTAGAAATGATGACTTGGGGTCATTATGAAGAACCTTAAAAAATCATAGTGAATAAATTAGATAATGTGCAATTCTTTGACCATAGGAAACAACTGAAAACCTTTATAGGAAAAAGACAGAATAAAATACACTTGTGTTCTGTGTAGACTCCTACCATCTACTTCTCTTTTATATTTTAAAAGGAATACCTTGTGGTAGAGTAATCGAGACTCTGTGTTATTAAGTATTTATGCAGTAGATAGTAAAAACCCATGCTGAGAAAGGCTTTAGTGAGATGCTATGTAAACAGTTTGTAATTGACTTGGTAGAGAAGAATCGCAAAGACCCACACTGCTTTGTTACAAAGCAAAATGTTTCAAAACACTTCTTTAAATTTGCATAGCATTGGGTTTTTCAGACAGCTCAAAGTGGAAATCCATTACTCAGTCCTCAAAATACCTTGAGATGAGTGGATACAGAAAGGAAGGCTCTTAATTTCCAGACACGGAGAGGTTGGATGCTCACAGCAAGCAAGAGGAACACAAGACTAAAGCCTGGTGTCCAGAATAGACGTCTGCTCCTCTCTCCTTGGAATATTTATATGCAAAAGGCTTGAGTTTCAGATAGTATTTGTTCTGTCATTCTTCAAAAGTAATCTAACTTTATATTAACTGTAATTCACCTTGTTAACTCTCCAAAATATTGTCATTGATAAAATGGCATAGGCTTTAAAATTGCTGAGTCAAGGGGCAAGGTTTGACTCATTAAATAAGAATAGAGAAATATAAGCCCAGCATTGGCATTCTTCTCTCTGAGCATAAAAACAAGGCTTTAGCTACTTTTATTAGAGTTTTACACTAGGAAGTTTTGATAACGTCAAAAGCACAAAACATGTCACATTGTTCTTCTGTTACTTCATAACACAATGCACTAAGTTGCTTACACAGCTGCTGTAAGAAAAACTGTTCCACCCTTGGAGGCTAATTGACCCAAGGAGAGACAAAGAAAAGCAATCGTCTCTCTACTTCTTTCTTTCTTCATTCAATGCCTTTAAAAAGGAAGCCCTGGGAGTAATTTGTGCCTCTGTGATACCTTCAACCCAGGGAAATTTATGTCCTCATTGTTGTTATTTCTGCTCCCGTTGCTGTGATAAAAATAATCCCCAAAGAATGGACCCTATGGGGAAAGGATTTATTTGGCTGACAATTCCAAGTTATGGTCCATCATGGCAGGGAAGTTACAGCAGCGACCCTAAAGAGAACTGGTCGCATTATACCCAGAAGTCAAGAGAAGAGAGCAATAGGTTAATGCACTCATGCTAGGGCTCAGTTAAGTCACTCTTCTTCATTCACTCTTGTGCCCAGGCCATGAAATAGTGCCACCTATATCCAGAATGGCTCTTCTAGATTAATTAACCTAATTACAAAAATTCTATCTTAATCCCTAATTAAGAAATCAATCATCCAGGTAGCTCTAGATTTTGTCTGGTTGACAACTAACGATGACCACAAAACCACAACATCAAATTAAGCAAAACAGTTTATCTCTGTGTTTTAAGGCTTCTGCCACACACAGAACATCTATTCTCTATGTAGTTTTTGCCATAAATATTAGCCTGAAGTCCTTTTGTACATAAATGTATTGATTTACTCCTAAAAATGTACATAGCTCTGAAAATTGATTGCTTATATTTTCTTCTCTTTCTCTTTCCCAGATTAGTTTACTGGTTAGTTTACTGTTATGAGATAGCCCTTCTGTATGCTGTGAATATGTTTTATTCCCATGGTTAACAAAGAAGCTGCTTTGGCAAGGCAGAATAATTCCAGGAGGCTAGGTCAAACTGAAAATACAGGGAAGAAGAAGAAGAGAGGAGTCGGGAGATTCCAGCCAGCTGCTGGAGAAGCAAGTTGAACTAAAGCTCGAGACACATGGCAGAACATAGATGAATAGAAATGAGTTAATTGAAGCTAAGAGCTAGTTAATAATAAGCCTAATTAATATTAAGTCTCTGGGTGAGTATTGAGAAGTAGCTGCAGGATGGGGCGGGACAGAGAAACCTCCCTTTACAGTGTACCCCTCTTTCTACACTGTAGGTTTCCCTCACTTGGCATGTCTTTCTGTCTCCATCACTCATTTGTGGGCTTTTACATTCTCTTCTGAGACTTCAGACTCATGATCAGGACTTTAATGTCCTTCTTTTTCTTTCAATAGCATCAGAGAGTTTTTATTTAAATATTCCCATTTCTTCCCAGATCCAGTTAATTTCAGATAGTCCAACTCCTGTCCTACAATACATGCCAGTATGGTAACACAGTTCAGTCTTACATGATTTTCTTGAACCATTGTCATGTATTCCTGGTGTTGGTCTTAGTGATGGTGGGAATTTAAACTGGTTCCATTTTGTCAATATTGTGAATACGATGTGCAATGTGCTGACTTAAAGTCCTTGGGGTAGGTGCTTTAGAATGGTGTGGCTCAGCCATATGGCGCAATTCTAGGAATCCCAGAACTGATAAAAAAATATCAGCTTGTCTCTAAATACCACTAATCTCTCTGGTCCTTACCACCGCTGTCTTTCAAACCGCATTTCAAATGCAATCCCTGAGAGTTAGCCATATTCACTGGTGATGCTGACCTCTCATGTTATTGTGTTAAAGGAAACTGCAGTCTGTCTTATGGTCAAGCTTCCATGCCTGAGCAGAATTCATAGAGCATTAACTATGCCTGGCTAATGCAATCAGCACAAAGTTTTTCCATCCTTGCTTTCTACTTTCTCCTGAGGCACTCATTCGCCAAAGCAAATTCAATTTCTCTGCTGCTCTAAAGTTCATGTCAAACTCCTTATTTCCAGGGATTTGGACTACTGGAAATATGTCCCTGGGGTTCTTTCCAATTGGATTAATAATTAGGGTCCCTCTAGCACATACCTGCCCCCAGGCTGGTTTCTGTGCTGAGAGCAGAACCTCATAACTTACCTTGATGGAAGGATGTCTTCCATTCTTCAATCAAACAAGCAAAGTCTGCCTTCCTCCCTTCTTTCCTAATTCATTTCTCTCTCATCTCTCTCATCTTCCTCCTTCTCCCCTGTCCCTACCTCTCTCTCTTTCTTTTCAACCCTAGCAAAGACAAAACAGGAAAAATGGCAGTATAGTCTGTCCTCCTCTCTGTAGTGCATCATAGAAGCTCAGTTCTTTCATTCTCCCTGAGGATCTGCACCTGGCTGCCTTCGCTGGTAATGAGTGCTCACTCACTTCTCTGCCAAAGGCAGCCAGCGGGTTTCCAGGGCTTTGCTCACATCTTTCTAGGAGCACTGTTTTCTCCCATAGGCACAATTCTCTGTCTCTAGGACATTGAGGGAATTTGTCAAATTGAATTTCCTGAGAGTCTTTCAGTCGGAATATCCTTTCTTCCATTCCAGTCACAAGTATGGACACAGTATTTTTTTTAAGAGGGGACAATTTTAGAAGCATCCATCCCCTGCCTTAATATCTCCTTCCAGGATAAGTAGATCATGCTTCCAATCTTGGAATTTGTTACTTGATTCTGCACCAAGGCTCAGAGACAGCAAGAACAGAAGCCTGCCTCCGGCTCTAATGCTTACTTTCTTATAATACTTCTACATACTTTGAAGAAAGTCACTTTGTCAAAGCTGTTTTTGCTCCTTACAGTCAAGCATCTTCTTGTTAAAATCTATCCACTAAGATGGAAAAATAAAAACACATTATAAATGTAGGACCCAGCCATGACAAGCTCAATAGAGACCTGATTCTTGGTAGTTTTCCCTAAGGCAATACCTGGTTGCAAGAAAGACCATAAACTGAGACTACTCAGGCACCAGCCAGGAACAAGCCATCCTAAGGAAATTCCTAACATTCCAAGGGTTGTAGATAGGATCACCTGCAAGCACACACCCTGCTAATGTAACTTTTCTAGGTTTTGCCTTTAAATACGGCCCTCTAGAAGGGCGGGGTACCTCCTTTTGCCACTGCTTTGCAGTTCTTTTAGACAAGGTCCCTGCCAGCTTCTAATTGTGCACACAATAAACCTTGCTTTTTGCCTTTTGGTGAGTCAGTCTCCCTGGTGGTCTTATGGGGTTCTCATGGACTGGGCATAACAATAAATAGGAATCATACCCACAATATATATAATACCTGTCGTTTATTCTGTACATATCGTGTGCTTGGCACAGTCTAACCACTTTACAATCTTACAGCTATTTTGTGATAGAGGAATTATTTTATATGAACATGGACATAGAACCGATTTGGCAATATTGCTGTCATTTAACTTTTAATGGCCCTTAATTGACTTCTGAATGCAGGTGTCTTCTCTAGACTCCTGTGCTCAATAATGAGTTATTACACAATCCTCATTCTGTGCAGCAGATGGCACATATATGTCACAATTCGAGAGTCCCAAGCCCTTAAGATCTATTGGTTTCAGACAGGAGAAGCTTCAACAAAGCAATGTCAAACAGCGTCACATAAAACTTGTCACTCACTGGCAGTGGCAGTGATTTGGATGAGCAGCTTGGACACCAAGAGGACCTTGTCACACAAGCGAAGTTCCTTCGTCCACACATGCCACACTCTGTACCAAGGAGACGCTACCAGCTAATCTGTACCTGCACTTGTGTCCAGAAAACAACACAGGACCTCAAGGTGAGACAGCACTTCACTTCTCCACTAACTATCACCATGATGGAGGCCCCAGGAGACAGAAATACCTAGTTGCTACATCAATCATCCAGAAACGAGAAAGGTGGCAAAAGGCAGAACCAGCTTGAGATTCTGAGATTCAGCTCAATTTATCATTGAAAACATATTAAGAAAATGCTTATTTTTACACCTGAAGCATTACCTCCCTTCTATTTTGGTTCTTTTCCAACAAAACTAATGATTTTTATATTGATTATTTAATCTTCATGTCAATGTGCTGTTAGAAACAGGCAATTTGGAGCTATTTGTGTTTATAACAGGTTGACCCACGGATTGGTTTCTTCATTACCCGGCTTATTTTTAGAAGACTGTAGAAAGTTTTGCTTGTTGAGGGCAGACTACCTGGAGCTGGTTTATCCTGTCAGTCCTTGCATAAAAATCTTAACTAAAGTCAGGCACAGTGGCACAACTTGGAGTCTCAACACTTTGGGAAGCTGAGGCAGGGGGATTGCTAAAAATCCCAGCTCAGTCAAGGCCTGATGGAGTAAGGTAATTGGTTAATTATAATAAACCAACTGCTTGGCCTCATAGCTTAGAACATAGGTGGGTGGAATAAACAGAATAGGATGCTGGGCAGAAGAGGAAGTGAGGTCAGACTCTGCTCTGCTTCCGGAGAGACCCGACAGCTCTGCTGGAGCAGAGACACCAAGATGGACGGAGGCTAGACTCTTCCCGGTAAGCGCACCTTGGGGTGCTTACACACATCATTAGAAATGGGCTAGTCCAGGTGCGAGAATTAGCCTGTAAGGGCTAGAGTTCATGGGCCAAGCAGTTATTAAATGAATACAGTTTGTGTGTTGTTATTTCGGGCATGAACTAGCCAAGCGGCCGGGGTGTTGGGGACGCAGCCCCGCCGCTCTTATTTCAACAAAGGCCTCACGGGGGAAATGTATCTCAAAACAACAACAACAAAAACAAACAAACAAATAAATCAATGCCCTAAACTGAGCACTGGAAGCCTTGTTAGGACTGACTTTCATCTGTGCAAAGTTCAAGGTTGGTTTTGGGAGACACCACTGACAGCTCTTAGCTGTGATGAGCTATGCTTCTGCACGGCTCTCTCCTTTCCCCATCCCAACCTTGAACTATAATTTCTGTCTCCTCTGTTTCTCCCCATGCTGTGACTTCTAATGAAATAAATTTCAGGAAGCCTCCTGATTGAATCCATGACAAGTGTGTAATTGACAGGAGCAGCTGGGCCCTCTTGGCACGTGACCACCCTCTCATTCTTTCGGTTGGCTTCTTTATTTTAAATCCCCCACCTTAGCTCTTTCTCCTATTTCTCTTTGGTTGGAGGACATCTCTGAGAGTTTCCTTAGATTTCTTTGCTTCCTATATTTTCCTGTTACTTTGATTTGAGACTGAACATTTTCCTCATTTCCTAAGGTATTCTTCAGAAATCATCCTGTCTCATTTTTTATTCTTAGGAGCTTCTACGGGGTCTCCTTGCCTGCTCATCAGGGTTTCATTGCTCTTACCTGAAAATTCAGAACAGCCGTACCAGCCGTTGATTTCTTTCCTTTCATACTGACACCGAATGTAGCTCTAGCGTTTGTGGTGTCGTATTTATTTTAATTGGATGTTCTTTTTCTTCCCTTTCCTGTGGACGTACACTGGAATTATTCTCAGTGATCTTTTCGTCCTTATTTTAAACAAGAAAATAATTAGATTTTTCTGAAGATGATAATGAGAATCTGAGCACAAGAATCTTTTCTTTATGAGTTTAAGTGCAAAGATATCTGAGTTTAATGATTATCATTTTCAATTTATATTTTTTTTTTTATAAAAGCTGTGTAAAGACATAGTGAGTGCATTTGAGAAGCTTCTAAGAGTCTCTGTGGCTATCACTACCTTTGAGGACCAGCTTAATATTTTCTCTTGAGAGGAGTCTTCTGGGAATTGCTGGTTTTTAATGCTGAGTCCTTACTGGCCACTAGTAGTTATGCTTTCTAAGAAACGACCCTCACTTCTTCAGCTCCATCACTAGTTTGTGACCGAAGTTTAATCCCAGTTACTAGTGCATGACAGTGGGTGAACTCCCTAACCTTTCTGATCAGGTAATTTTATCACTCCTACTATTTACGTCAGTAACATTATTGCCAGTAGTAGAATGGGATATTCTAGAAAAAAAAAAGCTTTTTTTTGTTCATTTTTTACTTTAATATTATTATATTAATATGTGTGTTCGTGTTTTAACTACATGTATGTCTGTGAATCACATGTGCCTGGTGTCCACTGAGGCCAGAAGAAGGCATTGGGTCCCCAGAAACTGGGGTTACAGATGGTGATAACCATCATGTGAGAGCTGGATATTGACCTCAGGTCCTCTGGAAGAGCAGCTCATGCTCTTAACCACTGAGCCATCTCTCCAGCCCATAGACAATGTTTTTTTATTTGTGTCTATTGCTGACTACAAATCCTAAGTCTACGGGGAGCTAGTAAAATCCTGAGTGAATGTGTATTGTTGCTACGATCATGGCCACGTCAAGGACCTCAATGGTCCAGCTCCATGGGCGTTGCAAAGCCTACCCAAGGTGAGGCTCAGAGGAAGGACACAGCCTTCCGCTGGGTTGAGTGCAATGGTTGAGAGTGTGTTGAAATGTCCACCATAGTTTTTTTTTTTTTTTCTCTCTCTCTCTGAGGATGTTCATGGTCTGAAGGCGGATCATACTGAGATTAGCTTAACCTCCCTCCTGCCTCTTGTTCAGCTGTGGGCTGTAACCCTGCCTCGCTTTTCTATAATAAACAAGGGTAAGCTTCTGAGTACTGTGCCTTCCCCATCCGGGAACCCAGACCACCTGATTTCAGCTTTTTTCTGTATGTCTGTGTATGTGTCTGTCATTTCTTCATTCTTTTGTTGCCCCAAGTCAGAGTTCTGGAAGTCATTCATAAGACTTCTGTTGCTATGTTACATGATATTGTGATAAGCTTTGTGTGTTCTTGGCATTTTAAACACATTAATACTCATTTATATCTCCAAGGGTGGGACGGTATGAAAGGTTCTTACCCATCCTAAGGGTTATGGTGGACACACTTAAACATATCACAGCTCAGTAACGGGAAAATGTCAATTTTCGGTAACCAAAGTTTATGTGGTGTGGGAACCTGGAATAATGAAGACACAAAGTCACGAAGAAAGCTGTCGACTTTTATTCTTAGGTTTGATAAAAATGCCAGCAAATAGAAAGGAAAACCTAGTTCTGTCTCTTTAGATTCTTGTTGGTACTTCTGGGCAGCATGTCTTCCTTGGAAGCACTGTCATGGCCGGCAGAGGAGCAAAGGACCCAGAGCACAAGACAGTCTTGCTCTCAAGCTTCACCTCAAGAGACAATGTGAAGATTTACAGACAGGAGAAGAGGAGGCTAGAGAGATCTTGCCTAGGTGGCCCCCTAGGCTCCTTTAGTTCAGACTGCTAGGCATGTCAAAGAACAAATATTTTGAATTCCCTGAGCCCCAACACACTGTAACTTCAATTCACTACCAATTAGTACCCAGGTGCTGGGCAGCAAATATTGGGGACAATATGGGACATATGTTTTTCTATGTTTCTCTTACACTTTTAAGGCATATATAATATATAATTTTATTCAAATAGGAACACGGGCAGTCTGTCTTAGGTGATCTTTTAATTTTTCCTTCATTGAATCTAGTTCAGTATTTTACAAAGAGAAGGTTACTAACATATGATTGTAGCTTATCCCTATAAGGTGCATTTTTAATTTTAATATACCTCAAACATAGAACAAATACATAGTTAAATATGATAAATGTAAAAGTAGTATTTAAAAGAATCACTCTTTTAAAAAAAATTCTACTTTTAAAATGTCTATGATGCAGTCTAGTTCCCTAAATTTTCTAGTAGGTTTTCTGAAAGGACTTAGTGCTCTCCGGACCAAAGGTAGGTTTCAAAACACTCACATGATGAGCTAATGCATTTGCAACAGACTTCTGCGGGAGGCTATATACTGCTTAGATTGCAAATGGACAATGCAAAGGAGTGAGGAGTCAAGACCTCCTGAGTACCCTGGAAAGGCTTAGTGGTTTTTCCTTGCTTCCTTTTCCTTCACAGTAGATGACGCAGCCCTGCTAGGAGCCTGCCAATCAAACTATAGAGGAGCATCTCTTAAGGCTTAGAATCGTGGAATCATATGATGTGAAGACTGGAGAGCAACAGAAAAGATAACACACGCTGTTTCTGAGCCGCATCCCCTGTACCCCTTGTTGTGTTCTACTGTTATCATCGCCGTGCTTTGGGGTTCACAGCACCTGTGTGTTCACTTGGTCCATGGAGTACAACGTGCTGCTCCCCTGAAGGATATGCTGGGTGGAGTGATTTTCTTTCTGATATCTGAGAAAGGGGCTCACGATTTCCCGCTAAGGTTTCTTGTTTGTTTCCCCTCTACATTGTGTGTTTTTGTGTGTACTTGCACACATGCTCATGTGCAACAGCCCACGAGTGTGGAGTAGGAGTGTGGAGGTCAAAGGACAAAAGACAGTTCTTTCCTTCTACCACGTGAATTGGGGGACCAGGTTCTTGGGCTCACTGGTAAGTGACTAATGCCCTTAGGGGCTGAGCTATTTTGCCAACCCCTTCTTAGTATTTTTAAGGGAACACAGTTTTGAACATATGGGACTAGAAAGAAATAGATATAGTATATACTTGAAGACATTTCATTCTTATATTTTTTCTGTAAGAGAAATGTATTTGTTATGTAGCACACAAAATACATCAATCAGTTAATTGTCATAAAGTGCTTGGTGCTATTCTTAGGAAAGTCTGCTTAATTCTGTCTTCATGTAAGAAATAACCACTTAGTTTACAACTCAAGGTAAACACATTTTGGAATATATTGCCTACATTTTTTATGCATTTGGAGGCCTAAACTAAGGTCTGCCATAAATATACTAATTGCATTGTTCTCTGGCTGTATTTTTAAGGTATCTGCTAGAGGAACGTGTAACTACGAACTTTAAGAAATAGGATTGGTAACAAGGGCAAACCATTCATTAATCACTTCCCAAAGGGAACTCTTTCTCTATAAAGCTGGTGTAATACTCGGTTTGATGTTGAAATACTTTTACTGTAGTCTCTGATATTTAATTAAATGTGAATGGAGGTTTGATGGCGCTTGTCTTTTCCAGCAAGTGTTATCTAACAAGTTGTACTGATGATATGTGTAGCCTTAGCTATCATCAGTTGAATCAGGCTCTTAAGGACATTCTCACAAAAATGTTACCAGTGAGGCTGATTTATTAGCATCTTGCTAAGTTGATGGGGGAAAAAAAAACAGTTGAGATTAACAATAACAAAAAACAACAACAAAAAACAAACAGACACGAAGGGCAGAACGCGACTCGCCCATGCCGATTACCACCCTCACTCATTCAGAGCTGGCACCTTCTGGGATCAGCAGGTACCTACATGCCCTAGGCAAAGCAAGGCGCTGTGCAGGGCCAGGGCGTGCCCACCTGCAGACTGCTGGCTGTCTGGAGCCTGCAAACACCTTGCGAATTCCGAGAGGCTCTGGGGATGTCTGCCCAGAACGTTCAGCTCACAGCTTTAGGCAAAATGCTGCCAGCGTTCAGAAGCTTTCCAATGTATCAGCAACTTCACTTTGCAGAGCTGGCTGGTGGAGGTCTTGAGGAAACCCCTCTGACCAATCGCTCGCCAGTAGCCTTCGCTACCATAGCTTATCTTTTGTTCTGACCACTGATTCGAGTGGCAGCGGCCGTGCCAGGCGTGCAGGGGCACCGCGAACCCTGCTTCCAGAGGCCACCTCCCGCCCTCAACGCCCAGCCCTGAGTCCGCCGCCAGGAGCTTGCACAGCGGAGACACGCCCCTCTCCTCCCCGCGGAGCGCGGACTTGCCCGGGCTCTCTGGCTCCGCCTACCCCGCTGGGAGCCTGGCTCACTTTCCTGCCCCCTGCAATCGAGACCCAGTGGAGCCTCGGGAAAGGCTGCAGCCCTCATGGACCACAAGCGGGGTGCAGGCTAGAAGAGTCGGGATCCGCGGCCACGCGCTCTCCAAAGGACCTCCCGAGACTGAGCGCGGGGCTGAGAGCGCGGCCGGAAGAAGCGGCGGGTGGCCACGGCGAAGGTCCGAGCTTGCAAGGTAGGGAGTAGGCAGATGGCCAGGCAAAGTTGATCAGTACGGGAGGTGGCTGGCCTGCGCCTTCTCGCCGCTGGGAACCGCCGAGCGACTTGGACTCGACCCCGCCGCGCTGAGCCGCGCCCCGGGCGCGCAGTGCAGCGCTGATCTGCTGCTGCCCCGCGCGGGAGCGCACTTGCAAACTTGGTGGAGGTGCCCTGCGCGTCCTGTTGTGTAACCTCCGCGCTGCCAGCTGGACCGGGAAGTTGCCCGCCCGTCCTTCAGCTTGGTTCAGTCGCAACCTCGGGGCCAATTTCATGGCCCGCGACGAACGCGCGGCTAGAGCCGGCGTGGGCGAGCCCCCGCGCGCCCCGACCCGTGGGGAACTCCCGCGCGCCGTCCCTTCCCCTCGCCCGCGCCTCCGATGCGCGCTGAGCCCCTCGCCGCTGCCGCCCGCTCGCTGCGGTCTGTCCCTCCGAGTTGCTGCCTGAGTTGGAGAGCAGAGGATGACCGAGGTCCCTTGGCCAGCTGTCCCCAACGGGACGGACACAGCGTTCCTGGCTGGCCTGGGCTCGCCTTGGGGAAACAGTACTGTAGCTTCCACGGCAGCAGTTGCCTCTTCATTCAGATGTGCCCTGACCAAGACCGGCTTCCAATTCTACTACCTGCCGGTGGTCTACATCTTAGTGTTCATCATAGGCTTCCTGGGCAACAGCGTGGCTATCTGGATGTTCGTTTTCCATATGAAACCTTGGAGCGGCATCTCCGTGTACATGTTCAACTTGGCTCTGGCTGACTTTTTGTACGTGCTCACCCTGCCAGCTCTCATCTTTTACTACTTCAACAAGACTGACTGGATCTTCGGGGATGCGATGTGCAAGCTGCAGAGATTCATCTTCCATGTAAACCTCTATGGCAGCATCTTGTTCCTCACCTGCATCAGCGCACACAGGTACAGCGGCGTGGTGTACCCGCTCAAATCTCTGGGCAGGCTCAAGAAGAAGAATGCCATTTATGTCAGCGTGCTGGTGTGGCTGATTGTGGTGGTGGCCATCTCCCCCATTCTGTTCTACTCTGGCACTGGGATGCGGAAAAACAAAACCATCACCTGCTATGACACCACCGCCGATGAGTACCTGCGAAGTTATTTCATCTACAGCATGTGTACAACCGTGGCCATGTTCTGCATCCCCTTGGTGCTGATCTTGGGCTGCTATGGATTAATTGTTAGAGCTCTGATTTACAAAGACCTGGACAACTCTCCTCTCCGGAGGAAATCCATTTACCTGGTAATAATTGTCCTGACAGTGTTTGCTGTGTCCTACATCCCTTTCCACGTGATGAAAACGATGAATCTGCGGGCACGGCTGGATTTCCAGACCCCAGAAATGTGTGCGTTCAACGACAGGGTTTATGCCACCTACCAGGTGACACGAGGTCTGGCGAGTCTCAACAGCTGTGTGGATCCCATTCTTTATTTCTTGGCTGGAGACACTTTCAGAAGGAGATTGTCCCGAGCCACCAGGAAAGCTTCCAGGAGAAGTGAGGCCAATTTACAATCCAAGAGTGAAGAAATGACTCTCAATATCTTATCCGAGTTCAAGCAGAATGGAGACACGAGCTTGTGAAGGCACCAGACCCAAACACCTCCCTTTTGTAACATGGTAGGATGCTCACAGAACCAACTACCTTCTTGTTCTCCTTAAGTTCCTAGTGCTCCAGATCAGACAGTAGTGAGTTGAGGGAAAAAAAAAAAAAAAAAAAGGAAGCATCGGTTTATTGCACGCTCACGTTTCTCTTCCTTTCCTGTAAGCTCCTTTCTTACTCACTAGGAGTCTGTGTAATCGAGCTGTGCCACCTAGATAAACACGCCCTCTTCTCCCTTTGAAACTCACAGGCACGGCTATTATTTGAGTGTGTGCATGTGTAGCAGAGCACTTTTGATATTAAAAGTTTCTCCCAGAAAAACTGGCTGCCTGGAATTGGAGTTTGTGATTTGTCCAGCCTCTGTTGCTGTGTGTATCTCATGGTGAAAACAAACTAAAGTCTCTACTTTCAAAAACTGCTTGGCCTAGGCTTATGCCACACAGGTCAATCCATTCAGTAATGAACAGCTGCCCGCGCTCCGTGCCCTTCAGTTCCTCGGAAGCATAGATGGTGGCTGATAATGTATTTGGGGAATTGAAAAGGAAAATAAAATCAATGGACTCTTATGTGTGGAAAATGAGTATTTCCAGTCAGTTCTGGAAGACTGATTCCTGCACATTGCTTGTTTAATGTTTGGTGGTGGGAGGATGCGGATATTATATTATTGGCAAAATACATTCAAAATAATTGAAGTGCATGTGTTTTTCTTATAAATATTGTGGACTGTTAGGCTTCCTGGGATAAAAAAAAAAAAAAAAAAAAAAAAAAGCCCTCACTTGCTCCACTGCTGTGCAGTGTCTTTGGACTTTGTGTTCCAAGAGAAGTACTCACCCACATCTGTGAAAACAATTTTGAGAAATCACAGTTAAATTTCAGACTAAAGGTTGGTTGGCTGAAGCAGCAGAATGTTAGATTGAGGGCTATAGGGCAGGCAGGGCTGGTAGTGTTTTAGAGGACTGGTTGACAGACGTTCACAATGCGGCTGGGGGTGGGGAGAAGAGTTCTAGAAGAAGGACACAAAGCTAAAATAATAATGGGAAGGTTCTTTCTGATTCCTCAGAGTTCTTGAAAGTAGGAAATGCCTACTGAAACGTGAATGTAAGGAAGTCATAGGTGTGCCAAGAGCATGGGCAGCTGTAGTCTTTTAACAAATTGTAATCTTTTAATGACTCTTGAAATGAAAAACACTGGCAGAGAGAAAGTAAAGGAAATTAACTTGAAAATAACCGAGGCACCATAAAACTGAAAAGAAGGCAATTGAAAGTATACATCAAGCCCTCTGTAGTTAGGGGATAGCCATTGTTTTCTACTCTTGTCTGCTAAGCAACAGTGAAATATTTGTAAGAAGGTATTGAAATTTAAAAAGAATTTTCAATGAGTAACGAATTGCTACATTTGTAGTCCTTGGTATCACCAAACTTAATATAATTAAAATAATGAGGAAACAGTCACAAATAAATAACCTGCTGTCGGAAGAACTTTAGCTTGAAAGCTAGTCTTTACCGGCTATCTTCTGAGGTTATAAATGACGCTAGAAAGTGCTTTTAAAGTACTTCCTAAGACAAAAAAAGAACTTTTGTGACCCAGTAGGATATAATGATATAAAATTCAGGGCTGGATGTCAGTTTTAGACACACGAGTGACCGGGGACCTGAGAGCTCTTTGGAGTGCTTCTATTTGCTAAGTCTCATGTTACTCAGGCCCGTGAAGAAGAGCTGCATTCAGCCTTCCTATCTCTCAGTGGCTCTCTTAGACATTCAGTCTTGCCATAAAAGCCAACTGAAGAAGACACTTTAGGTGTCTCCCACTTTTGAGGTTTGCAGAGTTCCCAAGGTGTTAAGATTCACGCAGCATTTTCTGTTTCAGAATCCTACAGACAAAAATCTAAAACACAGCCTCAGTATGTTGACACTTCAAAAATGTTCAGTGGCTCAAAAGTAATTTTGTTAAACTAATCCAAATGGAAATTTCAGAAACACACAGCTCAGTGATCCATATGTCTCCATTATTTCCTCATTGTTTAATACAGTTTTCTGCGTTTGAATCTCATGATGCCAGTCTGATCTTGGCTATATATTAAATGCACTTTTTCAGCATTCATAAACTGTTCTTTGGGGATGTGTTTTGGTGAGGGGAACCAAGGTCCTCTTTCTGGGGATTGGCCCCAGGGCCTAAGAAATACTAGGCAAGAGTCCAGGCACTGAGATACAGCCCCTGCCTCACCTTCTTCCTTAGCTTGCTTCATCGTTTAATATAATAACACTGACTGTGCCAAATTCTTCCAGGTCAAGAGAAGTCCCTGAGATGACCTGTGCGTGCACAGGTCAGGAAGAAGCAACACGTTATTAGCCAAAAAAACAATTTGTGCCGCCTGATATGAGTAAGCATATTCATAGTAAAGACAGATCTGTTGACACTTGGGTGAATGACATTAAAAATGTACGGTTTAGCAAGTCACTGAATTTCACACTGCTAAAGTGTTTCAAGTTCAAGGGTTTGCGATTGTTGTCGGTTTTGTTGTTATTCCTTACAAATTGCTCTTTGACTCATTGAAGGTTGCTTTGAACTTCTATTGCACTAACATGATAAATTAAGAAGAAACTTAGCACAGAGAAAATTCAAAATTAAAACCACGATGTGGCTACTGAGAATTTGCTGGAATCTTGACACTTGAATCCCATTTTGTATGTGCAGCAAAGGTGAGAAGGCATTCATTTGTTGGCACCATGGGTGCTGGGGTAAATCTTGAAAAGCAGACAATGAGAACTGTTTGGAATCTGGTTCTAGGCTTCCTAGGACTCTTCCATCTAGTCCTTGGATAAAATTCTTTGTGTTTACCAACTGTTGTATGGACAGGTTAAAACCTGAAAATCTCTACTTACTTACCCAGGACACTATACCACCTTTTGATATGACAGATACCACTACTTAGCAAGAGCTAGAATTCAATTAGTAACAGAACTTAGAAGATGTGGTCCTAGTAAGTATGTATCAAAGATTTTGTTTTGCCAATTGAATGTAATTACTATAATAGTATTTATTGATGAAGCTCGTGGGCCTTCAGCTGTACAGACTGTAAAACTTCTTTGAAAGTACAATATAGTGATGTAAATTCTATTTATTGCAATGTATAATATTCAAATGTCACACTGGCATATTTTATGATAATATAATGCTAGATAAAATGGCAATTATATTTCAGACTTTTTCAGATGTTAGTATTGAACATTTAAGACTAGTTTGTATTTGAATCTAAAAAAAAATCTGTTTTATTATGTGTTTAATTTTCCCTGGATTTGGGTTTGTATGCCTTCCTTTCATTTAGGATTCTTGTTCTACAGGCACAACTTGGTATTAGACTATCATAAGATTCATAATGAGCGTAGGAAATTTTAGACAGGTTTTATATTGTGTAATATATATGTATATATATATATATGTATTATAGAAAGTTTGTGTTGTCTTTTCAGAATGTTTGGAATATGCCCTAAATATTTCCACTGCCACCGGCTAAATAAGGCTTGTCTCCTACTCAAAATGGATGATTTAGAAGTCTAGTGGGCATTATAGACATGATATAAGAATTTAAACACACATTTAGTGAAACAGCAAGAGAAAAGTGCGGCTGATGTCTTTTGCCAGATCTTGAAGCTTTGCATTTTACTTTTTCTTAAGGCAACACAGTACAATCTTAACATCTTTAAGGTAGGGTTTTTACCTAACACTACCAACAAGTTCTGCATTGCAATTGACTTTAATCTGTTTTCTTCAGGCACTCTGGCAACTTCAGTGCCAACATTTTTAGTGATAACTGTATCATTTGGCTGCTAAATTCTGTCACTTTTTTAAAAAAAAAATGAAGGTGAACTTATGTTACAGATCAAAATTTGTGCATTTGAGTTATATGTTGTTTTAGCGATTTTGCAAGAAAATTTTATTTTTATAATATCTGTGATTTTCATGTAGATGATGAAAGCGGATTTCTTTGCAACTAGCAATGCTATGGAGAGGTATGAAACAGTGTTATTTGATTGACACTTTGAGCCTTTTCAGGTTTATTGGCATCAGTGATAGCTTGACAAAATTTGGATTGATTACATATAACTGTCTTTGTAATAAAAAAGAGGTATACTTCCCATAAAAGCACAGTATTGTTTGACTGTAGCAGGCTGCAGAATCTCCCGTGTTTCTGTGCTTGCGTGCATGTGTGTGTGTGTGCGCGTGTGTGTGCGCGCGTGTGTGTGGTGTGTCCAAGGCATGGCAGCCAACCTTGTATCTGCTATTTATAGTAACAACAGAACTTGATAATTGAGGTCATCAGAATTATACTTACCATAGACAATTCAAACTGAGAAACTCAATAAAACTATGAAACGTGGTGACAATGTCTGTGTTCTTACACTACTCGTGCTCAACAGTTTCCTCACATTTAACACATTGTAATACACAGAGTGGAAAATATGGAAGGACGTGTATTAATGGAGTAATTTTTTAAGATGACAAGTGGGCTGTAAGATTTCCAGATAAAAGAAGAATCCTTGTGTAAGTTAATCCCTAAGATTATTATTATTTGGTGTTTAAAAGAGGATGTAATCTATTGGGGGTTGGTGAAGATAGGGTTGCTCTGTGTAGCCCTAGCTATCTTGGAACTTGCTTCATAGATCAGGCTGGCCTCGAACTCACAGAGATCTGCCTGCTTCTGCTTACCCATAGAAGTAATTATACTAACCATCTTTTTTAGGTTCTGTTTTTTAGCTTACATTGCCTTTGTCTCCCAGGTGTAAGATTCTCTCTCTCTCTCTCTCTCTCTCTCTCTCTCTCTCTCTATATATATATATATATATATATATATATTTCTGTATGATGTACATATGTGTGTGAATATATTTATACATGTTTATATATATAATTAAAGCATGTTTAAGCCATGCCTTTTAATTAAAGTCATCTCAGTAGAGGAGGTAAATGTGCAATGTTTCTGCACTGTGTTTTCTGGCATCTTCAAAACTGTCCTATAAGAAATTCCTGTGCAGAACATGCAAATCTCTGCCTGCCCTTAAGAAACTGGTAAGTCCTTAAGAAAGGTCTTCATTAGATGCACTGGGCAGATTGCGCGGTTTGTGACATCAACGTTGGTAAAGTGTGTGTGTGTGTGTGTGTGTGTGTGTGTGTGTGTGTGTTGGTGCATATTAGAGTGTATATGCTCATTGGAGTATGTATTGGGATGTATGTGTGATGTGTATGTGTGATACAGTGTGTACTGGAGTGTGTCTAATTCATACTCGGGAATAATGCATATAATTATCTTGATATTTTAAGTCTTTGTCCTAAAGTTTTAACAACTTTGACTTTGTACATCACTTTAAGTATTACAGAACATTTTTTTTTCTGAAAATAAAAGTGCATTCTTTTTTTCTCTTCCTTCTGTCAATGGCTTAGAAAATTTAAATACTCCTTTTAGGAAATTTAGAATTCTGCTCCCAAATATGATCAGAGCTTCCATTTCCAGATGTAAAAACTGCTGCTGTATTCGGAACTCATCTGGTATGGTCCAGAACTCTGACAGCACAGGGCTATGCACACAGCAGATGTCACTTGAAATCTGTGTTCATGTTTTCTCTGTGCTTGTTAACCCTGCAAAGTCACAGTGCTCTGGGCACATCCTGGGGTCTGCCCTGGGCCGTCAGTATGGCTGCTGAGACTGATGGGCAATCCAAACCAGCAGCTGTGGGTACATCAGGCCCCTGAACTGAGCAGCTGGCCAGACCGCAGTGACCCAGAAACAAGGCTGGGAATGGGATAGGAATATGGAGGCAAGTGGCCTGTCTTTCATACAAAATAAGAAAAACATCCTCACTACTTTTTTTTTTTTTTTTTGGATTGCTTGTTGGTTAGAAATGACCAGTGTGAAGATGGCAAATCCTCCAAGATGGGCTAAGACAGAGACCTTGAAGATGATCCAGCAAATTCTGTTACTTTGGTTTAAAGGTGAGAGTAAAATTTCAGTTCAAAGGCAGAGAGAGGAAAAGAACACACTAAGGTTATGAGGGACTGACTTCAACAAAGGAAATAGAATAGAGAATAATAATATTAATCAGAATCAGTAAATGATTTCAGTGTGTGTGTGTGTGCACGTTATGTATGCATGTGTCTGTGTGCATGTGTACATTTACTTGTGTCCTAGGTTTTGGTAGAGATTTTATTTTACTATTTTTGTTGTAGACATGATCAAAAATTGTAAATTGTCCATTACTCTAGTAAAAGGTGGCATGAATATCTAAAGAAACAGGATGAGACATTTGTTTCTCAAAACTACTTTTAAATAAATGCAAAGGTATTTGCTTAACTTTATTACATGCAACCCTTTTTCATACTGTTAATGTTATATTGTTACAATCATAATTCCCTAAAATGTGCATTTGGAGCTGAAGGGTCTCTTGCTCTCTCAAGCATGGCAAACTTAGCTCTAGCAGACCTTGCCGTTCTCCCCAAAACCCTGTCCTCTGCCTTGCTAAAAACCCCCTCCATTACAGCCCTAAAGCTAGTCCCTACAGTCTATTCCTTTATTTGGCCACTTCCTCCTGAGACTGACTACCAAGGTCCTGCTATCAAAAGCCCGCTTTGTCTCACCTAATTAACATGCCCAGTTAAAATTAAACGTTTCATCTTAACATAGGCTTTCCCCTTTTACCTTCATAAGCCACCATTTGCCTATGGACCACATTTGTCTCTTCTCTACTTAGAGGCAGTCCTTTGTCGTCCCCCACCCCCCAGGACAAATGCCCCCTTGCCCCTCTCTCTTGCTCCTTTTCCCTTCTCCCTCATCCTCTATCCCCTGTCTTTGTCTATTACTCCTTGCCCTTTGCGCCTCTGGAACAAATAAACTTCCTTTGTGCTAAGAACTTGTTCTAGGGATGTTCTGAGCCAAGTGTGAGGTCCCTGCAGAAGTCATTGCACTTGATCTGACCATATCTTGAGGTTTGGACTGTCACCTTCGTACGTGTAACAGCCCAAAGTTGCCATCAGAAAGCCCCAGCTCTGAACTCAGTGCTACTCCTTAAAGCCTGTATTCCCTTGTCAGGTTATTTAAACCTTCCAGCTGTGTATTCCATACCATCAAGAAGGGCATAACAATAAGCACCTTACATGATATTGGAGGGGAAGACAAGGTGTACAGAGACTCCCAACAGGACACACTTGCATAGCACGAGGGCATTCTAGGGCCCTTGCTGCTGCTCTTTCTTTCAGAATCAATGGCGTTCACACTCATTGCTCTTACTTGGCAATCTGTAGGCAGGTGCTGCTTTGCTGTCGTTGCTTCGGATTCCTTTTGCCTCCTTTCACACGGGTAGGCTTTCTGGGTCTCCCCACATCCTCATCATATTGTCAGACCGTGTGGACACTGAACGTTGTTCTTTTGTTTGCTTCATTGGATCCTTAAAGTCATAACAAGCAAGAAGTCAGCATTTATATGCTTTTTTTCCTATGCTATTTACACTGAGACAGAGAGGCACAAGGTAAAGTGTATCCAGCTAAAAGCATATTAGCAGGAAGCGTCTACTGACCTCCCTCGCCAGGCCTTACCTCTCAAGTTCATGGTTTATTTTCAGTCACCACAGTCCCAGAGTCTGGTCTTCATTTGTGCAGATCCAGAAACTTGATCTCAACAGTTCATCTAGAGTTCACCACCACTGAGGGACTGACTCACACCGAGCAAACTGACAAGAGAATCATTTACCAGCTAGATTGCCAATTCTTAAATGTACAATGGCTATATCCCCGTCACAATAACTGGCATCTGCCTTTTTGTTCAAGGGGATCTAATTACGTATTAGAAAGATGCCTGTAAAGCTTGAAATAAAAACAGAGGTTGTGACATTCTTGAAAAGCTTCTATGAAAAGAAGAGGCCAGCTGAAAGAATGGCATGTCCCCAGAGATGCTGGTCTTGCTATCTAGTATTTGATTTTACTAGGGAATCATCAGTTGCTTTGCTGTCTTCCTGGAACAACATAGCAACACATGGGATGAAAACAATCACTCATTTATTTATTTTAAAATTAATCACCATCGTCATTATTTTTTAATGCAAACTGTTTTAGTGATATCGCTTACCTGGGAAATAAGAAGGAAAGCAATGGTAGGAAAGGCCACCGTACTTTTCAGATGGGGAAAGCAAAGTGTCGCCATGCAGCAGTGCAATTCTATTGCAAACAGTACTCCATAGTCCCTGGGCAGATTTTAGCTGTAATCAAGAATGTAGCAACAGCCTTCCAGAGTATAGACAGAGAAGAAAAGATCAATGGAAGAGGGATGTCGGTGGATGGCAGCTGTAGCTACATCAACAACAAAAAATGGAAGAGATAAACAGAAAGAACTGAAGTCATTGAAGACCCAAGATAGCTCCTCACCCCAGAGGAAATCTACTTCTAAAATGAGTCTTGTGGAATTTATAATTCTGTGTCACATGTCATGAAAACAACCATAAAGAGTCTGTTGGATTTGTAGGTTCCAAAGGCTTGATGTTCCCGAGGGCACCTCTAAACCATAAAGAAGTATTTATTTTTTTTGACTGCACCAGAAGCGTATTGGTGAAGAGAAAAGGCATTATATTTCATTGGTTTGAGGTAACAGGGTAAGACATGGAATACCAGATAAAGAGATTTCCTGGAAAGGCTGAGGAAGGAAGAGCCATGTGGAAACTGGGTGGATGGAGGCTGAATTCAACCTAGCAAAGTCAAAGGAAAAATCCAGCTGCATTACCGAGTCTGACTGCAAAGGCCATCAGAATGCAGGAGATCTATCACGTGAATCTGGGACGATAGCCAGATGCCTGAGTAGCAGAAACACTACAGAAGTTATGTAGGAAGATGGATTTGAAGTTAGGTAGGTGGACAGAAGCATCAAGAAGGAAGTGGTTAGCAATAATTAGCTGGCATTAGTCCAAAAACTAAAGAGTGTATAATGTAGTCTAATAATGTTAAACAGCAAGGAACTGGGGGATTCTTGTCTGATGTGCAAGGTAATACGTTAAGAGACACGACGTTGGCAAAGACAAGGGATGTTTGTTTCCTAGAATGCATGCTAGAAAACTTATGCAGAGGCTTGATTTGCTTTATAAATTTCCTAAAAGGAGATGGACAGAGACAGAGAGGCGGGGTCCAGCCATTCAGACATTCTCCTCATACATATCCTACACACTGGTGAAGGAAAGTGACCATAACTCCAGTTGGTCCAGCTACCCCCAGCTACACAGAGTTTCTTTGACTAGGCCAAAGAGACCATGTAACTGAGAAAGACCATCTCTGCTGAGAGTTCTTTGAATTTCTAACCCATGATAACCCGTGATGAAGAAAACAATATTGTGACTGTTTCATACCATTGACTTTAGGAAGCCTCTTTGCATGGAAACAGGCTACTGGATCAAACCAAGACTGATTAGAACTGAAGATGGGGTAAACTCCAGTTGTCCTTGTATTCCTGTATTGGTGCTACTAGGGTAAGGGTAAAGGTGGAGACTGAGTGTGGAGTTTACTTAGGGATTGTCTTAGTTTCATTTCCTGTTGCTGCTGTAAAATAAACTGATAAATGCAACATAGAGGGAAAGGAGCTCATAGTTTCCAGCTTAGAATCCATCAGAATAGAGAACTGGTGTAGCGGTTCCTTCTGTTTGTGTCTTGTACCACCCGCCTGTACTACACGACAGTACGGTACTACTCCTGGATTGCAGTACCTGCACTACAGGACCATTCGTGAGCAGGGCAAGGGCCTGGAGATTTAAACACGTAAAGACACACAGAGACACGGGGCGTCCTTGAAACAAGAATGCCCCCTTTATTGTGTCCAGGGGCAGCTTATATAGGGATCTTTAACTGATAGCCACGCCCCAGCCAAACCCACCAGGAACCACTCCCCTGCCATCAGGAACACCTGAGGGTCTCGTGCTCAGAGCAGCTGCAAGCATAGCACTTTCACAAGGAATTCAGGACCTTTGAGTTCACAGCTCCCAACAGCGTGATGCTTTCATTGGTGAAGGAATAAAGAAACTGCCTTGACCTAGTTGATAGGGCAGAACTTAGGTAGGCAGAGAAAACAGAACTGAATGCTGGGAGAAAGAAGGGCAGAGTCAGAGGGGCCATGGATCCTCCACCTGAGACAGACACGGGTTAGAATTTTACCTGGTAAACCACTGACACGTGGTAATACACAGATTAATAGAAATGAGTTGAATAAAGTTGTAAGAATTAGCCAATAAGAAACTAGAGCTAATGGGCCAAGCAGTGTTTTAATGAATACAGTGTATTACGGGTGTAAGTTAGCCGGGTGGATGGGATGAACAAGCAGGCCCTTGCCCTACAACAGAGAATAGAGCATAGCAAACTCATCAGCATCAGAGAGTAGTGGATGCCCAGAATTCCCTGTCTAAGGAATGGTGCAGTCCCCAATGATCAGGTCTTCCAGTGTTACCATAAGTTATCTCCACACAAGATACCCTCCTCAGACATGCCTATAGCACAACTTGGTCACAGATTTTCACAGGCGATGCTAGATTGTGTCAAGTTGACACAATTAATCATCATAACATAGTCCTTGCCATTTTGACATCATTTTAAGGCATAACCTTTCAATCCTTGTTCCCAAAATCTCACGTTTATCTAACAATGTAAACGTAGTGTTGGGGAATATTATTTTAAGGTGTACTGCTTTTGTTTATGCTAGCTTTATTTAACTCTGTGAAGCTGTAATTCTTTGCCTGTCTAAATCAGCAGATGGTCTAATAAAGAGCTGAAGAACCAATAGCAATGCAGGAGCAAGGATAGGGATAGGCAGGGCTGGCAGGCAGAGAGAACGGATAAAAAAAGAAAAGAGGGGGGGAAGAGAACAAGGAGAAGAGAGCACTGGGGGGTCAGCCATCCAGCTACACAGCAGGCCATGGAGAAAGAGGGAAAGAAAGGTATACAGAAATAGAGAAAGATAAAAGCCTAGAGGCAAAAGGTAGTAGGGATAATATAGGTTAAGAAAAACTGGCAAGAAATAAGACAAGCTAAGGCTGTGCATTCATAAGCAACAATAAACCTCCCTGTCTGTGATGTACTTGGGAGCTGGGTGGCAGGCCCCCCAAAAGCCAAAAGAGTAAAATGTGATACTCCAATAGAGTCCATTAAAAAATATCTAAAATTTCTCACCTAGAAGTCCCCACAGGCATCAATAGTTCCAATATTTTCAAAAGCCAAAGTCTCTGAGCTCTTATAAAATCAAAAGCAAATTATACACTACCATCATCTAATGGCACAGGGTAAGCATTTCTGTTACAAGAGGGAAGAAAGAAGACACCACAAAGAATAATCCTATGTAAACAATACCACAATCCCTTGGAGCAGATATAAAAGCTTTCCTATCTGTGTCTGGTATCTGGAGCTGGTAAACTTGTAGTCTTCTGGGTTCCAAAGGGCTTGGGTGGGTATTAGTTACTTTTCTGCGGCTATGATGCCACACCCTAACCAAAAGTGACTTCCAGAAGAAAGTTTATTTTGGCTTATGGTTCCATAGAAATAAGAGAGTCCGTTATGGTGGGCAGACATGGCAAAAGCAGTAGGAAAGGTGTCAGAAGCAGGAAGCTGGGGGAACACATCACATCCACAGCTGGAAGGAGAGTGAGTCTCACTCAAAGCTGTCTCCAGTGGTGTATTTCCTCCAGCAAGCCTATACCATCTATACCTCCCCAAATAGAAATCAAGATAACAAATATCCAAACATATAGAGGACATTTCTTATTCAAACCAAACCCTACTGTTTCAGTCAGTGTTCTATTGCTGTGAAGAGACACTTTGACCACAGCAACTTTTATATAAGACATCATTTAATTGGGGCTTGTTTACAGTATCAGAGGTTTAGTCCATTGTGGTCATGGTGGAAAGCAAGGTGGAACACAGGCATACATGGTACTGGAGAAGTAGCTGAGAGTTTTGCAGCCAGATCTGCAGGCAGAGGAAGAGAGAGACATGGTCTTTTGAAACCTCAAAGCTTGCTCCCAGTGACACACTTCCTTCAACAAGTCCACACCTTTTAATCCTTTCAAATAAAACCCTTCCTTGTAACTCAAGTGTTAAAGTCTATGAGCCTATGAGGCCAATTTCATCAAACTACAGCACCTACCCACCTCCAGCTCTGCCAGATGAAGCACAGCTTTTCTATTAGGCTTAGGCAACTTTCACTCAATAGCTGAAGTTCTCTTTGGCAGATGTCCCTCAGTCCCAGCATTTCCAATATTAACTGATATTTCACCTTCACAGCTTCATACAGTGGCCTCTTAGGACTACATACAGGGACTTTGACTAGGCTATATAGTTCCTGCTATAAACTATATTCCTTGACCCTCTTAATCTTGGGATTTTCTTGCTTTTGAAATTATCGTGCATTTGGTACTCAGTGGTTTTCGTAGACCAAAAGTGCAAACTCCTCTACATCCTTCCTACAAAACTTTCCAAAAGCATAGCAACCAACCACATCACTAGGTTTACCTCACCACTGGCCCACATTTTAGTGTCGAAAAAAAGGGTTAGGCTTTTTGTCCTCTGGCCTCTTGTTTCTGATCTCACAAGAAGATCAGTAAAAAGATTACAGTGCAAAACCTTAGGTATAAAGGAAGCCATTCACCTATGAATTAAACTGAACCAGGAAATCATAGCACACAGAATATGTCTTATCATGCAAATGCTTAACACTGGGGACAATATATTCTATAGTGTTCAAAGTTCATGTTAATAGACTTACAATCTAAACATTAATTCCAGCCATGAGAAATTGGTATTACCATACCTTGCAAGGCTAGGTCCTGGAACACTGACTGGCTAAGGATGGAAAGGGAATGAGGAAAAAGCAGACACATGCAGGACAGCTCTGTCAGGTGTAATGTGTACACTCTGACGAAGTGTACCTACTATCACTACTACCACTGCAACTCCTAAACTCAGAGTGTTTACAACTACCACATGGAGGAGGGGTTATTCTTGGATGGAGATCTCTGTCAGTCAGCAGTCTAAGAAGGTAAAATATCCAGGGAGGGGAAGTTGCATTTGCTGGTTTTCATAAACAGTGGTCACTGGTTCACACGTGAACCCCAGAAGAAAACTTTGAGTCCTCTCTGAGTCTCACCTACGGAAGACTACCACTTTCATAGCCTGAGACACTGGAGTCATTAATATGGCTCTGCCCTTGACCACATTATATATTCACTCAGGACTTCACTTACTCAGGGCTTTGTCTGCTCCATACAGGCTATGATACTCAACTCTCTTGACCCATAGCTTGCTCATCCAAATGATGGAATCAGTAAGACATTAAACCATTGGGTTCTTGCAAAATGAAAAGTTGTTTTTAAAACTGCCTGGCACTGGCCAAATGCTCAGTGAAGGGTTGCTGTCAATAGTGAACATGAGAATGTGAAACTGGGAACCTAAGGATATGGAGTTGTTCGGTATCTACTGAAAGAGCTCTGTGGAATCAGGACTAGGGAGCAGAAGAGTCCTCCAGAGAGGCTTAGAGTCAAGCAAAAGTCTGTGCTAAGGAATCCAGCTTAGAAGGGCCAGAGAAGCCCAATGGGGATGAGCAAAGGAAATCAAAACAGCAACATATAGGGTATCATCAGAGTTCATTGAAAAAGAGGATGAGTAAGGAGGAAGGCAGCAGAAGACAACATAGCAAAATCAGAAAGGAGGGGTCTGTGAATATGTTTTATTACCACTGGTTAATAAAGAAGCTGTTTGGGCTTAGCAGAGTAAAGCCAGGCAGAAAATCAGAACAGAGATAGAGAGAGTGGGCAGCATCAAACAGAAAGAGAGAGAGAGAGAGAGAGAGAGAGAGAGAGAGAGAGAGAGAGAGAGAGAGAGAGTAGGTGGAGTCAAAGAGAGGCCATGTAGCTGCCAAAAGAGAAAGCACCTCTGCCAGACATGTGGTGATACACGGAATAATAGAAATGGGTTAATTTAAGATGTAAGAGTTAATAAGAAACCTGAGCTAATAAACCCAACAGTGTTATAATTATTATAATTTCTGTGTGGTTATTTGGGTCAGGGTGGCTGGGAACAAAAAATCAGTCTCCTACAGTAGAAGGAGGAAGCTCACAGGACAGGGGAAGAAGGAAATGCTAGGGGACACCACGTTCTCAGGGACAGATCGAATGGAAGCACTGCTCCTGACGGTCAGGTGACAAAATGGATTGATTCTAAATCACGATGATACAGAGCACGTGTCTCTGCAGCAGCTGTAGTTACTCAGGTCTCCAAATTTGGGAGAACAGGCAGCCCCTGCAGCCAGGATGTTATCTCTCCTGCTGTGTGCAAATCTGATCTTGGCAGGCTCAGCTCCTCCCCATTGGGTTCCTCTTAGCATCACTCAGTACTCATTAGGACTTGAAATCCTCTGAGCCTTATCAAATTCCATTATATGGCACAGCAAATCTTAACTTGTAGGTGATAGTGTTTCTCGTTTTATCAACTTAGTCTGACAATTAACTACAAAAACATTCATCTTTTTTGCTCTTCAACCATTTTTTATATTATTAAAACTGACCACAGTTTATTGGATGTTTAGCAATTTAAAAAATCATCCTTATTTATCAGAAATGGTTAAAATACTAGTGGATTTTTGATTCAGCGCTTACAAATTTATAAAGTATTTGATTACTCTACCGTCTCTATTACATTTGAAATTTTCAACCATCTCTTCCTGATCTTTCAAAAGAGCAAGTAAATAATAACAATGATAATTTTAAGATCAAAAATCCCTGGAAGTCATTAAATAAAATTATTTTGCCTGAAAGCAAGTAACTTTCGCTAAAAGGAAAGTTTCACACAATTATATGCAAAGGGTAGAGTCAGGAAAAGACCTGATTACATACACCATTAGAATAAGGTAAATTCCAAGGATTCACTTGACTATTCTGCTGTGTATCTTTCAGCATTACTTAAAATTTTGTCTGTCCTTGCCAAAAGAAGCACCCTCGAGAACTTTCCTCTTTTCCTCTCTTTCTTGAGGAAAATTTGAAAATGATGTCTAAGCAATTACATTGCAACCTAACAGCAACAGAACATTGTCTTCTGTACAAATTCTATTATTCAATGACACAATTTCAGCTTCCAAGTCAACAAGTATGGAAAACTTAAATTGTACCTTTTTTATTGCTACTAAGTTAGCACACAAAGCCATGAGTCTCATGAGGGCATCTGCACACGTGGCACAACACTTGGATTTTATTCATCCATTTCTCCTCGTCCTCCTCTCTCTTGCCTGTTCCCCCCAAAACAACATAATTCTTCCTAGTCACGTGCATTCACTTACACACACACACACACACACACACACACACACACAAATTTAAATCTAGGTTCCACATATAAGCAAACCATCCAGTATTTGTCCTTCTGAGTCTGGCCTGTTTTGCCTAACATAATGCTTTCCAGATCCATTCTTTTTCCTTCATATGTCATTATTTCAATTTTTCTTCACGGCAGAATAAAATTTCTTTTTGTATGTCCTTTGCTCTCTTTCTTCATTCGTTTTTGCTGCAGTAAAAGTGGATGCCCAAGTAAATCTCTTGAGGGTGGATACAGGGCATGCAGCGTATGCTTGAGTAGAATGCATGGATCATGTGACAATTCTGCTTTTAGCTTTCTAAGGAACTGCCAAACTCTTAAGCCTGAGAAACACACTCAGAAAAGTAGCAAAATATAAAATCAACATAAAAAAATGACGCGCCTGTCTATACATCAGTAATGGAAATGTTGCCAAGAGAGATACCAGAAAAAGAGCACATTAACAAAAGGATCAGAAATAAAAATAAAATACTTAGGCATAAAGATAAGTAAGGAGGTTAAAGACCCAAATAATTAAAGCCTTAACACAGCAAAGAAAGAAAATGAAGAGGACACTAGAAGGATGGCCCCACATGCCGGTTGATTGGCAGAGTTGAACAAAAATGGCCGTATTGCTGAAAGCAATCTGCATGTGCAATGCAATCTCATTCATGATTTCAATGGCATTCTTTTTCACCGAACTAGATAAAACAGTCATAAAATTTATATGGAAAACAAAAGACCTCAAATAGCCAAAGAGCAGGGCCATATAGCCATATCATAGGCAGCATATAGGCGTATCTCTAGTTATAGTAGAGAGCCAATGTGGTATGGACACAAAAGTAGATATGAAGAATGGAATAGAATATGGGATACAGAAATCAGCCACAAAAAAACCCATCCACTTAACTTTTGTGTCAGAAGAATTTAGTGGAAAAGAGATACAGCATCTTTAACAAATGGTGCTTCGAGAAGCACAGGCCCACCTGTTGGAGAGTTAAACTAAATCTGTAACTCTTACCCTGAACAAAAATGAATTCAAAGTCTATCAAAGACCATGATGTCAGACCCGGAACTTTGAAACTGCAACGGAACAACATAATTAAAACACTTCAGGATATGAACATGAACAAGGACTTTCTTATATTTTTAATTTTATTATAATCATGATTGATGTGATTCATAAAATGCTATCAAATATTCCAGCTTTTAATTTACCTTAGGAATGTCTAGCTTGCTGGTGCTGATGGGGCATAAATGAAATTCTTTCAAACATTGAAAACCATATGTGACATCTATTTGCCTGCCTACATGGTTTTATTTTCATTTAATTTGTGTGTATGGGTGTGTGTGTGTGTGTGTGTATGTGTATTTGTGTACCACATATATGCAGGACACCAAGGAGGCAAGAAGAGAAAGCTAGACCTATTGGAACTGGAGTTATAGGCAGTGTGAGCTGCCAGACTTTGAGAGCTGGGAAGCAAGTGGCATTTTATTTCAGGGGCAAAAGGTTCTGATTTGAAATAACTATTTTCTAAGTTCACCCTTTTTGCACCCACCCACAAAGCCACACCTCAGAATATCACTAGTGCCACTCAGAGCAGAAGCAAAGGCGGGAGCCATACTGATGCTCACACCAGCAGATAGAAGGCCTACACAATCCGGAAATGGCAAAGAAACAGAGGTACCAATACAGATGGATAAGCCCAGGGAGCAGGGTGCATCACGTGTCCAAGCTGGTAGGCAACAGTAGACTGAGAGAGGGTTGAACAGAGCCATGAGCGGAAAATCCTATTCATGTACTGAACCTGCAAATTCAGTGCAGTTACAGTTGATAATAGACATTGATAGAAAACTGCATATTAGATAAGGAAGAACAGAAAAATTATTCATTATATTTGCATAAATACTGACCTTCAAGCATTTTAAAGGCAGACATAGATCTCTCTATGTCATAAGCATCTTCAAAATGGTTTTCAAAAGCTAACTTTGCTAATAAACTTTTTAGCATATTTCAGGATGGCACTTGCTGAGCCTGGATATTGGGTTTATTTATGTTCTGAAATAATGGTCTGCTTTTCACCTACATAGTAATTCTAGTAAGATTTGTTGTGTACCTGATTAAAGATAATTGATGAAGCTAGATCAAGGCAAAACAAACCCTTTCTACAATAAAAGCAGCTCTGATTTGCCCCAAGACACCCGTAACTTTATAATAATGGGACCAGATTTCTAATGATGCTGAAACATTTTCTTTGGGGCAGAATAGGAATATTGGATTTCAAACTTTTTATTTGACTTTTACAACAATAGAATAATCTTTTAACTGCTTTAGCAATTTTCAGAATGTATAAATAGAGGTATGAATTGCCTAAGAATGCCAGAATCCTTCTCTTATATAAAATCATAAATATGAAATGAAATTGCTTTGAAATCACAGAATCATAACTACAACTATGATCATTAGGTGCAGGAAATATTTTTCTCTCTTGAAAACCCTGTCTCAAGGGTTTTCAAAGCTGGGAAAATATTTTTATGTGTATTAATGTCAAGTTCTTGAGTTAATTTATTCATTGGTTGCTTCATTCATTCATTATACATACCCATTGCTGCCTTGCATCATATTTAGACAAAAGCAAAAAAAGTGGCCATTAATGGATTATATGTGTGTGTGTGTGTTGTTTGTACTGTCATAAATGAACACTGCGAAGCTAACAGATGCTTTCCAGAATGAAAGCTAGTGCAAGGCAGCATAGTAGATTGTTGGGGTCCAGCCTCGACATGTTCATACATTCCAGGGTAGGGGCACATGGACTAGAAATATTAGGCAGAATAGACAGAGATACAAAAGAAATACATAGATATAGAATAGTACCTAGAGGGCAACTCATTGAATGCTGAATATTTAATCTGCCCATGTTTATTTTCCCTATGCTTATAACCCCAGTACAAAAGGGGGAAAGAAGACAAAAGACTGATTTTTACATGGCACAAAGGAAAGCCAGACAGTTACTTGCTTTAGTACTTGAGACATCAAACCACCAATTGAGTAAGCTTTCTGATGTTTTGATCAGGATATGCAGCGAATACACTCTAGACCAAGTATCCTGTAGATGGTCTGGTCTCTCCCTGGGTCAAACCTCCTGTTTTAAAAGTTTTAAAACAAAGGAGCAGGAATAGCCTTGAATTCTCTGACCTTAGGTCAGGATGGAGTGGATCCACTATGGACCATCTTAAAATCCAAAGCGGAACCACACCCTAGGTCAGGATATCCTGTTTATAGCCACGCCCATTATCAACAACATTGAATGAGTAAAAATAAGCTCAAACTCTCGGACCTGTGGTCAAGGTGGAACAGGACTCACATCTGGTGGGCTCCCACAGTAGACGTGCCAAGAAGTGCAAGCATCTGTAGGCCACACAGCTGTGTCAAGTGTTCAGCGTCACAAGCCTCAAAGAGGGCAGGGTCCTATTGCTGAATTTCCCCTGTCCCGTTGTTTTCACAAAGGGTGTACCGAGGAGAGTTGACGTCTACACGCCAAGAGCAGAATGGGCCTAAGTCAGAATCATCATAGGCGTTCTCAGCCTTAAAAGGAAATGTTTTTTTTTTCTTGATAATAAAAAGTACTTTGATTTCTCTCATACTCTATTATTTTATCTTTAGCGAGCCGACAGTTTAAATTGCATGCCTGTAAAGCTTCTGAAAGAATCCTTTCAGAAATCCATCATTCCTTTGCTCTCTTTAGCGTGACTAGATCTTCCTTTTTTTTTTTTTTTTTTTGCCAGATTCAGTAGACACTCCTAGATAAGCATTGAGATATTACTTCAAAAAAACTGGAAACAATTTCTGACCACTACAGAAGTATAAGTTATTCAAGAATATACGATTGCCTTTCTTGATCAAAATTGAGACAAAAGAAGATAGTTTTTTAAGTTGCAAAATTTCAAGGTTTAAGTTTCCTTTATTGTGACATTATAATTTCATCTCCCCTTCTCAATTTCTCTCTTCTCTCCCTTCTTTCCTCTCCTCTTCGTTGCTGTACAATTAGACCTAAAGTCCCTGGGCAGAGTATATGCACACAGCCATTCATGCCAGCCTTGCCAGCTGCAGTGGTCTAGATCAGGGCACTAATCTCTGTGAGTCTGGAGGATGTGTTCTGAGAGCAGCCTAGCGTGGTAGCAGGGTGAGGTTGGAGCGTGTTACAGGGTGATGGGAGAGCATGGCTTAGTACAGGACAAAATAAACCCTAAAACAAACAATAATGGCAGCTGAAAAGCTATGGCCCACTTAATAATATGGGAAAACACGGTCAATGCAGATATACTAACATGTGAGTATGTCAAAAGCTGTTGAAGAATGAGATGATCACGGTTTCAAAGTACTTATGGATTAAAAAAGGGAAAACTTACTTTACAGTGATAGAATATTGGTAGGTAATTGCTAGAATCACGCATATGTTTATATATTTATTATTCTTCTGAGCTCAAAATAACACCATCCATGCTGTAACTTTGACACAACTCAGTTTGTAAACATATAAACTAATGTGTGAGGAGTAATGTAAATCCACACAAGCTATTGAGTGGAAGGCGAACATATATTTTACTAATCAGCGAAAAAATACTTTCCCAAATTGACCTACAACTTAAGAAAAGGAAATTCTGTGAGATTATAGTATTTAATTTTACTCTCAAAATCTACTTAAATTAGCATTTTTCATCAGAATCTCAATATTTTTATTTCACTGTGTAAAATGAAGCAGATTCTTTTCCTCTTAGAAGAGTTGACACAACTTCGTATTATAGAAGTAGAAATTTCAGACCGTCTTCACAGCCCTGAAGTTACACTCAGAAGCCCAGAAGCTTTCCAGGAGGGTGGGTTGTGAGCCCCCAGAACACGAGCTACATCTGATCTGGGAAGTGAAACTAATGAGGTTTAAAGGAGGAAGAAACCGGGAAAGTAACGACAAAAGACAGAGTTGGCTAAGTTCCAGCAGAACCATTTGGATTATGATTCTCACATGTGCAGACTTTGAGAATTGGGTCATCTTAAAAGTCCAAGTTAGTTTTCTGACTGGTTAATTATTACTCAGATATAATGGGGAGGAAAGACATTAAAGATTCATGTGACTCTGGTTTCTGCCAAACAATTGCTGAATCTGTATACTAATAGTTAGGACACAGGGTATGGATGTGACCTACTGCTCCAAAGGTGGGTGCCTGGGTTCAGTTCTGCATATTTATTAATCTGAGGCAGCCTTACTCAGCTTCTGCTTCCTTACCTGGAAGACAGAGAAAACGAGTGCCTATGACTAAGCTTTATCTGAATAACTCCATACAGGGCCCTTAGAAAGCGCCCTGAATGTTGAACTGAATAAAGAAATAAAACAACTCCACAAGTGCATGCCTAGGATTGTAACACTCACGGCACACCTTGTGTTCCTGCTGCTTCCTGATTGGACCTTCAAGTTTGGGTGAAAGTACAAAGCAAGCTCTTTGTCTTTATGAAGAGCTCCTCCTTCAGTAGCTACTGCTTGATCTTTGAAGAGGGCTGCCGGCAGGTGCTAGCCTGATAACCTTCATTTGTCCCTCTAGGGTTCTCTTTCCCACGCTCTGTTCCACTGCTACTCCAGCAAGTGACTATGTACTCTGCCCAGCTCCCAGTCTCCCTCCTGGTCTTGTGAGAGGTGGCTTTGGTTTGTGGAAACCACTGGAGAGATGGGAGAGATGAAGGAGAAAGCGTTGAGAGTCTTTCTGGGTCATGCCTTTCTTCTCGGATCAAGGTTGGTCATGGATATGCACCTTATCTATCAAGCAACGCATCTAAAGCTGTGGTCCTTACCCGATTCTATAAACCCTCATCTTTCCCCTTCTTCTGGTTTAGCAGCATGAATTCCTGCTGTTTCTCTTTTCGGAGCATCCATGCTTCATTATCCCTTATTACCTCCCCTGACTTGTCACCAAATAGGACCCAATAAGCCTTTCTATGTGAATTCTAATTAGGTATCCTTTGTTTATTTTAATGTTTTTCTAATGTATTGATGCTATCTATCAGGGGTCTTTCTAACCTGTTTCTAAATTCTGTATTTTGTATGAAATCATGGGTAATTTGAAACATAAATTAACTAGAAATTACCATAACATCCAGACTTCTTAAGAGCTGTTCCAATAAAAGAATTCTTTCTGTGTATTGTAAGAATTGTTTTTTTTAAATCAGTTACATAATTTCTTAGCACTGCTCAAGAATAAGGCTGAATACAAACTGAAGGTCAGTTCTAAACCAGGACTTCAGAAATGCAGGAAATCCTTTAAATGGAAATATAACAAACTCTTTTTCTTTCCACAGAAGTTAATTTCTTTATGATAATTGTTGACGCCTCACTAATGCCATATGGCACACGTTTTTATACTATAAAAAATGATCACAGTGGGCTCTTGGATATTCTGAAACATAAAGCCATAGTTTGAAAGATATCAATGGCTGAGAAATTTTGACTGTAAGAAATATAAAAGTAGAGTCGGGCAGTGGTGGCACATGCCTTTTGTTCCAGCACTCAGAAGGCAGAGGCAGGTCAATCTCTCTAAGTTCAAGGCCAGCCTGGTCGACAAGAGCTAGTTCCAGGACAGGCTCCAAAGTTACAGACAAACCCTGTCTCAAACAAACAAACGAACAAACAACAACAAAAAAAGGAAATATAAAAGTAGGATATTGAATATTTCCATTTATTCAGAAGGCAAGAAGCTAAATGATTGCTATGACAAAAAAAAAAGCAGACAAATACACCGTAGGAATCTGTACGATGGTCAGGATGGCCATCTCATATGAGTGTCACTCAATGGCTAAACAATGTCTCTTCGTTTATTGTAAGACTTCTAACTACTTACAAAATCTCAGAAGAGAGAGCAGGGGTATTACTGTTAAGATTGTGAACTACATTAGCTGAGCTCCTACCTACTCAGCATCTGAATACCTACACAAGATAGGAAGAAAAAGAAGCCTCTCTTGTACTACCTAGAAGGCCAGAAGAAATTTCACTATATTAAGAAGACAGTTTCATTCATGAATTCACAATATATTACCAAAACATGGAAAAGGAGAGAAGGGGGAAGGAGGGACGGAGGGAGGGAGGGAGGGAGGGAGGGAGGGAGAGAGAGAGAGAGAGAGAGAGAGAGAGAGAGAGAGAGAGAGAATCTGAACAGAACTACATCATTATGAGCATTGTCAATAGAAGCACCACAGCAAAGGAAGAGGAAGAAAACAAAAAGGGATGTATCTTTCAAAAGGAAAATAAACCACTAAGATACAATTCACTGGTACATGGCTCCTGATCCTGACATAGGGAAGGACATGATTTTAACCTGTAGCACTTCAAATTACACTTCGTAATTGTAGCTTAGTGTGCTACACTGGCACACTAAGTAGTCAGTCTTCCCTGACTAAAAGTATAAAAAGAAGATAAAGAGGAAAGCAACAAACCAAAGAATAATTTCACAATTGACCCCTTGGCACCTTGAAGAATATCTTAATAAGAACCTGAATTCAATCGGTATGTGTGTGTGTGTGTGTGTGTGTGTGTGTATGATGTGTGTGTGTGCATGTGTAAATAAAACAAAGAAGGAGCTAGTGAAGTGACTAATTGGGCAGGTGTGCTTGAAGCCAAAACTGACAATCCAACTTTGATCCCTGAGACCAACATAGCAGAAGAGACCATTCTGCTTTAAGTTGTCCTCTGATTTCTTTGTTTGTTTGTTTTTGAGACAGAGTTTCTCTGTGTAGCTTTGGAGCCTGTCCTGGAACTCACTCTGTAGACCAGGCTGGCGTTGAACTCACAGACATTCGCCTGCCTCTGCCTCCTGAGTGCTGAGATTAAAGGTGTCCACAACCACCGCCCGGCCCTGTTCTCTGATTTCTACATGCATGTGAAAACCAACCCCTGCCAAATAACAAACCATAAATAAATGCAATGAAATAAGTAGAAGCAAACGAGAGTAGCTGCGGTTTTAAGAAAGCAGAAAAAGACTTTAAACATAATCACAAAAGTACATTTTAGAGGAGATGGTACAAAATAAAAGGTCACATATATGGACTGTGCTCCCCTGAGGGAGAGAGCGATGCTGCCACGTGGTTTAAGTATGGGATAGCTTTTAAATGCTGTGCCATTTTTTTTTTACTTTTCTAATTTATTTAATCCTTTATAAGCAAACATATTTTACTTTTATAAGAGAAAGATTTATTTTCCTAAAGTAATTTAGTGGTATCTGGAGCAGACAGGGGCCACATTATTCATAGCTCTCCTGCCAATCTGTGACCTTCAGCCTCCAATCTGTGACCTTCATCCTCCTAGCTGCCAGTATTCACATCTGCCCAAGGAGGACGTGTCTGACTGTGGAAGAGCACCAAGTCTACTAAGCCAATGATTCTCAGTCTGTGGGTCCCAATCCCTTTGGAGGTCGAGGGACCCTTCCGCAGGAGTCACCTAAGACCACCAGAAAACACAGCTCTTTACATTACAATTCATCACAGGAGCAAAATTATGGCTATGAAGTAGCAATAAAATAATTTTATGGGTGGGGTCACCACAACATGAAGAACTGTATTAAAAGGTCACAGTGTTAGAAAGGTTGAGAACCCCTGCTCTAAGCACTAGCAGTGGTCCAGACATTGAGAGATTGATTGATTCTCTCTTTCAGCATCCTATACCTAGGCATCTTGATGTTCCAGTGGAATCATTCTGTTCCCACTATTTCCCAGAGTTAATCCCTGAGACTCGTGATTAGTGCCACCAGAGTGGGCCACCACCACGTTCTTCTTCGCTGCCTGCCCTTCCCAGGTCTCTCATGCTTTCATCCACAGGGTCCCCTGCTCATCTCAAACAAGAGCTGCATTCAAACCTCAGAATGTACTTTGGAACACAAGCTGACACAGACACCATTTACACATAATGCTAATGGGAAAATGAAGGCGGTAATGTCTAAAATATACTAAATGGTTGTGAATGGTTAATACAATTGCTGTAGTCTGTTTACTTGACGCTTTCAAACTATGTAAAACACATAAGAGCTGCCAGAACTTTTTGCCCTTTCAAACCATTTCCTTTATGCAGAATCAATTTTGCACGATGATTTTGGGGGTCAGGCTGTCTATCATTGTATATAGTTTTATATTTTTTCCTCATTTTTCTTCTTCCCTATTAATTATTTGTGTCCTGTTAGAACTACTGACATATCATTGTGCTATAATACCTACTTCTGTACTGCATATATATATGTGTGTGTGTGTGTATGTGTGTGTGTGTGTATACACAAAGCCCATTTTTAAATACTTATACAGACCCTTCCAATCTAATTTTATAATTTAGACCTATATTCTTTCAATTTACACAGAATTCTTTCAAGGTCAACAAACTGGCACCAAATATCAGGACTAGAACCAAGCCAGTTGGTCTGGAAAACTAGACAAATTATTTCCAAAGTGACTCCTCATTCAATGTATTTGTTTGAACCTATTTTCTGTCGAGGTGCTGTAAGGTTGATAGCAAAATGGCAGGGAACAAGAAAACAGCTGTCAGAAACAATACAGTAGAGAAGTTAAGAAAGCAAGATCACGATGGCTTACTCAGGACCTAATATGATTCACTTATTTCTAGAGAAGGAAATGGGTGGGTCTGATGGGCAGAATGGGGACTCTTGTGCAATAGCAGCAAGCCTGGACAGAGCTTTTGCCAAGCACCGACCATGTCTGGCCAGTTTCTCTTCCTAGCTAAGTTTAGTCACCGTTCTTGACATAATTCCTCTTCCCCTTTGTTCTAGGCAACCAAGTTCCTGCAGTCGAGAACAAAATTACACCCCTGAATTATTCACACAGTTTTAAATCAGGTGTTTCTTCCACAGTCTTGAAGCCATGTCATTGATAAAGACTTTTTAGAAGCAATTGCTTGGAAATTTAGGTTGGAACACCAAAGCTCATTAGCATTTTTAAAGCACAAAGGAAGCTAAAATTGGTTCTCAGTCAATGAGCTAGGGTTTGGGAAGCATGCTTTCCTCTTTTACTTAGAAGCCAGATATTTAGAAATAAAAATGAAATAATTCTTTATTATATGATATTTAGAGTCCAACAAATTCACATGATCTCATAGGTAGGATGGTAACATATGACATCAGTGTAAACAGATTTTTATTTTTTGTCTGTCACAAAATATAAGCCAAATTTCTAAGCTAAACCTTGAAATCAATTAGATCATATCATGAATTCTCCCAGATTTTTGGTGTATGCCATATACATCAGGTATAAATATTCATCAGGATCAAATTAGAAATGAATAAATTACTATACTTTTATATAAAAGGCTGAAACTCCCTTATGAGGAACATGGTTGTCATACAGATATCAGAATGCGTCCATTTCTCATAGTGACACCAAGGGTCATGGTGATAAAGCACAGAGGATTCTCAACGCTTTCCTGTAATGCTGGATGTATGTTACACTTTTAATCAAACCTCTGGAAAGAACAAAAATGAAGTCTAGTGTAAAAAATGAACGAAGAGCCAATAAATCTTCATCAGTTGTGTATGGTCACGGTATGTTGATAAGGCACATGAACCTATACAGCTTAAATTGCTCTAGAAATATAATCTTCCAAAAGTGGTAGGTATAAAGACATGCAACTGTGTTAGATATAAATATCTAGAAGTATATTATAAACTTTTCCCCCTAGGAACCTCATGCTATGCAGATTTAATAAAAATTAAATGAAAATTTAACTCTAATTGCATGATTCACTTCGGTTATTAACTCAGACCTCGTGCTGGAAGGGTCACACTGTTTGGTTGCCTGCAAAGTTCTTCCTGTTATTCACACGATTTGTTGTAAAACTCCAGTCTTCACTCTAACATGATGTAAGCACTAGCCAAAAAATTCAAAAGTACATTTACAGTGTATAACAGTATAGACGATACCTATGAGGTCCTCACAGTGCGAGCTGCGATGCGCAACTCACAAGAAGAAGGCAGAGGATTGCAAGTCAGATCTCAACTTTATCGAGCTAATATTCCTGCCCTACAGTGGAATTTTCCTTTCTTTCTTTTCTTTCACCTTGAGAAAGCTGGGTTTGGCTTTAATGAAGCAACCATGAACAGTTCTATTTATAAACACCTAGTACACGTGCAGAAGTGAAGACTTCTAATTGGAGAGCAGATTGAGGAGGGCTCCTCAAGGCACTCTACTTGTGCCCAGGTTGAGAGAATCTGGGAGAGATGCTTTCTCCTGACTGGGAGCTGCACTAGCTGAAGAGCTGTAAGTGGAGAAAGGCTGACTTCGAGATGCTTGTAGCCCAGAAAAAACTGGAGAATAATATGCTATTAAATAGAAATGCAACAAAAGTAATGAATATTTGCTGAGATGTTATGAGTGGGAGAGATTCGATGGTCTATTGGATTTAATATGTCTATCTCCTTCCAATGCTGAGTTCAGTGAAGCTAAGTTGGTGGCTTGAAATAGACCACAATGAGAAAATATATTTCATCAAAATTGGGAAGTGCTCAGGTGGAGTTAGGAAGACAACTTTTAGAAGTCTTTCCCCTCTTTACACTGGTCAAGTTTGTGTAACATGTGCTTTTACCTGCTGAGCTATGACCTCATAACATCAATCAGAAGAAATATTGCCATTATTTTTAAATAGTAATAATTAATTGATAATGATTAATAAATAGTTATTAGAAGTTAAACAGTGACAGAATGCATGGAAGGAGATGGGATAAAAACCAGTAGGTTCTCGAGGACTAATTCTTTAGGCGATATTAACTGAAAAGTATCCTGAAAGGAGGAAGATCAAGAAAGCAAAAAGAATATTGGGATAGGTTAACTCTTCAGAGATAAAGGAAAATGTGAGTTAAGCAAGACCAGTGTTGCCATTGTCCTCACCGCCATCATTATCACTACTACATGTGTTAGGCAGATATTGTATGCCATATATTGGTGTTTGCCAAGAAGTATCTTAAACTTCACAACTCACAAGTTCATCAGTCATTTGTTGGCCACTTCATCAAGCTGAATCTCAAAGTATGTAAGCATCCTGCTTTAAAATACAGTGACTGATAGTTGCATAGCTAAGACTCAGGCTAGGAAATGTGCTACCCTAAAGTTAATCATCAGAAACCAACTTGAGGTTATTTATTAATCATCCTATGGAAACAAACTATTGGAAGACCATTTTGCTTATCTTTCTGATTTCTGCCATTCCTAGACTCAAAATAAATGGTACGTGAGAAAAGTACAAAATAGAAAAGTAGCCGTAACATTGTTCAATTTTCAGCTTCAGTGAAAACAGAAACACAACTCCAACAATTTCTTCAAGTTTTTTTTATGAGCAATCTTTATCTGGGGTTAACCTGCTTGCTTTCATTTGAATTGAAGATATATAATAAGAGGACCATGAGTTGACTCATTACAATCTCCTGAATCGAATACTTCTGAAGGACATTTTAGTAATTACTAACATGGCAAGTGCTTTAATTGTAAGCATTTGACTTTTTCTAGCAACCAAATCACTGAACAAAAAAACAGTATTAATAAATTCAGTAATGCAGGATAAGATCTGGTAGCAAAATTCCTTCCCTTCAGAAGTCAGCTGTGTCAAACCTCCAACTGAACACCGAGACTTTGACATTTTCACACTGAAGTGTCTTTTAAAGCCTGCCTATCAGGAGCTTTGCTGTTTTTCACAAAGCACATCTTCTGAAAGGTAGAAAGTTACCCCTTCCGGTCTCAATTCACAAAGTTGGGCGAATACACAGAACTCTATCTGATGATCTTGATTCTGTTTTGTCACTTACATAGTGCTGCTATATCTTTTCCTTATCTGCCAGTCATACTGAATGCAAGCAGCTCCTATGAGAAACACTCACATCAGAAATCTGTGACTCGTCCTGCTTACTGCAGTGAAAGGAGCTCCATAATTCTTTGTAATATTTGAAGCCATGAATGTGGCAGTTCGTAACAATAGCTTGTATCATGCACAAAAATCCCACAATAGGATTTAAGAGACTCTTTACAAAATTTAATAACTTCTTGCATCTTATCGCATCACAGTGGAAATAAGCTGAAAACAGATATGAAGCAAGACAACCAAAACCTACAAACACATGGAAATCTAGAATAAACAGATACAATTTTAGACATCTGTGACCTAGCCAAAATTGGAACAAGAGGATATGAAAAACATGACTAACAAATAAAGGAGAATGATGCTCCAACAAAAATTCATCTAACAAAGTGATGTCCAGAATTAGACAGATTTGCTGCTCAATTTTATAAGACCTTCAAACAAAAATTGACAGCCAGGATCCTCAAGCTATTCCTTGATAAAGACAGGAAAACAAGATTTCTAAAGTTATTCTATGGAGCCAGTGTTACCCTGATGCACATGCGTACACACACACACACACACACACACACACACACACACACACACACACACAGAGAGAGAGACAGATAGAACGTTAGAACAATATTCTTGATGGATATAGATACAGAATTATCCACAAATATTTGGAAAATGAATTCATCAGCATGTTAAAAAGATCATCTGCCATGAGAAAGTTGTTTTTGTTTCTGGGACTCAAGGATGTGTGAACACACACAGATCAATATATGTAGTACATACAGAACATAAATAGAATTAAAAACAAAAATCACATGATTTTTTATAGGTCAGAAAGCCCTCTGACAAAATTCAACACCTCCTCATGACAGAGATCTCGGAGAAACTATAGAAGAAGAAAACACATGCCACAGCATGCTGATGAGGGTGCACAACACATCCATAGAGAACCTTGCCTTGTTTGCGGAAAGCTGAAGGTGTTTTAGTCATCAGCAAATCTCAGCTGTTCACACTTTATCATGCTTGCTCAGTACAGGGCTGGAGACTTCAGCTGTAGCAATAAGGCAAGAGAGACACAATGGGAACTGGAAGGTGGAAGTCAAATTATTCCCAGTGGCAGACAGGATCCTGTAAGACCATAAAGATCACACTACGACTTTCAGAGTTGATCAAACTTCCAGGAAAATGTAAGAATTCATAATCAACACAAACAAATGAGTAACTTTTCTATATGAACTCAAAATGAACCAAGTGAGAAAAGAAAATTGGGGAAAACAATTCTATTTGCTGCAGTCAAAAAATTCATTCTTTAAGAATAAACCTACTTAACAAGTTAAAGACATTTAGTAGGGAAACAATCTAACACTGAGGAAGGAAACTGAACGAGACACTAGAAGCCTGTAAGAATGCCCATGTTTTTGGAATGGCAGAATAAACTTTGTTGAAATGGTCATATTACCAACAGTGATATATTAATGGAATTTTTTTTCAAACTAAAAAAATATTCAAAAATTCACATGGAAGCATGAAAGAGTGTGGTGTGGGAGAATGGTCTGTATTCTGTCAATTATATTTTAAATAAATGCTGATTGGCCAGTAGCCAGGCAGGAAGTATAGGCAGGACCACCAGACAGGAAGTAGAGGTGGGTCAATGAGAACTGGAGAATTCTGGGAAGGAGGAGGTTCCCTCAGCAGTACTGGCTCATCCACTGAAGAAACAAGATGTGACTACCTTACTGAAAAAGGTACTGAGCCATGTGGTTAACATAGATAAGAATAATGGGCTAATATAAGTTATGAGAGTTAATAGAAGCCTGAGCAAATGGGACAATCAGTTTATAGTTAAAGTAGACCTCTGTGTGATTTCTTTGGGACTTAATGATTGTGGGAACCGGGCAGGACAGAAAACCTTAGACAAGAGTCTAAAGATCCAAATTTTTGAGTGAAAAGAGCAATGCTGATTTTGTTTTTCCATAATAGCAAAGTCAGCATGGTATCAACACAAACCAAAACTATAAATTGATGAACTGGATTAGAGGACTTGAAAGAAAAGTAAAACACACATCTGATTTTCAACAATGGTGACAAAAAAAAAATACAAACTGAGAAAAAAAACCATAGCCCCTTTAACAAAAGGTGCTAGAAAAAACGAATACTCAAACACACCCAACTGAAACTAGACCCTGTTTGCAGCCTGTGCAATAAAGCCACTCAAAGCACATCAAAGACATTCAAGTATGACCTTATCCTCTGAGACTCCCAGCAGAAAACAATGGCTTTGTGAGCAGGCCTCCGATAGCTCAGGGAATAATAGGAAGAACAGACAAACATCATCATAGACAACTCAGAAACTTTCAGCACAGCAGAGGAAACAATCAGTGGTAGAAATAAACAGCCTGTGAATGGGAACAAATCTTTGGCAGCCATTCACACAACAGGAAATTAATATCTAGACTACACAAAGAGCTAAAATCTTCAAACATCAAAGGAACAAGTCATCCAAACAATAAATAGACATATGAAGTGAACAGAGCGTTGTCACAAGAAGAAACACAAGTGACTAATAGGCTCATGAAAATGTGCTCACCACATGTAGCCCAAGAGAGGCAAATCAAAACAACATCAAAATTTATCTCATTAAGTCAGAATATCCACTGTTCAGAAAGTGTGTGTGTGTGTGTGTGTGTGTGTGTGTGTAAACAGCCTTCATATACTGTTGGTGGGAGTAGAAGCTTTTCCTTAAACTATGAAAAAACATATAGAATATCATCAAACAATTAAAAATAAAATTACCTCAGAGTTCCTACCCAAATGAACCAGAATCAGCCATTTATAAAGTTTTAACTATATCTGCATACCCATTTTTATCACTCGGATTTTACCAAAGACACACTGTGGAATCACTGTGTTAAAGAAAATGCATGAGTGCACATATGAGTATCACTTGGCCCCAAAGAACAAACTCATGCCATTGTCATAGAACTGGATAGAAGTGGAGGTCGTCATGTGAATTGAAATAGTGGAGACATAGACAAACATCAAATGCTTCCTTCCCTAAATAGAGCTCACGGTGATAATAATGACATGAAAGTAGAAACCTTACTAGGAAAGAGGAAAACGATTAGATGTGTTTAGGTAAGGCAGGATAGTTGTGGTGATTAGGATTAAAGTAATACATATGGCTGAAGGAAAATATCACAGTAAAATCTAAAATTCCTCATAAATATATGCTAAAACTGTAAATAAAGTCAGTGTAATATGAGCCATTAGTAACTGTTTCTACAAATTACCAAAGGGCATTTCTATAAGCACAGCTAAATTATGAAACATATCGAATGTAATACTATTGCTGAAAGCTCAATTATAGAGTTCTTTGGAGGTGATAAATCAACAAGTCTGTTTTGAAACTAAACTAGGTCCTCAAGTTCCTAGATAAAAGCATAACTTTCAGTCTTTGTTTTTGTTTTGCTTTGTGCAGTTTTTTCAGGGTGGGGGGTTTTGAGCAGATTTTCATTTAACCCAGAATGTCCTTGAACTATCTATATAGAAGAAAATGACCTTGAACTTCTGATCCCTTTGCCTCTACCTCCCTACCAACTGCTGGGATTACAAGTGTGTTGCTAGGTCTTCAGTCCAGAGCTTCATGCATGAGAGGCAAGCCTTTGACCAACTGAGCTACACTGTCAGCCCTTCTGTTAACTTTTACACCTGCTGCTGTGGCTAGGATTTTATAATCGACTGCACTCCCACTGTGTGGCACCTCACTCAGTTCCTCAGCCAGGACGATCCCCTAAATCGCAACGGTCTCCCAGTCTCACAAACCACCAGTCAACTTACTTTGTGAAAACCAAAGAGAATTTAGAAAATTCTCTTCAGACTCCAGGGACATCTTATATAACTATTTCATGAGAATTTTCAACGTATTCTAACTTAACTCTATTTTTCTAAACAAGTCACACCTGTCTCTGTTTTCTGCGTTTTTAACCAGGACTTCACAATTACCTAGTAATTTATACCTCCTTTTCTCTTTCTCCTCATAATGTTGACTCGTCTGTTTCTTGCTAAAGACTCTCAGCAACCTTTTGAGTTTTTCAATTCCCAGTTCATAACCAATTTCTCAATCACTGCTGCTTGACCAGTTCCATGATCCATTCCCCAACTGTTGTTTCAATGAGCAAGGCCAATCATAACCCTTCCTAGATAAGGAGTCATCAATGATTCTCAATACTAACCAATTTATCGTAATTTACCTCCTGACATTCAAGGTTACCCAACTAATGCTAATGTCCTATGCACTATGCAGCAATTAGGAGATTAAAGACTCAACGCCTTACCCTTCCACAGGCCTGATCTTTGCTCCCTTGCTATCTTTATTTTCTCATAAAGAGTAATCCTTTTGTCTCGAGCAGCTGAATGGCACTCTCAAATGAAACTTTCTCTGGGAAATATAGTACCACTCTTTTGGACCATCATGCAGCCAGTAGCCACATGCAGCTAATAAATCATTGGCATGTGGTCACTTCAACTGAGGAAATGAATTCTTGACTAACATGTATTTCCACATAGATGTTGCTAACTACTGGGAAGTGCAGGTTTAGATACTGTTCCTATGTCAGAATTCTCTCCATTGTAGAGTGACCAGGTAAACTATAATTACCTATACTGATTTCCGTTGTTGGAATAATTCTTTCTTTACACTGATAGAAGTTTAACATATTTTTCACACCTTCTAATACTCAAGATGATATGGGAGAAAACAATGATTGAAACTTTAGATTTGGGTCCGTATTGCCATCCACTGAGTTGTTCAACTCAGAGTAATTCTCCTAATTGTCTCAAGCATCCGTTTAATAGTATGAGAGCCAATTTCCTCAGAAAGTCATGAGACTTAAGTAAAAAATAAAAAAGAAGTTATATGTTTAACTTTTGTTTATAATAAAGTATTTATGTGTAAATTATGCACAGATTGATATTATAAATTCACCATCGGTTAAACATCCTCTCTTCATTTAGCATGCTGGAGTCTCTGCCATTGCTGAATCTATAGACTCATGGAAAGATGTTTTCCATCTTGGTTGCTCATGTGAAAATTTTGCCCAAAAGAAAGTAAATTGTGTTTTTTAAGGTTATTATTATGATGATGATGATGATGATTTGGGAATTTAATACATGTATAATGTATTCTGATCAAATCTATGTCCATTCTTCTCTGTCAAATTCCTCCTGCCTCCTGCCTCCATTTTCTCTCTCAATTCCATGTGCTCTTATTTTAAATCCACTGAGTCCACCAGTGCTGCCTATATGCATGCAGGGGTGTAGGATGCTCTATTAAAGCATGTGTAACTTCTAAATAGCAGCATCATTGATGAAAAGTGACTTTCCACCCCCACCCCAAAGACATAAGTAGATATATAGCTCCTCAGCTAGGGATGGGACTTCATGAGCTCCTACCCCGCCCCTGGTGGAAGTTTAGTTGATTAGATCTTGTGCAAGTGGTGTTGTAACATTCTACATACATTTCTAGAAGTTCTAGAAAAGTAGTCATCAGCCCTACCCTGTTGTAAACCTTGCTAGCTATGATAACTGCTGGCTTGGCAGAACATGCCCACTGGTGCATAGCATTGTGGTAGGAATATTAAGGGAGTAACCAGTCACTTTCTGATTAGATTTGTAGCTCACTCTATAAAATGGAACTTGTGTCTGGCACTGTTACCTGGGACAGAATCCTACGATTTGGGGGCTCCAGTGAAGAACTTAATACTATTATTCTGCTAAATGGACTAGCAATTAGCTGTTCCCTAAGTTTTTATCATTACACCCATAGGTAAACGTATCTGTCAACTCTGATTAAAGACGCTTCTTTTTATTTTTCAGTAAATGCAATTCGTGCAAAGGCTTTCAACTGGTCAACTTGCAGAGAATAAGAGAATACATAATGCTTAGTTTTGAAGGGGACAGCTGTATTACAGCCTAGAGCAAAGGGATTGTCTCTGAAGAAGGAGTGGGCAGACTATAGGCAGCACACGTATTATACATCTGCAATGAAACAGTATTTGCCAGGGACAGCAGGACTATTGCACACCGGATTGGGTTTCCTCTTTTTTCTTTATTTTTTTGGTATAGTTTTCTTTTTTTATTTTTTTTAATTATCTTTTCTAATCTTACATACCAATCCTAGTTTCCCCTCCTTCCCCTCCTCCTGCTCCCCACACCTTCACCCCATCCCACCCACCATCTTCTCCTCAGAGTGGATAAGGCTTCACATGGGAAGTCACCAAAGCCTAGCACATAGCTTTGAGGCAGGACCAAGGCCCTCCTCACTATATCTATGCTGATCAAGGTCTCCCTCCAAAGAGAATGGGTTGCAGAAAGTCAGTACAAACAGCGGGGATAAGTCCTGATCTTACTGTCCATGCCCCACAGTCTGCCCCGGCCATACAACTGTCACCCAAATTCAGAGGGTCTAGTGTGGTCCTATGCTTCTTCCCCTGCTGTCAGGCCAGAGTTGGTGAGCTCCCATTAGCTCAGGGAAGTTGTTTTAGTGGGCGTCCTCATCATGTTCTGACACCTTTGCTCATATTATCGCTCCTCCCTCTCTTAGACTGGACTATGGGTGCTCAGCCCAGTGCTTGGCTGTGGATCTCTGCATCTGCTTCCATCAGTTGGCTCACAGTCTGAAATGACATTACATCATGACAGGAATGTCTCACAATCAGGTATGTACTGCATTTAGAAAACAGAGAGTAAGGGACACTGACCTTCAGCTTCTTTTGGGTTCTTTTGGTTTTGTTTGTTTCTTTGCTTCTTTGTTTGGTGGGTGGTGATGGTTGGTTAGTTGGTTGTTTTTTTTTTTTTAACTCAGTCCAGCACCTGAGAATATTTATTTATATTTTTATTGTGGTGATCTGCTGATAGCCTTGCACAACACTGTCCACATAAGAGATCGCAGTATTTACCTCCCTACTTTTAAACTTAGGCAGTCTTGGAACTTCAAATGAGTCACCTGCTGTACTCAATCTCAGGGTTAACTGCACACACATTTTTCTCATACGTCCTCAACATCCCCTTCAAACCGAATAACTTGACATTTGAGGTTGTGTCTGTTTTTACTGATTTCCAGTGGTTATGTCATACAACCGTTGAGCTCCTAGGGAAGTTAGTAACTGCCTTCTACCCTTTAAAGAAATACTTTGCTAGAATCAAAATTTAGTTAGATGAGTGAAAAGAGGAATGTCTCCCATGCTCTGTACCATGGTGGAGGTTTAAGAGGATGTTCATTCCATCTGTTTCTCCGTTGGTGACTTCGCGATAATTCTCCAAAGAGATGAGAACACTGTGAACATCTCTAAGCAATGTCATTTAGGTTCCTGTAGGCAGCAATGCTTTCACGTTGTAGGTATAACTTTAAATTGAACAGTAGCTATGAACTGGGAGGCTATGAGTCCTGTTCACATACTCTTTATACAGCTTTTCAATACAACTAATATGTGATTAGTGTTTACCTACCATAAAAGTCACTCAAGCATTGATAAAATTGAGTGCTTTGCCTATTCTTACTCATTTTCTTTTCTAAGTCTTTTTTGAAAATCATAAGTTTTATTTTGATGCATATGTATCATTTTTATTATTTTCCATAGGGAAGTCAACCAACTTTAAAATGCCAAATAATGCATTCTGCATTGTGAAATTCTCTTAACACTGATAAAATTAGGAAAGATGCTTTCCAAATTAACTATTCCAAATTACCCCTGACTTTCCCTAATAGAGCTATAATCCATAATAATCTATGGGACTTGTCTAATCCATCTCATCTTTATGCTCTCCGACACAGATCAGGAGGCATCCTTATTGGCAACAGTAGAGCCTTCACCAATCTGTTATGATGTCTGTAACAATGTGTATTATAAAATTAACACACAAAAAGTCACCAACTGTCCATTTGGATAAAAATAGACATTGCTTTCTGTTCCTCACCTCCTTTCATTTTTATTCTTAAGGAAGCATGCCTTTTAAAAGCATATTTTCACTTGATAATTTTAGTTACACTTCAGTTACTATTGGAAGTTGGGGTTGCAATAATAGGGATTTGGTTTTCTTGAAATCACAGATACTGTTGGCTTGTGGGCATCATTTATTTCTGTATACTTATCTAAACTCATCTTCCTGAATTGATTTGGAATTGCATGAAGGACTTATGTGACTTCAAAATGGAGATCATTGTCTGTCTTTACTTTTTACACAAGAGCCTGACAAAAAATAAAGACTTGATATGGAGCTTTTTCCTTCCTTCCTCTCTGGGCGGAGTTATCTATAACCTTTTTAAGTCTTTTCAGTTTTGATAAATCTAGAAAGTTTATGGATTTTTATTTGAGTATCTTCCTATTAGATATTATTATCTTGTCTTTTGATAACACTGATGCGCTCAAATTTCTTTTCTCTTATATCACTGGATTTTTTCTTAATCCAACTTTGACAAAGGTGACTTTGTTAGATATTTTTCTATATTTTAAAAATCAGTTTCTTCGCAAGTTTTCAGACAGACCTGGATCATGTTTGACTCACATGGTATATTGCTAAATAAATCATCCTCAAACTCAGTGATTTACTGAATTAAGTCTTTTTTTCTGTGCTTTATGTATGTCTACCACATGGCAAAGTTTGCTGGGCCTGGGTTTGCTGGCTAAAGTGGCAAATTGTAAATGAAAATCCAAGTTTACTCTACAGAGCACCCATTCCTTTTGGTCTAGCCATCTAAGTATGTCGCAGCCAAAGGTAAAACCAAAAGCAAACAAACAAAACATACTTCACAAGTGCACTCAGGCCTCTGCTAGTTTCATTGTCTGCACATCCCAGCTGCTCACACAAGCCATTCAGTCTATAGGTCGGGAAATATTTTTCCAGAAGTAGTGGGGCTTCACCATTGAGTGAACATATGATGGGAAGCAATTTAGTCTTCCATGTCAATCCTAGGACTGCCCCAAATTGTAAAGGCACAGCATTCTACTCATCAGATAGATTCAAGTTGATCAGTGCCCATAGTCACCATCTATGCACCAGCAGGATTTATTCCCTTATTTCGATAAGTCATTGTTTTGTTAAATGATTTCCTCTCAAACTCTGTATTTTTTTTCTCTACTTCCTCCAAAATCCTAGAAACAAATGTGCTTCTGATATAAATATTCCCTTACTTTCTTTCCTTCTTCATTTTTGTGTTTATTTTAGTCTACCTGTTATCATGTCATCACTAAAAGTGTTGAAACTGCTTTGTCACACTTTATGCTAGCGTGGAAAATATTTTACTTTCACTTAATCTCAAATATTGTTCAGTCAGGCCTTGTATTGCTCTGTTTTATCTCAGAAGGGTGGCATGATAGGAAACAACAGCCTGCAGACAGCTGCAGCCATATCCTAGAATGCTTCAAGTTCTGCCTGTGTCATTTGTTGAGCAAATTACATAAGTAAGCTGTAGCTCTGGGTTTTTGTTGTTCATTGTTGCTGTTTGATGCATTTATTGAATTATTCTTTATCAATAAAAAGTTGAAAGTCAGATATTCGGGTAAGAACCTGAATGATCAGAGAAGTGGCAGATAAGCCACCAGTAACTTCCTCTCATTCCCATTCCTTCATCCAAAAGGCAGAGATCTCTCAAGGCTGTCTTACAACTTCCTGTCTCCTATCTGCCCTCGGTCCTCCAAAGCATCTATGGTTAATTTTGGTCAGCTAGCTACTAGCTCTGCACTCTGACGCCAAAGAAACTTTCTTGTCAGAATGCTATCAAAATGTCACACAGGAGTTGTTACTTTTATTCTCTTCTGCTGTGTTTGTTTGGTCGGTGACAGAGGCAGTGTGGCTCAGTCTGACCTTAAACTCATTGTTCTTCTGCTTCAGTCTACCAAGCATTTGGGCCAAAGGTATGTACTATGATACTGGACTGGATTTCTTGTTCAGGCCTTGTCTAAATATTATGATGAAGATTGATAAGTTACTTTACATAAACTTCTTATGGAATCTATCATATTTGGTGTTCTTAGCAGTGCAGGCAGTGTGGAAAAGTAACTCAAACTTCCAAGCTTTTCTATTTTTAAGAATTTTCTCTTTACTTGAAACACTGACTGAAATCAGTCATCCACAAAGTCTGCTTAAGTTTACTCTCCAGGTGGAACATCTTTCAATTCTTATAATGATACTCTAAGATAGGCTGTATAACTTTTTAATTAAAGAGGTATCTGAACCAACAAATGTTAATTTAACTTTCTCAGGGTAAGACAACTGATTTGTGGTAGAATTAGGATTTAATCCAAGCTCTTGATATCCATTTCCTTACTCTCTGTCATCTCTACAGTTTTTATTATAGTTTGTAAGAAATTGTACATAATTTTTATTAAAAATATATCCCCTTATTAAAAGAATTGATGGAATAAGCCATACAGTTTGTGTAATATATTAGCACATTTTGCCAAGAAATATAAAATTTCTTAAATTTAACATAAAAGTATATTTCTTTCTTCTCTTCCTCCTCCTCATTCTCCTCCTTCTTCTCCTCCTCTTCCTTTTCCGCCTCTTCCTCTTCTTCTTCTTGCTGTCCTAAAACTCACTTTGTAGATCAAACTGGCCTCAAACTCATAGAGACCCATTTGCCTCTGTCTCCCAAATCCTGGGATGAAAGGCATGCACCACAAACTCTAATAGGCTCTTCTTAGTGTGCCCATTGTAAAAGGCATGGATAAGAGATTGCATTTATTTATGTGAGATACGACATTAGAAATACACATAGTTTTTATTGTTTTCTGAACATTAATTGCATCCCATACATTTTGACATTCCACTAAATAATAAAATAAAAATTTATGGTGGCATTTATTTCTGCCTTGCTTCCAATATTGAAAGACTTAAAATAAACTTTTCTCTCCATATTTTAAGAGTACAATAAGGCAAGCAATTATGCATATTTCTGGCTCTTATATCCTAAACTAACCCATCTCCACTAATCTATATATCGTCACGTGGCTGTGGCTTACTGGCAAAGTTTTGGCATGTCTGTCTCTTGTGGTGGCTCCATGGCTTCTCCCTGACTCTGCCTTCTTTCTCCCAGCATTCAGTTTAGTCTTTCCCACCTATCTCCGTACTGCTCTGCTCTGCTATAGGCTCAAAGCAGTTTCTTTATCAACCAATGGTATTCACAGCATACAGAGGGGAACCCCACATCAGGAAACCATCTATTTGAGGTGGTACCTTACAGTTTCAGCAGTTAAGTTCATTACCATCATGGTGGGACACAGTGACATGCAGGCAGGCATGCTGCTGGAAAGATACCTGAGAGGTCTATATCTTTCAGGCAACAGGAAGTGGTCTGTCCTACTGGGAGTAGCTTGAGCATAGAACACCTCAAATCACACCCCCACAATGACACGCCTCCTCCACAAGACCATGCTTACTCCAACAAGGCCACACCTCCTTGCCACTTTGTTTAGGGACCATTTCTCTTAAAACCACCACACTGTTCATGTTACAAGCTAATTAAGTCAGAATATTTGGACATGGACCCTAGCATCAGTATTGCCTTATGTGTAAAGGTTCCTATCTCCGGCCCAGCCAAGACAGAAGAGTCATTGACTTAAGATTATATGTTAATTACTAACTTGGTAGCAGATAATAATTATGCTTCAGAACAAGGGAAAGCAACTACAGAGGGGGACCCTACAAGCAGATATAAGCAAGTGAGCAATGGATGAGATATGTAGTCATTTGTGTTTGAGTTAAATTTAGTGAGTGAAATGCATTGTGCATTCAGTGGAAGCAGGGAACTCTTGAGAGCTTCAGCTAGGCAGGCCCATTAGAAAATTTTTGGCAAGTCTCTGTTGCCATGCTAAGAGGCTTGGCTTCTGCTGTTGAGTGTCCAGTGAAAGATTGGAATCTGCTTGCTGGGGAATTTCCAAATTGGATTTGCATGTGAAAAAGGAGCATATTTGGCAGCAGCTTGGGTAATGAGCTGGTGATGGCAAGGAGAACAATTAGTATTTTGGAATAAGGAGAGGATGAGGGTAGGCCTAAGGGAATGGATGAGAAAGGAGTGGCTGGATAGATATTAAGGAGGTTACATGGATAAGTTTGGAAAGAGGTAATCATGCACTACATTAATTTGATCTTCTGCCACGTGAAATATAATTCACAAATGATCATAGATTTGTTGAATTCTATCTCTGCATCTGCAACAAAGCCATGCTTCCCATGATCTGTTTCTACCCAGTATGTAAGCATCCCTGGGGGAATTGATAAAGCCAGTTCTTATGGCAGATAAAACCTCTTACCCTATGTAATATAACAAGAGACTGCCATTTGGAACATGTCATTGGCCTCTTTGAAACTTTCTATTCTTACCCATTATTCTTTATTTCTTTCCTTTTAATAGATTTGGATCTCTAAGGAATTGCCATATTGAATTTTTATCATTAATGTGATAGCATTTGCAGTTAGTGATTTGGGACCTGATTAGTTCATGAGGAAGGGAATATCAGTAATAGTGTTTGCCCCATCTTAGTTGTTTTCCAATTGCTGTGATAAGAAACCATGACCAAGGCAACTTATCAAAGAAAGAGCTTATTTGTAGATTAGAGTTCAGAGGGTCTCTGAACATAACAAAAGGATCATAGCAGCAGACAAGTAGGCATGGCACTGGGACAACTGCTAAGAGTACACATCATAAGACAACATCCATGAGGTAAAGAGAGAGAGGCACACAAAGAAAGGCTTGAGCTTTTGCAACCTCAAAGCCCACTCCAGTGCCCACTTCCTCCAACAAGGCTACAACTCCGAATCCTTCCCAAACAGTTCCATTAACTGGGAACCAAATATTCAAACATATGAAATTCTGAAAACATTCTTATCCAAACCATAATTATAGTAGCTTTACAAAAGAGAACATGATGATGATACCCACAGAGATAAATGGCTGACTGACTTTGGACTGATTGCAGGGGAACCTGCACTGGACCAAACTAGGCCCACTGAATGTGGGGGATACCCATGAGGCTTGGGAAGTCTGTGGAACCACTGATAGCGGGACCAGGATTTATCCCTAGTGTTTGGTCTGGCTTCTAGTAGCACATTCTTTTTGGAAGGATACCTTGATCAGCCTAGATATGGGGGAGGGCCTTGGTACTGCCTTGAAGTGATGTGTCAGACTTTGTAGATTCCCCATGGGGGGCCTTGCTCTGGGGAGTGGATTGGGAGTGAGGTAGGGGAAGGATGGGGCAGAAGTGGGAGAGAGGGTGGGAGTGGGGATGGCTGTGTGGAATGAGAAAAGACTGTATAAGAGAGAGAGAGAGAGAGAGAGAGAGAGAGAGAGAGAGAGAGAGAGAGAGAGAGAAACCCCAGAAACATTCATGTTTCCTTCTGCTGTATGAGGTCATAGGAAAATGGTCATCCTCATACCAATGAATAAGCACCTGTGTGCTGGCTTCTTGTCCTTGGATTTCCCAGTCTCCTGAGTTATGAGAAATATAGATTTGTTTTTATGGATACCTAATATATAATGTTCTTATGCAACAGATCAAATGTCTGAGACACTTTCTCTTTACTTCACATGCATTCTCTTTCTGTTTTCTTCTGCCTCTTTCCCTTACCTTTGGTTTTCTTTTATGTTTCCCTCCACAATCTCTTTCAACTCTTCCTTTCTTGTATGCTTCTTAAAGAATCCAATGTAACTGCTGGCCCAGAGTCCACGCTTGTGTGTGACATTTGTGTAGCTTACTCTGTTTGTAAGGCTCCTAGCAGTGAAATCAGGACCTGTTCCTGAAACTAAGCTAGCATTTGGGAACCTGTTCCCCATGCTGAGTTATTTTATCCAGACTTTATGCTTGGGGAGGAGCTTGATCCTACCTCAACTTGATGTGCTATGCTTTGTTTAAGCCCATGGGAGGCCTGCCCCTTTCTGAATGGAGATGGAAGAAGAGTGGATGGGGAGGAGGTAGATGGGATCCAGAGGAGGGACCGGGAGGAGAGGATGGAGGGGTAATTGTTGTGAGTGTGTAAAATAAATGAAAAATGTTAATTAAATAAAATAAAAATTTTAAAAAGAATCCAACAAAAAAGTACTAAGTATATGTAAGGAATAATAACATAAAATATCCTAAGAAGATTTTTAGATTTATGTGGCAAAAATATTTAAATTCACATAAAAATTAAAAAATAAGAGGCTTGGAAAGATGAGTGCAGCTGTGTACATATCTTTTCAGAATTCTAATATATTATGATAATGATTGTCATGAAATAGTACATGTCATAACTACAAATCTTAGATGAAATGCCAGAGATCTGAATATATATTCAATTCACCATGCATTGTTCTGTTTGTCCTCTGACCATGTGTTCAGTATAAAATTTTTTGAGAAATTGTTCAAGAATATAACAAAGAAAATGATAAATGATATAATATTTAAAATAGTGTTTGTACCTGTCTTAAATTTTGATAAGCCTGATCTACATAGTAGGAACTTGTCCCAAAATGATAAAAATAACTAATAACTATAATTAATAATAATAATATCTGTCAAATATTACTCAGAGCAAGCATTCTAGGAAACAAAATAAACCAGGGAAAAATGATACACATTTTTAATCCCAGCACTTGGGAGGCAAAGGCAGATAGAGTTCCATGAATTAGAGGTCAACCTGGTCTCTAAAGCTAGTTCCAGGACAGCCAGGATTTACACAGATACACAGAGAAACTCAAAAAATAAAAATAAAAAAACACAAGCAAACCAAAAAAAAAAAAAAGGAATACAATGATCCACTGGGCACTGAGTGTGACAAATAAGCTAACAAGAGCTGCTTAAGTAAAGTGATTGCAGAAGTAACCTGATACAAAAGGTGTGGAAGAAGTCTTAATTTACTATTACTAAGATAAAAGCATCTTGACCAAAAGCAGCTTGGGGAGGAAAAGGTTTGTTAGGCTTACCTCTAATGGTTCCTCACTGAGGGAAGTTGGGGCAGGAGCCTGGAGGCAAGAATTTATGCAGATACCACGAAGAGACACATCTTACTACTGGCTTTCTTTCCATGGCTTGCTCAGCTTGCGTTTTTATACAACCAAAGAATACTTGACCAGGGTTGTCACCTCTCACAGTAGGCTGGACCCTCCCATATCAATAATTGATTGAGAAAATGCCCCCAGGCTTGCTTATAGGCCAATCTGATAGGGTCATTCTCTCAATTGAGATTCCTTCTTTCCTGATGTCTAGCTTATGTCCCATAGACAGAGATTGCACTTTTGTTTCCTGGCCACCCAGATCCAAGTAATCATACGGAAACTAAATTAATTACAACACTGTTTAGCTTATTAGCTTTGCAACTTATATTGACCCATAATTCTTGTCAAGGTTTAGCCATGTGACTTGGTACTTTTCTCAGTACAGAATTTTCATCTTGCTTCCTCTGTTTCTGGGTGGTGACTTCCTCTACCTTTTCTCTTCCCAAAATTCTCTTAGTATGTTCACCCTGCCTATGCTTCCTGTCTGACTACTGGCCAATCAGCATTTTATTAAACCAATACAAGTGACAAATCTTTACAGTATGCAAAAGGATTATCCAACAGCACACAGAGGGGATGGGAACAAAGAAAGTAAGACAACAGATGCAAATCGTCTGTAGTGATTGTATCATGGAAGAAAAGGAAGAACTAGGGTACCAGCTTGAGATGCTAGAGAGAGTTTCCTATTTCTTCTTCACATGGAGATGTGAATACGTTCAAGGACTGGTAGTTGGATCTTGGACTTAGACAAAATGAGAGATGAAGTTAAATGATTCAGAACTGACCCGAAGGTGCAGAAGACAGTATATTAAGGACACACATGGTAGAGTGAACCTTGAGTAAGTGCAACTTCTTTGAGCTGGATATTATTAGAAGAGAAGATCTGTTTCAAGGAGCAAAGTTGAGAAGATAGTTCATATCTAATATTTTCACGTATGCTTTCCATTTCTTCTCTGAGGGGAAGCTCTGGGAAAATGAAATACTGAAGTGAGAAGTACTCGACAGCCTTTTGAAAGGGACACAGTTTTTAAAGGAGCTGTGGTCTGAGAGTGGGATATTGAAGTCTAGGTTTATTCCCTAACGATGGGAATAAAAAGACCGGCGGCAAAGCAATGGCAAAGAAAACAAGAGGCCCCAGTGGGTGGCTTGTGATAATCAGAGCAGAGGAGAATACAGCAGCTCCAAAGTCTCCAGACTGGAGACTGAGGGAAGACTGATCGGCAGAGAGGAGCAGGGTTTAGCATCGTGGCAATGAGTCTCCAAGCAAGATGAACTGCTCTGAGCTAGACAGATAAGCATCTACTGCCTGCAACAAGCAATTGGGTGAACTAGCAAGACGCAAAGCAATGCTCAAAAAACAGAAATCTTAGGGGAAAGTGGGGCATCTCTTGAGAGGATTGCAAAGATAGCTCTGTTCCCCAGGTAGAGCCATGTTTCAGTCAGTGGTCATGATGCTAATGATTTCGTTAATATATTATGATCTGGTACTGCCTCAACTGCTTTTATAGCTCTCAGCTTATTTATAGCAAGCAGACAGAGTAATCTGTCGAAGAAAGTGGGACTGTAACAATGTTTTTTTTTTTTTCATTAAATGACTCAATTCCAAAAGGTATAAAGGAAAGAAGAGTAAAGTCAGCTGTGGAACAGCAAAAGGAAGGTATAATGCAAAGAACAGTAAAGGCGGTTGTGGAATAGCAAAAGGAAGGTATATTGCAAAGAACAGTAAAGGCGGTTATGGAATAGCAAAAGAACATGCAGAGCATTGTGGAAATTAGAATGTTGCTTGTGTTTTGGTTTTGGCCCTGCATAGTCTTCTCAAACCTGTTTCTCACAGACACTATTGGTAGATTCCCAAGGTGAGATTACATAGATAAGATGCGAGAAAACATCAGAGCAGTACTAACTCATATACCATTCCAAATCTACACACCATGATGGGTTTCTGTGAGGTCTCGTGTATTAACAACCTACAGCGATTCATTTCAAATGCCATGCATGTGTTATGATCTAGGCTGGGAAGAAAGGTGAGGCACATACTTGAAGCTTTCCCCTCAGCTCTATATTCTCATGACTTAGAAATGGTTATAAATGTGGAGAATGAAGGTCAAATCTGTATCATGCTTTAACCCACCCACAAACTCTTATCAACGTAAATTAATTCCCCCTATTTAATTTCAGTCTTTCATTTGGAAGAAAAGATTGATAGAAAATAAGGAAGAAGTCCAAATACATCAAAAGTTGCTTGTACTGAGTAGGAGTAAGGTCGACAAGTTTTTATCCCAGCTTCCCAGGGACACACTAGTTTTACCACTGAGAATCCATATCCTAGGACTCATGCCAGTTACTGAGAAACCAGGGCAGCTGACACACAGAGAAGAAGCTCCTTTTAGATTAGTGGATTGTACTTTGAAAGCACTGCAGAAAGTGATACTTATCTGACCAGTGTCTCCATCTTGTCCCATCAAAGGACAGTGTATTGTCAACTGGGGTAATCCTCTTAAGAAAGGCATTGGCTGCCTTCTTAGAGAATCTCAGATGAGGCAAGGACAAAAATAGTCCATTCAGGCGGATGCTCACACAGAGGATGCCGTGCACCCACCACAGTTGGTTGGCATCCAATTCGATCTTGCTCTCTGAAACTCATCTGATAATAGATTGGCCTCTTTTGTTTCTTCTTTATCATTGGACAGGTTAAAATCAGCAGTGGTGAGAAAGAAAGCAATGAGGGATGTGGGCTCACTTAATTAGGCTTCATTTTGGTACTGTGAGTCTGAAGAATCAGCATGGGGACAGAGAATGCTAGCAATCTGGAAGGGGTCCAGGGATGGGAGAAGCCAGGGTCCAAGCTCAGTATGCAGTTCCTCTTGATGAAGCCGGTTTGTACACTTCTTGAAGCTTTGCAAGAAAGGTGGTAGCTTTGGTTTGTGAACCAAAGGGAATAATGATGCTTGGTACACTAGTGTTCCAGAAATTGTTAGCTTCAAACATTTCCAAAGAATTATAGAAGCTGTAAGCCCTGAAGCACCCCTGATCAGTAACTTCCCTCATTAAGAACTATACAGTGGTATAATTCGTAACAAATACATTGGGATACAGAAGTACACCGGGCATGACAGTGTTCTACCTGAACAGAGGTCTCCCAGTGTTAGGGAATTTGTATGTGAAAGTACACTCGCAACTTCACAACTTTCACTGAAGTGTAAGTGTGAGAGCTGCTTCTCCGAAACAAAACGTTACCATTTTAGTAATAATCATTCAGAGATAGCAACGGTTCCTTCGGTTAAAGATTCAAGAAAGAAGTCAAGTGGTGTGGCCATGAAACAGCAGGGCATAAGTGCGGGTGGGGCTGGTTATTGTTAGCACAGGAACTTTCTGCTTTCTTAATCCGGGGATCCTAAGAGAAGGCGTGGCTGTGTTTATTACCCACAGCCTCCCAGCTGCCAGTGCGGCTGACTCCCAGGGCTTTTCTGGGACACCTGCTAAATGCGGCACCAATGCCGGCACATTTTCTCTGAGGAAAGAATCCACGGTGCTGCCGGTTACACAGAATCTGCCAGGGTTGCTTATTCTGTCATGGCGGCTCATACAGGATGAATCAGGAAAGTGGAAACAATAAGACTAACTCTAGAGAAAAGAAGCCTCCCCCTTCCTTGGAGCAGATTAGCACGCAGCAGGTAGTTGGTAATCGACCAGTATTTGCTGAAGTAATATTTACTGATTAAATTATTTTATCTTTGTACAACTCTTACATTCTACAGCCAATAATGGTTTCAATAATTAAACAAGCTTAAGGCATGGACAAAGGGAATTGTTAGAAATACCTTGAAGCAATTATTTTTATGCTTTTTGACATAACCGATCTACCCAACTACTTGTATAAGAAATTCAAGGTGAATGTTGTTCTCTTTAACATTAGTGTGTCAGTTATTGTGTAAATTTTCTTAAAAGAGGACATGAAATTGGGAGGTGAAAAAGATGAGGGCAAAGAATAAATAAAATGATAGTAATTGTTTCCAAAGGACAACTGTTAGGAGGTACCTGAGTGTGTGACTTCCTTGAGGAAGGTAAAAGGTGTATTACTTCAAGACAAGACATAAAGTTAGCAGTAGGAAGAGGGTGAAAGATAGAAGAGAGGGAAGGGAAAGAGGGAGCAAGCATGAGCAAGACAGAGGGAGATTCAATGCCTTATTCATAATTCCTTTCCGAGACTCTCATGGACACATCAGGTCTAGAATGTTTCCAAAAACACAAGCTATCAAAAAAAGGTTTTTGTTGATAAATTATAAAGACATGGGAGTTTAATCTGCTCTTTTTTACAGAGCATCTGCCAAGTGGGTATCACCTATGCCATGCTTCGACTTGGCTCTGAGCTTTTCCAGAGATATTCTTTCATTTTGAGCCTCACCTCTAAATTTCACCTGCTACTCTACTGGCCCTCGGCCAGCTCCTCCCTAAATCCAGTGTGCTGCCTTCCAGTCTGACTCCTACTTCAAACTTTGGCACCATAACAGAGCTATAGAACAGAAACTACAGAAGTGGTTGATGAGATCATCTGAAAATCGGCAGAGAGATGAACAAGGGGAACTTCTCTTGAGAGTCTGGAAGGGTCTGATGTGTAATAAGCACATAATAATTGCTGAAGGATCAACAGCCCAAGTGTCTCCAGCCACGCTGATAATGATATACTTTTTCCACAGTTGTTGACACCTTCTTGGCCAGAGGCTGTAGAACTTTCCTTTCTGCCTTCTGGGAGATGTTCTGCCAGAGAATCTTTGTTGTTCAATTATTTATTTATTTATTTATTTATTTATTTATTTATCAGAAACTCTTTCTATCAACAATCTAAAAAAACTTTAAAAATATTATATAAAATGACTTCTGATAATTTCAGGAACATCTTAAACCCTGGAAAATCTTGCTGAAATGTTGGTTCAGATTCATATTCTGTAGTTTGGAGAAGCTCTCAGATGATGTTACCTCCCAGGGTGTGCGGCAGAATTCACTTTAATCTTTTGTTTCCAGAGTGATTTACAAACTTCTTAGAAAGACACAAATTCCTAGATCAAGACGATATCTACTGAATTTTAGGGTTGTGTTCTAATAATCCATATATCCCAGAGATTTCCAGAGATAGTGAAGACTGTGCAAGACTCAGAATCACTGTTTAGGTCTATTTGTTTGTATGACCTAGTTGTAGATGAGACTCACTTGGGGAAGATGTGGACTGTATCATATCCTACAAAAAGTGCTATGCCTCAGACTAGTGAAAATAACATTGCTTTATTTAGACCCTTTACAAATATAATCAAAACGAGGTCATACCTTAAGGATGGGCTGCAACCCTAAGACTGAGGCCCTTATAATGAAACCTATAGGTACGGAAGAAGGTCATATAACAAAGGCAGAAATTGGAATGATGCCACCAGACACTCTATGCCTTGCTTCATGAGGAATCAACCAAAACTAAGAAAGAAGCATAGACTGGTGAATTTTTTAGAGCCTTCAGAAGGAATGACCCACCCAAGACTTACTTTATGTCTAAACTTGGGAATTGTGACAAAGTCACCTTTTATTGTTAGCAAGCTACCACGTGTGTGTGCAGGACTTTGTAATGGCAGTCCAGGAAACTAGTATTTAGGAACAAAGGAAAACAATCTCAATGGACTATTTCACAGTAAATTAAAGCAGGCTCTCTAAGGACAGAGCTTCTACATGGAATGTTAAAATAGTCCTGAAATGATTCGTGGAATTTCAACATGGTCAGAGTTGAATTCCACAGCTCTAGACTTTTTAGATTTATACTGTCTTGTAATAAAGTAAAAACACTACAAGCAGCAAACTGTTGATATAATCTTAATTTTTATGAGTACTTATGTAAATAACTTTACCATGGGAGCATTTCTCAGCATTTGGCTAGGGAAACTCTGGACTTAAGGCCACTGATCGTCTAATGGAGCAGATTGCTGGGCTCCATCTCAGCCTGAGGACAGGGAACCTGAGCAGTGCTCCTTCTCCAGCTCCACTGAGAGTCTTAGAACCAACTACAGCTCCATGTCCTGTTGCTGTGGTTAAATACAGCACACAAGCCACTTAACCTAAAAAGTGCTTATCCCGGCTAACCGTGCTATGGTCTAATAGTCATCATGGCAAGGAATTCATGGTGACAGAAGTTTGCCTTGCCTTAGGTTATGTTGCATCCAAAGTCAGGAGGTAGAGAAAGATGGATCCTGCCATTCATTTTTTTCCCTTTTCATTATTCCACAACCCTGGTTCTTGGGTGGTGGTGCCAACAGTTAAGGTGTGGCTGTTCCCCTCAACTAGCTCAGCCTGTGTGAGTTCTCAAGGCCTGTCAGAAGCTATCCTAATCAAGAAAACCCCTCACAGGCATGCCAAAGGCTTGTTTTCCAAGTGATTGCTAGGTCATTTCAAGCTGATAGTCAGCAACAACTATCTCACCACTGTATATGGAGATGCTTTAAAAGACTTCAGCCTCTAGGAGGCCTTCATTGAGGTGAGAGAACTGTGTGGCCTCAGGGGGACACCTTGTATGGAAATGCTATCAGGAGGAACTTAGCTGCTGGAGCAAGGAGCAAGCGCAGTTTTATCTGGAGCCAACTGGATATCAGATAGGCTGGGAATAGGTGTGGATAGCTGAGAAAGCCATGATGGCTAGAGATAACCCATGACAGCAACAGCTTTTGGCACTTCGTAAATGCAGGATATCAGGTCCTCTACTGAATCAGAGAGAGTGTCAGAGCAAGATCTCTGACAACATGAGCATACATTAAAAGTTCAGAAGCTATGGGTGGAGGGATGGCTCAGGGCTTATGAGCACTGGCTGCTCTTGCAGAGGACAGGGGCTTGATTTCCAGTACCAACAAGGAGGCTTGCAACCACCTATAACCGCAGTCCCAGGGAGTCCAGGGCTATCTTTTGATCTCTCAAATACCAGGCATATACATGGTGCGCAGACATACATGTAGCCAAAACACTCATCCAACAGTTTTTTAAAGCTCAGCAACACTTCCTGGAGGCAGTAAGAAACCTGTGGGAAGTTTCTTAAGAAGAAATTCATCTGATAGAATTATGTATGGAAAGGCTTCATTTAGTGGGGAATTTAGGACAGAGTGCAATGTTCGCAGAATTCTCCAACAACAACAACAACAAAAAAAAAATCCTCAATTAGAGAGAATTCAGCAACTGAACTGTAAAACATGTGGCTACTGCCCTCTTATCATGTGGCTCGTGTGAGATCATAATTTTTATTTAATATAAATTTAATATAAAATAAGCAGCCACATGTGGTCCTGTTTATTGATTGGCTAGCTCAAGCTGGGAGGATAGGTGCATGAAGCCTGGCTGGAAGCATCGGCTGTGGTGGCCGGTGCTCTTGCTGCTCTAAAGGTAGACATTGTTACATGGTGTGAACTGTGAGATAAACACAGGCACTCCATGTTTCTATTGAATGAATAAATTAATTTTAGTGAGGAGCTCTTTACGTTCATTACCATCAACTTGCAGTTATAAATGGCCAGGTCTAGTGGTCATGTGCATATCCACTTTCTCCTTCATTCTCATTTGGCAATCTTGCCCTTTAACTTATAAATGGCTCAAGGATGAGTAAAGAGAAATGGCAAGGGACTTAACTAGTCAGGATAACCCATCATTTTCATAAAACTTCGGTTTGGGGTTTGTTCAATCAATACCAATTGTCTCTTTTTCACCAAATTTACTGTCTTTTTTTTTTTTTATTCCCCACAAGTGTTAGGGGCAGAGTGGGAAGCAAAATGTGGGTGGCATACCTCTGATTGCTGTTAGTAGTTTCATGTCAGACAGACAGCTGTGGAGCGTGACTTCAGCCACGTTTTTTTCTTCAATCCATCTCGCTCAACTCCCTATACACACACACACACACACACACACACACACACACACACCCTGTGTCTGGAAAACCGATATTAAAATATCAAAATAGACATACAACAGAAGCCCATTTGCAGAGGAAGACTGGAATTACCTGGGCTTCATCTAGCAAACGGAGGATGCATGAAAAATGGAAATGCAGTGATGCAGACTATAAAGGTCAAATAAAGGGCGACCACAGTGTAACCAGTTACTTGTGTTTTAGTTGTTGTTGGCTGTTGGCTTATTTGTTTGTTTGTTCTTGACCTTTTCCTCACTTCATTAGCCCCATGACTTTCCATTTTTAATAAACTGTTTCCGTTTCAGTTTCTAACCATGTGTCTTTGGAATTATCTTTCCCCTTAGAACACAAGCGCCTGATAGGACAGGCCCTCTGAACTCAGATCTTCAGCTTGGCACCCCTCACCACGCTTTCCCAAACTCCTGGGTTTCTCACTACTCTCCATAGCTAACTAAAAAAGATTACCTTTTCCCATCTCTCCTCCTTCCAATGGCTGCCAGAATTTTCTGCTTACCTATATTATTATTTTTCTCTCAGACTCCAATGGAATATTTCATGAACTTTATTCTGAGTTAATTTTTAAATTCTCATTCTCACAAATGAATCTCAAGTTCTCTGGGAATAGTCTTATTCATTTCTATTGTTCTTTTGAGACAAGGTCTGGGCTGGGCTGGCCTCAAGACTCACAAGCCCCCTGTCTCAGTTCCCTGAATTATAAGATTATATGGTTGTACCACCTTCCCTAGATAAGACTCCTTATTATTCTATAGTTTTCCCTGTCCTACTTCTTAGCTCAGAAACTTGAAGCCATCTTTGAGATTTCCTCCTTTTCATAAAATACCCTTTATTCAGATGCTATCTCTTTCAACTCTGGAAGACCAAATCTTATTCTCTTGATGTGACTTTCTTTTTTGCTCTGGATTTTTGCTGTGGGAAGTTCTTCTGCATATGTGTTGCTTTATTGGTTAATGTATATAGCTGCTTTCAGCCAATGGCTTAACAGAGTAAAGCTAGGCAGGAAATATGAACAGAGATGTAGAGAGTGAGTAGGCAGAGTCAGGGAGAAGCCATGTAGCTGCCTCAGGAGACAGACGCCCCCCACTGCCAGAGCCTGTAGGAACTTTGCTGGTAGTCCATGACCTAGTTATAAAATATAAAATAATAGAAATGGGTTAATTTAAGATGTAAGAGCTAGCTTGAAATATACTTATGCTATTGGACAAACAGTATTACACTTAATTTAGTTCCAATATGGTTATTTTGTGTCTGGGCAGCTGGGAAATAAAAGAACAGCATCAGCGTACAGACTTCCTATCTATTCCTTCTTCTTTTCTAATCTTCATTTTAGTCACTGATTCCTCCTTCCCAAGCCCTTTCTCACCATTTAACAGCTGGACAGAAACTCTCTTGTCCTTGTCAAGTCTGAGCAGTTAAGATTCTAAGAGCACAGGCAAATAGAAATGATTCTAAAGCATCCCTGTGAGGAGTAATGCCCTTGAAGTTGCTATTTTCAAAGTTATTTACTGAAGGCTGTGCTATAGCCAGTGGTAAAGCTTTGTCTCATATGCAAGACTGCCTGGTTTAATCCTCCATTCTGTCAAAAGGTAATTCTTTGAAAGCAGAGAACTAACCTTAAAGGTTTTTAATAGACCTGCTTACTTTAAAAGTTCTTAACTACTTAGACATTGCTCCTTCGTCCAAAGATCTCAAAAATGTTAAGAGACACAGACTCTCTTGAGTTGGAACATACCTGAATACCTTTCTCCTGCACACTAGATGGTATCAGAAGGTGCCATGTAAACAACCAACAGTCCTACCCAAATACGATGCCTATGAACCACAGCAACATGCATGGCATGTGTTACTACTAAGAGTATTGTCGTAACACAAATACTTTAGCAGGAACAAAAAATGTCTAATTGAATTTTAGACCTATCCAACAAGAAAAGAAATCATGCCTGGTACTGAAAACCTAGCCAACCACCCGGGTCTACTGAAGTCATAGATATTGGAGAAGAACCTACAGCTTCCATGTTACTAAACTAGAATGATCTTTAACTATATTCTGAATACTTGTCTCTATACCCCTCAGCTAAGTCATCCTTCACCAAGTCAACTTCCCTTTGAAAGGGATAGAGACCATTACAGGAAACCACAACCAATTAAAATGCAGAGTGCAGCACCAACAGATACATCTACAAAACAGCTCCCGTATCTGAAGCGCAGGAAACATTGCAAATGTTATCTAATATCAAATGTCAGTCCTTCAAGCATGCATGTATGTAAGAGTATACACACTAAACAAGTTATATTTCTGCATTTGAAAATATATATCTATGTGTATATACATACGTATATACATGAATATAACAACAATTCTTCATGAATTTAAAAAAGGGAAAGGACAGATATATGGAAGGCTTTAGAAGGAGGATAGGGAAGGGGGAAATTATATTATTATATTGTAATCTTTCAAAAAAGGAAGTATGTTTTTAAAAAGGAACCTGCCACAAAGGTGCCAGTTTTGTCCTTGAAATCAATCTTGGAAAAGGAGAAGTGTGATAAAACAACATGAATTATTTAATTCTGAGTAAAATATAAACAATGGCTTAAAATATATAAAAAAAACTGAACAAAAAGCGAAAAGATTTACAAGCCTTCTGATTGGTTAGCCATGCTTAATGGTCAGCCCCAGAAACATATACATGCAGGCAACATTGAATGGATTCAGCAGGGTGTATTATATGTTGATATATTTATATGTATATATAGCAACAATGGTTAATAAAGGAGGCCTTGAATTTGGGTGGCAGATGTTGGGCATGGAAAGGGTAGGAGGGACTAAAGAGGGGAGAGGGTGATGGGATTGTCCATTACCTTCAATCTAGGTGACTCACAGGTGAATGAATTGGAGGGAGTTCCTGCCTTGCAGGGTTGTGGCGATGCTTAAATAAAATGTGAAGAAAGCCTGTACACATGGACAACTAGTCAGCCATCACCTCCTTCCTATCCTCTGTTACAGCTTTAAAATGCATGTGAAAATTCATTCATATATGTAAAATATGGCTCATTTTGAAATTGCATAACGTATTTTTTAAATAATCAATTTTCTTCCTGGGAGTATTAGATCCAGGGTCATGAAATTTCCAGTGACAGTTGTATTAATAGAAAAAAGTGGGAGCATGCCTAGAGCTGACATATCCCAATCAATAAACTTGTTGTACACGATGTCAGAGTCAATAAAGCATGCTGGTATCATTTCCATTGCTGATTGAATTCTTGGTAATAACTGAAAATCCCTGAAGTCGAAACAATTATTTCCAGCCAAACATTGCTTGGAGAAGCGGTCCCTATCCCCTGAGGAGCTTCTAGCAACAGCTTAAAATCAAATCGTTCCTTGTAAACAAATATCAAATACATCAATGAGAAAAGGGTTGGCAGAGGGCAGAGTTAGTACTGATAACTGCTATAACTGTCACAAAAGTTTCAGTATGAAATATAAAGTATAGAGCTAAGGTTGCAAAGCAAAAAAAAAAAAAAAAAAAAAAAAAAAACAGTTTAGTAGACTCATGTCCCATATGGTGCATTCAAAATTGCAGCGAAGCCGGGCGGTGGTGGCGTATGCCTTTAATCCCAGCACTCGGGAGGTAGAGGCAGGCGGATCTCTGTGAGTTTGAGGCTAGCCTGGTCTACAAGAGCTAGTTCCAGGACAGGAACCAAAGATACACAGAGAAACCCTGTCTCGAAAAATCAAAAAAAAAAAAAATTGCAGCGAAAGCTCAAGACTAACAAAATGAGAAAGTTAGAATCATAAACCATGTACAAATCTATGAAAAACTTTATACTTTCGTGTAGTAGGAGGCCACTTGGTCATTCCCAGCGGCTCAGACCATGAAATAATCACTGCTTGGCCAATACATTAAGCATATTCCTAGCTAGCTCTTGCAACTTCTATTTTAAATAAACCTATTTCCATTATTTTATATTTTATCATGAGGCTTTTGGTCTACCAGCATGGTTCTGATGCATCTATCTCTGGCGGCAGCTACATGGCTTCTCTTCGACACCACCTTCTTTTTTCTCCTTTTTATTGATTTTTATTGAGCTCTACATTTTTCTCTGCTCCCCTTCCTGCCTGTCCCCAACCCCCTTCAACCCTCCCCCAAGCTCCCCATGCTCACAATTTACTCACATCTTGTCTTTTTCTACTTCCCATGTAGATTAGATCTATGTAAGGCACTCTTAGTGTCCTCATTGTTGTCTAAGTTCTCTGGGATTGTGGTTTGTAGGCTGGTTTTCTTTGCTTTATGTTTAAAACTGCCTATGAGAGAGTACATGTGATAATTGTCTTTCTGGGTGTGACTTACCTCACTCAAAATAATGTTTTCTAGCTCCATTCATTTTCTTGCAAAATTCAAGATGTCTTTTTTTTTTTTTTCTGTGTAGTACTCCATTGTATAAATGTACCATATGTTTCTTAACTATTCTTTGGTCGAGGGGCATTTATATATACATATAACAAAATCGACCTAAAATTTATGTCAATAGACCAAGATCCATGCCAGTACAAAGTATTCATATCTATAGCATATTCCCATTTAAATATAAACAAATATTTATAAACAATATTTGGGAATTTGAGCATAGTTCTCTCCAAACTGCTTCCTGCTTTTTGTTAGTTGAAGTAATTTTTGTGGTGTTCACAACAACCTTTTGGGGGCTCTTGGTTCATCAACCACAAGAATCTGGAAAGAGCTCACAGGTTCTCATCTTCTGTGGAAACAAAAGTAGAACACCTTTTCCAAATTAACATAGCCTTAGACCCAAATTTTGGAGTCAAGATATCTTTAAAAGATATATGTTGGTTTAGCTTAGCAGCCCATACAATGAAATGTTTCTCTGTATTTAGCTCCTTTACAGTCAAAAATTTAAAAGAAAACACAATAATATACATAATCCAGACTCTCTGTGTATATTCCATCTTTATGTGACTTATTTTTTCTAACTCTATTACTTTTTCTGTACTTTTTATATTACATTTGCTGTCTACTTCTTAAAATTCTAGGCAACATGACTACGACTAAGGCTGCTTTACTTTTTGACTCTGCCCAATCGAACATAATGGATGCATGTCCACTCCCTTTGAGACTGCTGGGTGGGAGCCACACTCACCACCTCAACTTTGGTAACCAGTTGGCACCAAGTAACTTGCAGCACGTTGCCAAGAAACCCCATTCAAGGAGGCTCAGCCTCCTGAAAGAGTCAGAGTTTTTGCTAGCAGCATGGACCAGGAATCTGCCATTTGAAAGATTATGGTTTTTATCTGCTACAGCTGAATCAGGAAGACCATTCTTTAACTGCTAGTGGAGAGGAGCCCTTACTTTCCTTTGGCCTTCAAGTTACATAACGGGGAGGTTTAGGGGTAATAGAGATCAGTAGCTAAAGCATCCCACTGAAACAGTTTTAATAATCAGGTGTAAAGTAGGAACGCTAAAATTGACTGATATTACCCATCCCAACCTCATGAGAATCTTTCCCATCTGAATCCTGTCTAACACAGTCCATGTAAGTTAGTTATCCAGGATAAGAACCACATGGATAATGGCTCTGGAGAAAAAAAAGTACTCAAAGTACTAAAGTGATAAAAAGTGTTTTGAGATGATGAAATAGCCTAAAGAAAATATAATACTGATTTTTGATTAACCCCTGATTGCTTTTTAGGCTAACGAGGGAGGGGGACTTGATTGGGGGAGGGGGAGGGAAAGGGGAGGCGGCGGTGGGGAAGAGACAGAAATCTTTAATAAATAAATTAATTAATTAAAAAAAGAATTAAGGAACACCTCATAAGATGCAACCAATGTCTGACAAGGCTAAAATTCCCAAGAACCTGAGACTAAGTAGATCATGAACTTAGAGGAATATCTAAAACTACTATTCTGATCAATAACACAGTAATAAAATTACTCCTAATAACCTATTGCTATGCCCATAGTTCAGTACCTGATCCTATCCAAATTAGGTTAACTTCTTGCAGTAAATGGAACTTAGAGAACCACAATTGAATAGTGTGAGAGTGAGACAGTTTGGAGAGGCAGAGGTGATGAGTGCCTCCAAGGAATATGCTTCTTCCAGACACAACAGGATCCACCAAGGAATATATCAACTCATAGGGGCTGTAGAAACATGCAAAGTGCCTGCATGGGTTCAAACCACACAAAGTTCCAGCAGTTAAACATTGGGAAAGTGGACATGAAGTTCACCTTTAACCAAGAAGCTATCTACAATTGACAACAGCTGGCGAAGGAGAAATCAGTTTCCTTCAGCAGAGTGTCATTGGGCCCATCAACCATACTTCAAGGGAGATCCTATGCCCCACAAAATTAACTCAATATTTTTTTTTTGCTTTTCTTTTTGGTGGTGGTTTGTTGTTGTTGTTTGTTTGTTTTGGTGTGTATGTGTATGACAGAGAGAGAGAGAGAGAGAGAGAGAGAGAGAGAGAGAGAGAGAGAGAGAGAGAGGGGAAAAGAGAGAGATTTTTGCTGTCTTTTGTTTTGACATTTTGTTGTCTTATTGTTTATGTTTGTATGATTTGATTTCATTTTTGTGAGGTTTTCTTTTGTAAGTTATAACAAGTTGTTATGGATAATTGTTAGGAAAAGAAGCTAAATGAAGGAAATTATATTCAAGGTTCTTGTTTTTTTTTTTTTTTTTTTTTTTAAAAAAAGGCCAGTTTTACCATGGCTGTGGTCAATCCGGTGCTCTAGCTGCACATAAGGCCCTGAAGAGCTCTCAGGCTCTACTGAAAATGTTGGATTTATTTTGAATATAATGAGAGTCACTGAAATAATTTGTACTTGAAAAGAGAAATCACTTTCACAGAAGAAATCCACTACATCTCTCCACTATGAGGTGGCAAATGGTAACCTCTTTATCAGATAACTTCAACAATGGTTTCAGGCTAAAATTCTTTTGTTCAGATTGGATTTTAATATTAGGATTGGATTTTTAAAATGAGTTTCTCTCATGACAAGAAATGGTTAAAATCTATTTGCTGAAAGAGGGAAATGGTTTAGGCATTATATCATTTAAGCAACATTGAAGAAAAAGGAAAGATAAATTTTCCATATTGTTGATGAGCTTCAGATGCATATGAATGATAAAAGCTATAATTAATGAATAAGAAAGGTGCTTCCCTAGGACTGAAAATACTTTGCATGCATTTATTTGTGCATGTAAGTGTGTGCTAAAGCCCACGTATGGAGACCAGGAGATAACTTCCGGGAGACCATTCTCTCTATCATTGTATAGATGTCTCAGGTTGTGAAAGCTGGCTGTGAGCGCTTTTACCTCCTAAACATCTTGATGACCTCCTTAAAGATATTTTGATTATATTTCCTCCCTCCCAACTCCTCTGAGATCCTCCCACCTCCATACTTACCCAACTTTATGTGCTTTCTTGTAAACAACCCTAATACAACTCAGAGAGTTATACATATACAAAAAAAAAAGTAGATGGGAGGATGAAGGTCAGAAAGAGTAGAAGAGAAACAAAAAGGGTAATTAGGGATGATTTATTAAAAAGTTATATTTGAAAATGTGGTAATGAAACCCATAATATCCATTAAGAAAACAAGGTTAAAACAAAAGATGGGGTATGAGTTAGTGTAGCGAAGAGCTCTACCTTGCCCATGGTCTCATTACTCATTCAGAACACTTGAAGTATTATCTCTCTGCCATGCATTAGAGTCCTGCCTCATCTTCTGGATATATTTAAGTGAACTGTGGAGCAAGTACCTATTCTAGTAGCTTGAGGGGCTATAAGATCCATTATAGAGCTCTCCAATGTGCTCATAACTGAAATAAGTGCCTCTCCCAGAAGAGTCTAGAGCTCAGGTTTTACATACTCTTAAGCGGGGGAAATGGGTCCCTATTCAGCTTTCTCCTCGGAGAGTCATTGCATCCTTGATCAAACTGCTTTGTTCCTTTCCTGGATTGTCCTCTTCCTAAATCTAGAGATAAGGAAGATTTAGCCAAAAATACTTTTCCTTAAAGAATAATGTCACACTGTTGTCTTAGTATTCAGAATTGTCTGGGTCTTTTTTGGAGGGGGGCTTTTGATAATGAGTCCCTGATTGTGAATATTGCTTAAGCCAGGAGGCAGAAATGTTCTATCTGGTCCTAGATAGTCATTCCAAAAGTAAATATTGTCACAAAAATAAATGAGAACATATCCAGTCAATCATCACCAATGCCCTAAAAAAAAGTAAAATGAACACATTATCTTCACAAGGATTTATTAATAACTACTGAATTCAAAAATTCAAAAGAAAGTGAAATATTTATTTGCAATTATTTAAAAAAACTTCTATTAGTATATATTTCTTTAAAAGAATAATTCTTTGGCAATGATATCAATCACCCATTGCATCATCTGCTTGCAAACAATGCTAAGCTTTTATTAGCAAACCACATACTGTCACATCTATAAATCAAGACCCTGACCTTCTATAATGAAGGGAAGAAATGTCTTTTAATCTTCTAATGCTTTGTTCTCACAGTGCAGGAATGAGGCTGCTCTTATCAAAACCTGGAGAATGAGGGTATGAGGGAGAGTAACTGCCACTCTCCCTTTGACCAAAAAATAATCATTGTCCAGATGAAAAACATTTGGTTGCCTGCTTTTAGAGAAGTGTGCGTAAATAGAGTTTCTATTTTGTTTTCAACCAAAGAAATGCTTGGAGAATTGTGTATCAAAGAGACAAGTGGAGAGCATAACTTGAAAAAGAGAATGCCTTCTATGGTCAAGATGCTAAGAAGACAGGATGGGAGAGAACTGGAAGTCTTCAAAGGATTTCACAGAATGGCAAACTTACTTACATAGGTGCGGTCACAGTGCTGTAGACTTCCTCACAGAGGGGTGGTCACGGTGTAGCCAACTCACCCAGAGAGAACTGTTACACTGCTGTAGACTTACCAGAGATGTCTGTACCAGCATGGCAGACTTACCCAGAGAGGTGTGGTCACAGCAAGGTAGACTTACCCACAGAGGCATCGTCACAGTGTGGCCAACTCACCCGGAGAGACCAATTGCACTGCTGTAGATGTACCAGAGATGCCTGTACCAGCATGGCAGACTTGTCCAGAGAAGCATGGTCACAGTGTGGCAGACTTGCCTACCTAGAAGACCTGGGAGAGATTTGATCAACAGAATGAAGAGAGATGAGGATAGTAGCTGCTATGGAAAAGAGACCTAAATTTTTCACATTAAGCCCTAAAATAGAACAAAGGGGGTTAGAGAAAGTTGTGAAGGGGCCATTGTTTAAGTTTTTATTATTGTTAATTTTATTTTTGTTTAAGTGTTTATTTTTGTTTGCTTTTGCTTAAATGCTTGGGAAAAATGAAAGTTTAATACAAGCACATATTATACAATACATATAAAAAGTTGAGAGATGAAGACAAATGAAAAGCTACAGGCTGAGTCTGGGCTGTGAGAAATCTAGTGATTTCGATTTCCTATGAAAATGGCAAGATAAAGTCACTGACACCAGCTACAGGGCAGAGTTAAGGTGACAGGTTTGATACTAGGATTGTGCCCCATGACCTCCTGGAAGACAATGAATTGATGCAGCCTCTGTGTTAGGATTGCTAAGCTAAGTACATTTTTGAAATTGGCATTTATGAATCTTTAATGAAACATAGCATGTTGTGAAATAAAATAGCAATTTTTCTCTTCCACAATTATATATGTGAATGATGCTCTAAAGTGCCTGCTCCAAGACATTCTCATTAATCTCAAGCTTTTATGAGTCTCATCCTGAGATTCTCACAGAGAACTGCTTGCCTCTGCATAGCTGTCTTTGAACATGGGCCATGATCCTTTTACTTACCAACTTTCTTAACATTCTCTGAAACTATTTCAACTGATTTATAAATATTTTGAGACCTGTGATTTGTCATCAAATGCATATATTGCATAATGTTTAATTCAAGTTAAACCTGACTCTTCAAAAATATTTCTGCAACAGTAATTTTTTCCCTCTAGCTTTTGCAATCCATGATACTCCTGTTGTCTATAACCATCTATAGAGTTGACTATCTCCTTCTACCACATATATCCCAGAGGTCAATCACATGTCATCACAAGCTTGGTAACAAATGCATTTATTCATTAAGCCTTCTCTCCACCCTTACAAATTTAAATTCTTTGTTTGTTTCTTTTTTTGCTTATTTTTTAAGTTGTTGAAAGTTGTCAAACAGCTGGAGAGAGTGTTCCTTGGTTAAGAGCACTGGCTTCTCTTCCAGACGATCAAGTTCAATTCCTAGTATACACCTGGTAGTTCACAACTGTCCATAACCAAAACCCAAGGGGACTCAACACCCTCTTCCAGTTTTGTGGGCAATAGGAATGCATGTTTTGTACAAACATACATGCAAGTAAAATACTCACACACATAAAATAAAACAATTAAAAAAGAAAGTGTGGCACATATAAAATAATCAATACCATCAATGGAAAAGAACCTGAAATTTGAATAGAAACTTGAATTCTCTCTAATTAAAATACATCAGTTCAATTTTAAAAGCTCATTTAACAACATTTTTAAAAATGTCATTTGTATTAATCATCTTTCCCCCTTCCCCCTCTCTTTGACTAGACGTCTGATTTTAAAACAAAAATAGTGTTAAGGTGTTTGTGGATATGTCATCACTTTTGTCTTTTATTTCTTTTTATCAACTTCATCTATGGTAAAATGTCTACTGGGTACATTAAAAACGTGTAATATTTCCTCCTCTGGAAACACTATGTATGTACACAGGTCATAGGAGATGAGAAGAAAGAAAATAATGTTCTTCTTACTTTGGTCCCTCCTGGCTACCATTTTGTGCTCAGATACGTTTTAAAGATTAACAGATATTTAGAAGAACCTTTATGAACATTCTATTATGGAAATCTTCTCAATGTATCTGTTCTCTTTGAAAAAAAGGTTTATGTATATGAGAGAAGTGTGTGCTCAGAAGTTTTGGTGATGATATCTGCTAAACAGAGAATGAAAACAGAAGGGATAAATTGGTAGTGAAGAGAGAACTGTCTTGGAAACTGCAGACCCTCAGACCCTGAACTTTCTATGACCCCTTGTCTGCCGGAGTGCACAGCTTGTTTTCCTGTGCTTGCAGCTGCTCTGAGCACGAAACCCTCAGGAGTTCCTGATGGCAGGGGAGTGGTTTCTGGTGAGTTTGCAGCTGAAAATCCAAAGAGCTAAGGCATGGCCATTAGTTAAGGAAAGCCCTATGTAAGCTGCCCTGGAACACAATAAAATTGGCATTTTTGTTTCACAAAAAACCTGTGTCTCTGTGTGTATTTGAATCTCCAGCCCCTTGCCTGACTCACAAACCATCCAGTAGTGCAGGCGCCACCTGACTGCAGAGAAGTGACTTCTCAACCAAAATAAATGCCCCTTGACTGAAAGAGTCTCAAACATTAGGATACCCAGTTGCTGTCTCCTTTCTTTCTCTTTAAAAGAAGAGACCCAGATGGAAATTAAAAGAGCAAGAGAAGAATAAAATTCAAAAACTATTTAGAAAAATGGATTATAAAATTGAAATCATGCTTTCTTTTCTTAAATGTAGTGCTTGGGCTATTTAGAATCTTTTTTAATATCCTAGAATTCATTCAACCAAGCATAATAAATACATGGATGGACAACAGGTGTAGATGAAGAAAAGTTAGTAAAGCATTAACTCCTGTAAATAATCATTGTGCCTACTCTGAAAATATGGAATTGTATTTTTTGTAGGTAGACTAGTTTAACCCATGACCTTACATGAATTCTCCATATTTTAATCTTTAAGGTCTATGTGCCAAACTCCCTATTGGCTTACTTTATTTTTCCAATTCTACACTGTAAAATATTGTATTCCTTTGTGGCTAGTTTAGGTATGAGACTGCACACATTTTCCATCATCCAGTGTTCAAACAAGTGCCACGGAGTGCTGAATGGCTGTGAAAAATAACGCTTCCATGAGATTAATAAGAAATAAAGCTTTTGAAAAGGAAAACTTCAAAATTAGAAGTTGGCAAGTTAGAAATACCAACCGGAGATGAGAAATGAATGCCAAAAGAACAAAAGCCACCGTTCTTAAGTGTTTGACAGAACTACGGAAGCAAAGCATGCTGAGTCAATTCGGTGAATTTGAAAAGGTTTTCAGAGTGCTACATCTCAGTAGATTCTCTGGTCATTTGCAAGGACAATGCCTCCTGATGGTCATGACTCATCCTCTAAGTAGAGAAGGGGGAGTTTTGCTTTTTGTTCTCTACTGGGAAATCAATACTGTGTGTCACATACTACCGACAACTGTCCTGGTGGTTTGCTTCACTTACTGTAAAAGCAATCTCGATGAAGCAGTTTCCTACAATGCTGTATAAATGGATTATTCTTGCATATAAGGTTCACATGACAAATCCTTCACATTGTCTACTTAAATATCTCATAGGTAGAATCTCATCTCATATCTTACTGAATTTTATTATTTCTATATTTTGAATTTTTGAATTGGGGGATATGGTTCTTGAGTAAAACTGTAATGGAATCACCCACAAAAATATTTTTCAGGTTTAAAAATCTAGCACTTCAGACTAACTTTGCCCAAAGCAAGAATTTCAGTGTATGCTATTTTCTCTTCAGAAGGATCAGTAACTTTTGAAAGGCAGTGTCTGGTACATTGGCAAGTTCAGTGTCCCAGAAGAATGTATTTAATTTATTATGCAATTTCAACTAGCTATTATGGCTTATATGCAGTTTAATAACTGTGTTCACATACCAGCTCTCCCAGAGATGGAGGAAGCATGCATTTTGCACCTTGATGAGATGTAACCGCATTATATTTTGTTTTCCTGGGACACAAGACTTCCTTGTTGGAGATCAGAGAGATCATGGATCAAATGGGTAGTTGATCTGCCTCAGTCAATAGGCCAGGCTTAGTTGGCTCCCCATGGGAAGCCTTATATCCTTTCTGAGGAGTAAATGGGGTTGGGGACAGGGGAGCCCGAGGAGGAACTATGGTTAGTATATAAAATGAATTTTTTTAAATTAATTTATTTATTTATTAAAGATTTCTGTCTCTTCCCCACTGCCGCCTCCCCTTTCCCTCCCCCTCCCCCAATCAAGTCCCCCTCCCTTGTCAGCCCAAAAAGCAATCAGGGTTCTCTGCCCTGTGGGAAGTCCAAGGACCACCCACCTCCATCCAGGTCTAGTAAGGTGAGCATCCACGGAACTGCCTAGGCTCCCACGAAACCAATAGGTCCAGTAGAATCAAAAACCCGT